>NC_134580.1:83604440-83961940 GCF_037038515.1 Microtus pennsylvanicus | reverse complement strand
GCTGCTTTAGGACAGAAGAAGAGAAGTAAGCAGGAGGCTCTCTGTCTTGCAGTATGAAACCCTGTACCCGCTTGGGATTCAAGGAAGACTCCACCAACTAGCCAGACCTCACCAGAACAGTCTTTAGAATCCTGAGCCAGTTAGACCTTTATTCCTTCTAAAGTGTTCAGCCTGTGGCATTCAGCTAGGCTATAACTGCTGTGCCAACAGAGAACAGATGGAGACACTAGGTCTGCGATTTGTTCATGCATGTGTGTGTGCATACGTGTGTGCGTATGTGTGTGTGTGTTTTAAGTCAGCATCAATCTGATAGCACTAAGTGAGGATGAGGAAGAAAACAGAAGTATTCAAGGAGAGTAGAGAGGAAGAAGAAATGACCTTGACTAGAAAGGCCATACACTGCACAAAGCTCCTTAAATCCTAACAGGAATCCCCCTCACCATAGTGACTTGAGTTTGTTAGTCCCATGGTGCAGGTGCAGGAAACAAGTTCTGGGGACGGTGAGAGATGTATCCCCTGACCACCACTGATGAGCATTTGAGTCCGATTTAAACATCTTTGTTTGACTCCTGCTACCATATTGGTAGGCACAACTGACTGTTTGTGCCAGAGATCTCAAGACATGGTGCCCAGGCTCACATTTGTAATGGCATGGTTATGTCGGGTTGCAGAGAAATAACCAGTGATCATGAAAAAGGTGAAAACTAGTTCTTTGCCAAACCAGTCTGCCCTATATAGTGATGGAGCTGAGGTCACGCAGAACCAACCTAGCCAAGTTAGACAAGGCTCTCCTGTTCAAGGGCTGCACTACCAACCAAGAAACCAAGGCTTTCAATAAAATAGGCTTGTTGCCCAGACTCTCTGGAAGTGCCCACCACACAGGGCAACCCTTGGACAAGGTTGCTGTGGTTCTGGGGGTGTGCTTGGGTGTCAAACAAGCAATTCCATTTTGAAGCACTTACCAATTTTTGTTGTATAAACACTTTCAGTTGGAGTTGATTGAATGACCTCTCTCTGGCCAGTTGTTCTTGCTGAGTAATGTCCTGAACCAGTTGTCAGAATCGGTAGCTTGGCTCCCGATTTAGCAAACCTGTGGAAGCCAGTTCTAAAGACTCCTAGGGTGCCAACCTCCCAAGAAACAAAACAGTGTCCTTTTTGGCACTGCTCCTGTGGCTTCCTACTCTGAGAAGATCAAGAACTTCCCTGTCCTTTTAATTATTCCAGTTCTCTGTGCTTGGAAGATTCTTCCCTTTCTTCCCTTTCCAAAAACTTCCCCTGCATATTCAAGACTCCCAAACCACCCTGTTAAAGCTCCCTGGCCTCTGCAGGCAACATTCGGTGTCGGTCCTCGGTAAATGTGCGCAACACCTATTTATGTTTCTACTTCTCTTTAAGACCGAACCCCTGAGCAGTGAGGATGACACCTGATTCAGCACTAGGTGTTGGACACTTGGGAAGCTTGCAACATCTGCTAAATGGATGAGATTGGAGTCTTCTCATGGAAAGTTCCAGAGGGGATGCTATCACTCCCTGGCCCTGTTTAAATATCACTGTCTCCAGAATGTCCATAGAAACTGTCTAATGATAGAATAGGGTAGCTACTGGGCTATGTGTCTTCTCTAGTTATGGACAACAACTGATCACATCAAGGAACAGAGCCCCCTCAGCCACTCTCAGCTCTGAAAACAGTCCTACGAGCACCTGGACCACTGCTCATGTGTCGACTTTATGGCAGTCCAACCAGGTGAGAGAGACAGATTTCATGACCAATACTTGGTCCATCTTCTGTGTCCCCCTAAAGCCTCTGAGTCCGGTCGCCCTCTCTAGATAGGGCTGCAGGCAAATGGAGTGTCCTGCAGGGTGTCCCCCTCAGGGTCTGTCAAGAGCACTTGAGCATCAAAAGGACAGGACACAGGGCTAGAGTCAGGTTAAAGACAGAGGACTTGTTTAGCCTGCACCAGACTCTGGGTTTGAGAACAGACTCTGAAAGCTCATGGAACTGGTGCACCCCAAGAACCACTACGAATGTGGCCTTAGACAAACTCATAAGCTTACTTAAAAACATTATGGGGGGACAGGTTGTGAGATTTTTGGCTTTGTTTTTGTTTCTGTTTCGCAACTAGACTGTATGGTTCTCAAGCAAGAACTTTGTAGGTGGCAATGTTGTGTGGTCCTCGGCCATATGACAATGTACGACTCCAGACCAATTGCCTCAACTGGGGATTCCCAACCTGCAAGCGAGAAGTGGGAGACAAGGGGAGAGAGAACAGTGGACGAGAAAGGAGGGGAACATGGCAGCTAGAAAGAGTGGTAATGGGCTCTACATAAACAGGTGATAAAAGCTGATAACCGCAATGGCAAAATTCAGAAAATAAAAACACTGCTTGGAAGATTTATAGACGAGCTAACACGGAGCTTCGTTGGCAATAACTCGAGCTGATAAAAAGTAACAGGGCATCAGCCACATAAACACCCAGCCACTTCAATGCTTCCATGTATATTATGATGACCTCGGTTTGTTGACACCGTACAGCCCTCCTGACCCGGCACCAGGAGCAGTGCCCGATGCATCGGGAGGAGGTTGTACCGGGGCGAGGCTGCCGAGCAGCTTTTTCAGAAAGACAAGTTATGCTTGACTGGATGCAGATGGCCCAGTGAAAAATGAATTCTGCCAGCAGACCCTGCCTTTATCAGCTGCAGAAGTTCAACAGGGATGAGACGTGCCCACCCCTATCCAGACAGAGCAAGCCTCTGGTTTCAGCACCGTATCACAGAATGTCCTAATGAATTCTTCCAAGAGGTTTGAGCCGACACATATCTGTTTCTGGGAGAGCATCCGGGGCTTTGCAGCATGGTACCAAACATGCAGGGGGTGGGGCTGTGTTCTGCCCCCACGGGATCAGCAAGGAATGCAGACAACAGGAAAGGAACACACCCCTCACCAGGGCTAAGTACCTGTCCCTCCCAGAGCCATCTTGCCCTGGTTCTTTTGCCTTCCGGCTATGGTGGACTGTGCCCAGGGAAAGTCAAGAGGGTCCCACAGCACACGGAACTGAAGGACCCACATATATGGGGAAGTAGCAAGAGCAAGTGCTGTGCCTAACTTTCTCTTTTGTGTCAAATACTATGAGAGGTGCTTTGACTCATTTAACCTCGCACTTGGAGCCGAGCCGGCATTTTGATTTTCCCGCCTTGCTGACCTGCATGCTCTCAGACCAGAAGCCAACATAAGCCTTCCCTTTCTTAAACTGCTTCCGGCATGTAGCTTGTCAAGTCGACAGGAAAAGGTAACCAAACCAGTAAGGCAACTGGACACGAGAGAGGCGGTGTTTTGTACCCAGCCAATCAGGTGCAGTAGGACTGTGTTCACTGGACAGTTAGGAAGGAAGTTAATTCAGCAGGGACTTAAAACGGACAAGCTTTTTGGTGGCTTTGCCAAGCTCTGCAGAGGGTCAGATCTTTATGAGGCAGCAGAGACTCTGGAATGACTTGGACTGGGAATGTCAATCAGGTCCATAAAATGCTGATGCAGTCAAGAAGAGATAAGTCACCAAAGGGGGCCTGCCTGGGCTATAAAAAAGCAAGTGTGGCAATATTTGGGTGTGGCTAAAGTTCTGTGGGGAAATAAATGACAGGAAGCCAACGTCAGTACTTGGGAGACGCTGGAAGGTAGTAAAGCCTGAACAGCACTTCACCACAAGGGTGCAGGAGGTACAGGCGGTGTCCCTTGTGCCTGCTGTTCATCAATGAGAAACACCCAAGCCACTTTCTCCCTAACTGGGCAGTGAAGGTGACTGAATGAGAGAGCTGTGCAGGACGGCCAGAAGCCCCACCCATCTACTGACCCCTCTAGAGTGCCTGTATGTTGTGTGCAGGGCAGCCAGAAGCCCCGCCCATCTACTGACCCCTCTAGTGTCTGTATGGTGGATACAGGCAGCACCTCGGAGCTTCAGAGACATGTCTATCAGTGGAGGTGGAGATAGATGGGTACAGGGGAAAGGAATTTGGCTTGTCCCAGGGTAGGCAACAATCTCCCAGATAGTCCACTGCGTATATTTCTCCCTACACTGACTGAGTGTAGAGTTGGTTCACCCAGACCAGGACAGATGTGCCTGGCTGAGAGGGAAGGGTTTTAAGAGTTTTTCAAACCCAGAGCTTCAACTTGAGCCAAGCATTAGGGGCAGGAGAAAATATGGCACTGAGCAAAGCCATGGAAGCTGCCCTCCCCCAGCTCTTGGAAGCAGAGATACATGACAGCCCAAAGTAGCATCCCAGGATGAGGAAGTTGGATGGTTCGTGAGCAAAGATTGAGGATCACAGAGCTAAATAGAATAGTACCTTCTTCCACACTCTAACTGACATTACTCTTTGAGGAAATAATTGATATAAATGGTGGAATCTTTTCATGCTATATTAGGCCTTGTTCACTCTTTGAAATTACCTTTTTAGCTACTGAACCCCCAGACCAACTGGTATATGCCTTCAGTGACCCTAGCTACCTGCAAGAGGTTTTATTATATAATGCTAATCTTTGATTTTCTTATAGACACAGAAACACATACAAAAGCTATGTGAGTGTAGTTAGAGGAGCAAAGATGGGAAGTCATTGTGCACAGGGTGAAGAGTCAGGCATAATTGTGAAATCTTTGGGAGTGTCATGGTTGGGTGAGGCATGCTGTGACGCTAAGCAAAGTTATGGAGAAAAAACTTACAATAGCCTATGCCTGACCTGGTACAGCAACACTTAGAGAATTTAAATGAAGGCAGTCTGCATGGAAGGGAAAAGACGTTCCCAGAAGTCATAGGGTTACTGAACGAAAGGTCCATGTCTAGTGTAGGAGGATCTTCTATCTATGTGTTACTGTCATTGGTTAAATAAAGAAGCTGCCTTGGCCTTTTGATAGGGCAGAAACTTAGGTGGGCAGGAAAGATAGAACGGAATTCTGGGAGGAAGAATGTAGGCAGGGAGCTGCCATGGAGCCACAACCTCGGGATGAACACAGATTATTAGAAATGGGTTAAATCAAGAAGTGAGAGTTAGCCAGTAAGAGGCTAGAAATAATGGGCCAGGCAGTGTTTAAATGAATACAGTTTCTTTGTAATTATTTCAGGCATAAGCTAGCCAGGCGGCCAGGATGACAAGCAGCCCACCAGCCCGGGTGTAAGCCAGTCGAGCGGCAGGAAGCAGCCCGCTGTTCCTTTTACTTTACGTGTCAAGTTGTGATGCAGGAACGCCTCTAAAGCCCCTGACACAGTAAAAGCTAGCGCCACCACTGTTGGTGGCACTAAACGCTAAGATATCATTATTCTGTCACTGGAGTCACCACAGACTCTGGCTAGAGGACATAAAGAATTCTCCCTTCCTGCCAAAGACACTATGCAAGCTACTGAAGTTTACTTGTTGAATGATAAAGGCCGCTAGCATAGGTTACTACCTCTAAGGCTACCAATGGATTTACTGCTAAGCTATAAGCAGCCTGTTCATGTCAACAACACGCCAAGCAAGATGTGCCCACTGGTATAATAGCGGCATAACCATATGGGAACAACTGTTTTAATTGGGTTTAAGGCACTCGTCACAGAAAGCTTAGGATGGTAAGACAAACAAAAATGTGTGGCTGGGAACGTGATAGGCACTAGTGGGAAATTGCTTTTTTTGTTTTGTTAATTAGATCAAATATGCCCGACAAATTACCTTCTAAAGGCTTCCATATATGCCTCTAGGTTATTGCTGATGTCAGCCAGCCGCAGTGGGTGATTGTCACTGCAGACTCCTAGTTAAGCCAAGTACTGTTGCTATGGTACAGCAGTTCAATGATTAAAAATAATGAGAGAAAATAAGTGTAATTATGAATCTTAGCACCCCTCCAAGACTCAGGAGACATCTTGAAAGGAGGGGGCAGGACGGAAGAGCCAGGAGAAGGTGTTGCGTGCTGTGTAACTCTGTTGGAAATATGGCATGGTTATGGCTGTCTTAGAAACAAGGCAACTATGAGAGCTCGCACCAGAACTCCACAAAACCAAGCCCAACAATATCCCTCTATGGAAAGGGGAGGGCTCACGAGGCCCACGAGGCAGACCATAAGGCAGCTTGTGCGGTACACCATGCTCTCCCTGGCAGCTACATGAGTGGTTAACATCGCTAGGGGTGGGTATCCTGTTGTAGTTGCCCATGAATTTCCCAGGCTTCTGTAAACAGCTCCCCACTCATGTTCCTGTACCCCACTTCTACTCGCTGGTTCACTAGCTAGACTGTGTAGCATCATTTCTGTCACCAGTGTTTTGCCCAGAGCAAGGACGTGTTCGTTCCCATTCCCCCATAGAAAGTCATGTAACAGCTGGTCACCCCAGTCACTAGGAATCACCAGCAGCTATAGGCAAGTGAGAAAGGCAGAGACCAGCTTTTTGGCAGGGCAAACTGGACAATGACCAAACCTGGCCCTCCCTGATAAGATTACCACAACCCACTCAGCATCCGGTGAACTCAGGACGCGTATCAAGAGGGCATCCACAAGAAGAGATAAACCTCCTCCTCACAGCTGGTTCCGGGGTGGAGGCAAATGAAGATTCTTCTAGATCTCCTTGCTGCCCTCTCCCTTGCCACGTCATCACCAGATGATTCTCTGCTTCTTCCCCTTGCTGGGGCAGAGGTTTGTTAGGGTCCAAGACAGAAGGGAGGCTGTGCCCTCATTGAAAGATAAAGTGAATTATATATGCTATTACACTGAAAGAGTTCAGAGGTCAGAGCAAGCGATATCTCTGAAGGCTTTAGGCCTTCATTATTTGTGTGAATGTGTTCTTGTTCATGCATATACACATATGTGCATGTGGGTGCATGTGGGTGCCACTGGGAGTGGAGCCAGAGGCCAGCTTCAAGTGCCTTCGGTAATCATTCTCCAAACGCAGCCTTCCTAGTGGGAATGCAAAGACTCAGAGGTGTCTTACAAAAACTGGAGGCTGCCTGCTAAAAGGAGGGGCAATTCTACCCTTGGTGACACATCCAGGTGATTCTCACATCCCTCACCACCACTAGATCCCAACAGCCTCCTCCCAGCCATCTCCTTCTGATGTAGAGTTCTCGGGGAAAGCAAGATGCTGCTCTCTGAAAGTGATCATTGACCCTGAACTTTTCAACTGTGTTTCTGTTTCCCCCCTTTCTCAATGCCTGGCTGACATCATATTCTTGTTAGTTCTTGTGAGTTCCGGTATGTGATATAATATACTCAATGACTGTATTAAACGAACAGGTTCTATGACTATGAGAGAGGAAACATTTTGCCAATCATGCCTGCTGTCTCTGGGAACATGATCGCTGTCTTCAGCATCCCAGCAAGTAAGTGAGCAGGGGACACTGCACAGTCATACTCCTCTGGCAGGGGGTCCAGCAAGCCCTAAGGTCAGGGAAAGACACAGATCAGGGTAAGGATTAAGAGGCAGCCATGGGTCAGTTAGACTAAAGTCTCCACTGTGTCATAGGCAAAGCTGAATGACCCTGGGTGAGGTGCTTAGAACCCCAGTTTCTTTGTCTGCAAAATGAAGATCACTCTTAGAAAAAGCATACGCGTGCAATGGTGCTGGTGTGCACAGAGGCTGGGCTGTGGATATGCACAGTTGTTCCCCTTGTGTCCCTTAAGCATCCCTTGTGCGAGTCCTGGGGGTGGTGCAAGCAACTCAGGTCCAGGTTCACACAGGGGTCAGGCTTTGTCAGACCTCCCTGCCATCCACACTTCATTCCTCATCTGTCTCATCTTTCTTCCTGGACTCGTCTTCCTCTTTCTGCCCCTCCATCTTTCCCCCAGGAGCTCTCCTGTCCTCTCAATGGACCTCGGAGTCCCTCACGTCAGACCATCCTTCTCCACCACTGTCAGCCTCACCAATGCTCAAGGGATGATGCAGAAAGGAACTCCACTTGTTCCAACCATCGCCCCCTGACATTTATCTCAGCCCCGTCCCACTGGGCCACCCTTCAGCCCTCCCCTGCTCCGTGAAAATCAGTCAGCGTCTCCTCAGTGCGCACTCGGAGTCTGGTCTGCTTTCACTGCTTATGACGGTCAACAGGCTCTGCCCAGGGCTTCCTGATAACGGCCTGGTTTTCAGCCTACGCGTAGCAGCCCTGCCTTGAAGAGCCCTAACTTCAGGGGTGCCCTGGTTTCCCATTCCCTAACCCCTGCAACCCACCCCTATCTGGGAGTCTATGCAAAATCCGTGCACCAGCATGACTACGCAAGACCTTTCTGGGGATTTCCAGCCACTGAGACTCCACCCTCCCTTTGTTTTCTGTCTCATTCTCCTTGAAACCCATCTAATAACTAACAGAATCAGGATTCTGATGGAAAAACAGAAAAACCCAGGCCTTCCGCAGAAGTAGCTACCTCACTAAGCAGAATTTCAGTGATAATAGGCATCCTACCAGATTTGAGATCATCATCGTAAAAGTCTGTTTTTAGTATATGTATTTTTGTGTGTATGTCCTGTGTATGTGAGTCCAGACACATGAGGAGAACAAAGATCAATGCCAAGTGTCCGTCCCTGTGGCTCTCCACCCTACTCTTTGGGACATGGTCTGTCACTGAACCCAGTTGTCATCCAGTGGGGAGCCCGGAGCTCTGAGAATCCGCCTGTCCCTGCCCCTGCTCTAAGAGTGTTGAGAGGTGGCGTTTTTTATGTGGGTTCTGGGGATCTGAACTCAGATTCTCGTGTGTATGCAACAGGCATTTTACTGACCCGGCCACCTCCTCTTAAACTTGTTTTTGTTTAAAACTTCTGCAAGATACTATCAAATAAATATTTATACAGATTCTAATGACTTGATTAGTGATCACTAGAAGAAAAGCCATCAGTGAAAAGAATATAAACCTTTGTTTTGTCTTCAAAGTTTGTTTTTCCTGTGGCTTGTTTGTATTCGTCTTAGGTTCCTACAAGCTGCTCTGCCTGCTCAGGTACTTCAAAGACAAGGGCCTCTCCGGAGTAGCTAACTCTGAAAGGTGAACAAAGATTTCGGTTCTAAATCACTGTGCCCATTCTTCTCTCTGAGCTGGTGACAACTCTTTCTGGTGAAAGTGGGTGCCTTCTTCTGTATCAATACATCTCAAAGCCGGAGACCACTGGCTTTCCAGCATGGGAAAATCTTTGACAGAGAGGATGGGTGTCCTGGGTGCCCTGGGCTGTGTAGCTGCATCTCTGGTGTCAGTCCACCAGTTCATCTTTGTCATGGTCACGCAAGGCGTGGCTAATAAGCTCCTAGAGAAGCAAAGCCACGACCTGTTTGAAAGCCCTTGTGCTGGCTAGTCTTATATCACCTTGACCCACAAGCTAACACTATCTGAATGACAGAACCTTAATTGAGAAAATGCCCCCATGAGATCCCGCTGTAAGGTGTTTTCTTAATTAACTATTTATGGGGGAGTGTTCTATCCATTGTGGGTGGTACCATCACTGGGCTGGTAATCCTGGGTTCTATAAGAAAGTGGGCTGATGGCCGGGCAATGGTGGTACATGCCTATAATCCCAGCACTCAGGAGGCAGAGGCAGGCAGATCTCTGTGAGTTTGGGGGTCAATCTGATCTACGAAGTGAGTTCCAGGACAGCTGGGTCTACACAGAGAAACCATGTCTTGAAAAGAACAAAAATATGGGGTGGGGGGTGCTGTAGAAATGGTTCAGTGTTTAAGAGCACTGCCTGCTCTTCCAGAGGTCCTGAGTTCAATTCCCAGCAACCACATGTTGGCTCACAACCATCTGTAATGAGATCTTCTGGTCTGCAAGCAGACATGCAGACAAAGCATTATATATAATAAATAAATTCAAAACAAACAAAAAAAGAAAACTGAGCTAGCAAGCTATGGGGAGCAAGCCAGTAAGCAGCCCTCCTCTATGGCCTCTGCTTCAGCTCCTGCCTTCAGGTTCCTACCCTGTTTGAGTTCCTGTCCTGACTTCCTTTGATGATGTAAGCCAAATAAACCCTTTTCTTAACTTGTTTTTGGTAATGGTGTTTCATTGCAGCAATAGAAACCCTAACTAAGACTGTAGGTCCAGTTAAACACTTCCTCTTTCCCCCTTTTTGTCCTTATATCTTAAATTGTAAGTGTTCATTGCAAAGAGTCGTTCTGGTTCGAGGCCTCTGGTTTCTGCTACACTATCGATGCTGGGCCCTCACTGGGACTCCTTTAGGATATCCTGTTGTTGCCCTGTTGTCATGGAGATCCTGCACCTTTGGATCTGCAGGACTAGCCACTTCATGTGCTCCCAGAGCTCATAGATGGGGTGAATATTGGGTTAGGTCAACTCATAACCCTGGTTTTAGACCTGGGTAGTTGCAGGGTTGGTCAGCCCTTCCATTCTTCCCAGTCCTCACCACCAGGGTGAACTCTCCAGCATCGCCCCTGCTAGTTCAGCCCTTGCAGCAGTGAGCAAGGGCGGGGCCAGTTCTCCTGTTTTCACATCCTCAGAGTCAGCTCTCCCACACCTACACCACCGGGGCCAGCTCTACTGTGTTGTCCAGGTGAGGTGCAGGGGCCACTCTCCCAAGTGCCTCAGCTGGTGAGGGGAAGAGACCTCTTATGACCTCAGGGACTGCTCTCCCACCTGTCACAGGTGACAAGCAACAAGGGGAGGGGAGGGTATCTCTCCTCCACCCACACCACCATATGGCGGATGAGGAGTTGGGCCAGATCTCCCATGCTCACATTCTCTGACCAGCTCACCTGCATACACACCCCACCCCACACCCATATGCCACATCCCCAATTCCTCACCCCATCAATAGAGTCAGCTCTAGTGTGTTGTACAGATGAGGTGCGAGGCCCACGTTCCCAAGTTTTGTAGCTGATAAAGGGGAAGGTCAGCTCCCTCACCAGCTGAAGGCAATAGGGGTTACAGAAGAGGGCATATTTCCCTTGTCCCCACCACTACTCTGCAAATAAGGGAGGTGGTACCATGCCCTCTCATGCCCTCAGGGCTGGATCATCAGTTCCCCAGTCTACAGGGTCAACTCTACTGTACTGGCTGGGCGAGGCTTAGAGCCCATTCTCCCGAATACCACATCTGGTAAGGGGTTGGGTCAGGTCCCCTGCCTGCTGCAGGTGTCCAGAGCCAAGGGAAGGAGGGCATCTTTTCCTCATCCATGCCACCACACTGCTGACGAGAGAGGCATGGCTGCTCTCTCCTTCTCATCAGGGCCTGCTTGGCCACGCCCCTGCGGACAGGGTCAGCTCTGCCGTGCTGCCCAGAGGTGTAGGACCCTCTCTACTGAGTGCTTCAGTCTGCGAGGGGCAGGACCAACTCTCCCTAGTGTTGCAGCCAGCAAGTGCCAAACAGCTCTCTCTGCAGTCCTAACCTCTCAGCCTTTAGTGGTATCAGGAGCCATGGACATCAACACAGACCATGACTGCAGCAGGGCCATGAACTCAGACGTGGGCCCCAGAAGCAGCCCAGACCCATACACCACCATGGCCCTGTATGGCAATGAAGCCACCCACCTCAGCACGCTCCTCGCCGCTCTCACCTCTTCAGATCTGCCCCGTCCACAGGACACGAACCATTTTGTCTTCTCTCCTTTGCTACCCCATACATTTGTTCACCATAAGAGTTGTCCATTTACTCAGCACCACAAGGTACCAAGCCAGCCATGTTTTCTCCTCAGAGCCTGAGGCAGCCTGCGTACGGGTCTCCTTGTTCCTCCCAGTCCATCATGGTGCCAGACAGGACCCTGCTTCCTTCTTGGAGCCAGGAGCGGTCCACCCAACACTTTCTTTCATAAGTTGCCTTGGTCAATATGTTTTATCACAGCAATAGAAAAGTGACCAATACAGAGGTTGGTACCAGGGAGCTGGCTATTGCTGTGACAGACCTGACATGCCAGTTCTGGATGAATGTGGAAGATGTTGGGACTGTCGACTAGATGAGATGGTCTGAAAAGAAACCTCCTCGTGGAAGGTGTTTCCTGGGCTACCAGGCACAGTTCCTCTCCTTCTGACCCTCAGTCCCATGGACTGCCAAAACAGAACTGTGGGCCATTACTGTGACCATTCTCAAGGGTTATTATGGCTCAGGGCATCTTAGTATTGCCAAGTGTAAGTCTCGCCAGTCAAGTTTAGGTCCCTTTCAATAAATGTTTCGGGAGCCTGCTTTTCCGGTCCTTGTTACATATGTGGTGTCCACGGCTCTCCATGGTAGGGGCCATCTGGGACACAGCCAGAATGCAGACGCTCAGGCTGTCTTCTGGAGCTTCTATGACACAGCCTGTACCTCAGCAAACTCTTTAGGGGGTTTCTATGAATGTTAAAGTTGGGAGTCCATCCCACGAGTAATACAGGGAAGGGGGAAGAGCGCCCATTTAGAAGTTCACATCCTGATTGGAAAGATACAGCCAAAGACACGAAACAATGGGGGCAGAAGGCGAGTTATCATCACCAACATGTTCTGGTGGGAAATGGATATTAGCAGCCGAGACGAAGTCATTCCTCAGCTATGCACGGTCACTGAGACTCAACGCCTTCATCTATAAAATGGGGACATGTTTCCTGTCTACCTTACTGGATCACCCTACAGACCAAAACAGAATATGGGAAAGTATCACAATGCCACAAGCCGCTGGTTAATGATACATACTCTGAATGCTGAGGAATTCAGAGATGAGGGAGCTTGGGACACTTGGAATAGTGTTGGAGGATCCAGCCAAGAGGGCAGAGGCGACTGGACATGTGGAGCCAGGCACTAGAGGAAAACAAGATGGAAAAATGTGCACTTTGACCGTCGTCCAGACCCGACCACAGGGAGCATCCACTGCCCGGCACCCGTCAGCTGCCTCCTGATAGCCTGCAGAATGTCACCACCGCGGGTCTCAGAAACACAGTGTCAGCGGCAGCTTTGCAAAGGACACAAAACCAGCAGCTGTGGTCTTTGTGGAGCTGCTGGCGAGAAGCCCAGTTGTCGCAAATCATCGCTGTGGTTCAAGGTAAGGGGAAGGGACATTTTGTCATCCTGCAGGGTTGACCTCTGAGCATGCCCAGACACTGCAAGCAAAGAACGGGAGATGGAGGAAACCAACAGGTGAGTTCGTGGGCCAGAGTCCTGGGAAATCCTTGTAAGCCTTTTTATATGCTAGACTGTGTTTCCATTTGTCTCAGGCTCATGTCAGGAAAGGGCTATTGCTTTCTCATAAATAAAAATACAAAACAACACTTGCAGGCATAGGAATCAAACCCAGATTGCTATGTAGTCATTGAATCTCTGGCCTGCCCTGAGCAGTGGGAACAATGTGGTTGAACCTTTACTGTGAAATGCGCTCTCTGACTCACTGACGTCTGCCATGCTTGTCCTGAGCTTCTCCAGAGAGATGCTGTCTTCTGGCAGGAAAAGATAACAACAACTAATACATATGAATCACCGCACTCGCTAAAGTTAACGATGATGCGAGAGCCAGATGCAGAAGAAGAGGAGCTCCAGACCCTGCTTTTAGGCTGTCCTGACTTGGAGCTGCAGAGACTCTCTGCAGCTAAGCTCCTTTGTGCTCAAGATCCTTCTAAAGGAAGAAGTGAAACCTGGAATGCATGCATGCTCTAAGATAAAGGAGCTGAGAGAGGCTGAACAAATCCACACGCTAACCGATGAAAAACCATCCACCAAAACCAAAGGGCTTCCAGGTCACAGAGAGTGTGGCTCTGCCTTCACACTCAGCTGCCCTGGGGAGTCTAAGCAGTTTCCCGCCTGCTCAGGTGAATCATGGCAACTTCCACTGTCAATTCAGTTGTGTTAGGTGTTTTCTTCCCTCCTGATCCTGGGAAGGCATTAGTGAGTTTTTCAGAAAGGCTAGAAATCAGTGGAGCCTCGATATTCTCTTCTGTTAGTCTGGATACGATGCAGTGAGGATTTGATTGAAATAAGCCTTGAAACACAGTACCCACCAGAGCATGAGAAAGCCACCCAACCATCCCACAAAGGCAATCTCTTCATGGTGCAGGGCAAAGGTGACCCCCTGCTACTCTGAAGATAGGTCATTCCCAAAGCCCAACAGAAAGAAGTTGGCTGTGGTCAGGGGTCTGGATGGACCACGCCATGTTGATGGTATGATTACCTATTTAAAAGATGTTCAACTGGCTTTGAGATTCAAACACGATACAACCACCAGACTCCTGCATTTTCTTTTTGAATAGACTTTAATTGACAGCCAAGTGAAAAAAAATGCAGGTTACATTTTTAGTATTATCATCAATACACTGTAAGATTGACATCCACACAGTGATGAATCTAATATCCATACACCTCCTAATTTTAGTTGACAAAGAGCACATCATATATACATATATATTTACACAGTATTTCAAGCAACAGTAAATAATAAACTCCCTCCCTTTAAAAAACAACAACACACACACACACCTTTAAACAATGGATTTACTCACAATAATATATCTTTTTGTTTCCCCCACATACTTGCAGAATCAAAGATACTTAAGTTACTTAAGAACAGTCTTACCAGTGAAGATCCTGGACCAGCCCCTAGTTTCTCTTAAAGTCATTTTAATTTTTACAACTCGAAGCCACATAGCCAGTGTGGTCTTTACATTCTAAAGAGACCCCAGATGATGAAAATGAATTCTTCCATTTCCTTTGCATGAAAAGGAAAGTACATCTCTGAATATGTACCTAATTACAGCTAAAAAATAAATCAAAACATTTTTTTAAATCTCTGCTCTTTAAACATTATTTCTTAAGAGCACAGTGCTAATGTTAGCAATGACTAGCTGAACAGGAAGGTTCCTTCAGGTTTCTATGCAGAGGTTCCGGTTAATTCTAATCCTAAAACCTATGAGCTTTACAAGAATTCCTGCCTTCCAGGATTCCGGGTTTGCAGCCTGACCTCTGAAATTCTGGGCGGGACTCGCCCCTGGTGCTTTGCTCTCTGATTTATTTCTTTCTAGGGCTGTTAGTAAATGGGAACCATGACAAAGTTTACATTAGCAGACACACACACCATGCCCTGGCCTATAAATATCCCATGATGGAAAATGGAACAATCGCTCCCATCCTGGTGAAAATGCTCATGAAGGAGATGAGGGAGGTAGGGGGACATTAGCAACAATGTATCTTCTAACAGTGGAAAGTTCGGCCGAAATGGCGATGCTCTTTCAACCAGCAAGACATCTTGAGCCACTTTTTCAGGCCTGTGAGTTAGCCAAAAGGAGGTGGAGCACAGACTCCTCCCAGCAGACCTGATAGGGTGTAGCCAAACACGTGTGCAGTCTTGGAAGTTGGATGACGACCCACCGTCAAATCGCTCTGTAGATGAGTGGGGAGGAATTTCGAAATCGGGTTTGGAAGCGGTTTGCACACTGTCCTGCCTGGGATGCCGAGCTGTCCCCCGGTCGGACCCCTCAAAGCGCCAGCTGGAGTTTGGTCATGTTTCTCTGGTGCATGTTGTGATGGCGGACTAATTCGTCTGACCGCGCGAACTTTTTCTGACAACTGTGCCACCGACAGCTGAAGGGCTTTTCACCTGTTGACACAATTGCCAGTTAGAGACGCTTGCAGCAGAGTGACTGGGCGCAGGTTCAACTATCAAAGGCCCCGAGCTAAATCACCACCAGATACCCGCCCTGGGCTCCCCTGGGTCACTCCCTAAGCTAACCAACTGGTACCTCACTGGCAGCCTGGGGTTAGCAGAACCTTTCCAGGGCTTGAAAACCAGAAGCACTATTAACATATTAAAACGGAAAACTTGGCAAATGAGAGAAAAACAACTCATACATTAAGGAGGTTTAGGAAACCTCTGTCTCATCTCTTAGGATACTCTGTGACCTGTGCAAATGTTCTCCTTTTGCTGTCTAGGTAGGACCTAAGCCGCAAGGGTCTGAACCCTGGATACTGTTGATTGATGGCTGCCCTGGACTGCTACCTTCGATACTATTGATTGACAGCTGGTCAGCAATAGATCTGGGACTGAAGCTTTACTCTCTCTATATAGATGATTTAAAATAAAGCATGGACACCATTTATATCCTATTTGATTATGTTTAATAGAGAGGATGACTCAGAACCTAGCTGCGTTAGAGGGGAGAGTCTAGCAACAACATTGGTTCCTTCAAATGGTGAAGACTGTTCCATTTCAGGAGCCCCCTTTCTCATTAGAGATAATAACTTCTATGTAATGCCTAACATACAAGCATCACTTATAGACGTATGTTCATTGCCTTGTATGTTTCTCAAAACAGCCTCACAAAGAAATTTTATCTTCACTCTACCGATGAGGTTGCATGACTGTTGTGGACACATCCAGGCAGGGTTCAAACCCAGGCATATCTAATCCTGAAGCCTACACTCATCCCTGTGCCTTCCTCCTGTCCACCCCAGGGCTTGCTAAGCCCTGTGCCACCTGGAGGATCTTCCTGGGGTGTTGAGAGTCCCACTGAGAAATGTCCCAAGAGATGTGGTGCTTGGGGGCCAGACTGGGTAACTGACCAATGGCATCAAGTAGTTTGTTGGTAGCACAGGTTTGCAGGCAATGAGTTGTGCTGGGGCAATCTCCAGACTATTACCACGGAACTAAAAGACAATTTGCCAAAAAGACCCAAAGAAGGAAAACAAGATGGGGGCCCAGGTGCTCTGACAGTATCTGAGGGTACGAGCTATCTGTGTTGGGGACCGGGAGCTCCCCCAGACACTCGCAAGGCCTTCTGGCCTCCTACTCAGCGTCCATCTGCTTTTCCTGCTCTGGTTCCTGCCTGCCACCCCCACCTTCTCATGGGCACTTTTTAACTCTTTCCCATACTGGTTCCCTCCGTGACACCAGCTTGGCTATTCTGGCTCTCTCTCCTCAGTTCCCTGGCTTTTGAGCATGACTATTTGAACACGTGTTCTTTATCCAGGAGAAAGAACAATAGGGATGAGGTGAGGCAGAACAGTCACCACTGACGTTGCTATCCAGTTGCTAGTGGCTCTGGGCAAATCATTTCATCACTATCCACCATAGACTCAGCTGTTAAATGAAGGTTAAAAGCACCTACCCTACTCTTCTTCCAAGCTGCTGTAAAGATGATGTGCTAACCTGTAACATGGCTCTGCTTCCTAAGGAAGCACAGGAGTCACAAGGGCAGAGCTATTATCACTGGGAATCTCAGCAGCTTGTGGCCAAGCAGTGTTTCAGCAGCCAGTGGCTATGTCCATGGCCCGTTCTCCTTTCTGTGCTAGTATAAAGGAGATGTATCCATGAGTTCCTGTTAATCTAGCAAAAACCTAGAGTTCTCATGGAACTTTAAGTAAGCGAAGAATGCGGGCTCTAATCAGGGCTGTGAAACGTGAGCTCTCAGGAGAACGGAGGATCTCGAATTTCTGATCATGCTGCGGGTTGACTGTTCTATCAGTGAGTGATACAGCAAATTGGCATGATGGGGACCAACGTATCTCCCTGCCTTTGCTCTGACACTCTCTTCCCATCTCTTTCCTACTCAGCGCTCTCCCACCCTTTCTCTGGAAAACGTCATCATTTACCATGTCGGGGTAGCTAGACACTCCCATTCAGCTCTAGAATTTTTACATGACTCTCATTACACTTTCACTCAACAGTAGCTTAAAAAAAATAATGAAGAATAAATGTGAAGAAAAGTTTACGCACTTGTTTTACCTGTATGAGTCCTGGTGTGCGTCTTCAGGTGGTCGGACCGCGAAAACTTGCGCTGACAAGTTTTACACTGGAATGGTTTCACACCTAAACGGACAGAGAAGGTCTAGCCTCGGCCCTAACAATGCGAGGCACAGTGACACACATAAGGCCGGCTTTCTGGCAGCTGGAGAAGCCTGGCATATCCATCCCATCGGCCAGGTCTGTGTCTACCTGGACCTCACATTTCCTTGAGCCCCAGGCCCAGCAGAAGCCACCTGGTTCTGTGCAGCAACCTCCAGGTGCTGCTCCTCACTTGGGAACCACAAACATCTGGCTCTCACAGGCAGGCAAATGTCATAGACTGAGGAAAGTGGACCACTGTACACTGGCTTCTCTCCATCGCCCTGGCTCCTAAATGAACCTCAGCGGGTCACCAGCCTGCTGTGGGATCTCCCTTGTGCTGTGTTCTCATGAGAAAAGTGAGTCATTTCCTTTCTTTTCGCTTTTTCCTTTGTAAAGAAAGACTTATTTTTTTATTGTTCATGTGATGTGTGTGTCTGTGTGAGTGTATGTCATGTGTCTCAGTGCCCTTGGAGTCCAGAAGAGAACATCAGATTCCCCGGAGCTATGGTTACAGAGGTTACAGACACTGCCTGATATGGAAGCTGGGGACTGAACCCAAGTCCTCTTGAGTAAGTGTTCTCAACTGCCAAGCCACCATCGCCACAGCCCCTCTCTTTTCTAAAAGACAAATCTCCAGATGAGGGGAAGAAAGTTGGAAGAATTAAATGGATAGATCACTCTCTTATCCATGTTCAAGAGAAGACGGCCTCAAAGTCAGCTCTAACCCAACAGCCTGTGGCTGCTGGCAATGAGAAGTTAACCCACAAACCTGTGTGTCTCCTTTGGTGTCTTTTGAGCTGGTCAGAGCGAGAAAACCTTCTCTCACAATCCTTGAAGTCACACTGGTATGGTTTCTCACCTTAGGGAAGACACATATTGTTTCTGAGTACAACGCTGGAAATTCGACCCCATCACTGGCAAACCCTCCTGAATGCAGATGAAGGATCCCCAGATGCCCAAGTGCTTCCGGAGAGCTTGTTAGGGTAGTGCTGTAGACTTCCAGGAAGGTAAGAACCCCACCTACACACACGCCCATGGACACCAGGAGGAGAGAATAAGGAAGCTCCAGGACTTAGGGTGTTGGGTGTGGCACAGTCCCCTTGCTGTGAAATGGAGCCAGTAATCTGACAATTGCAAAGGGTTCATGAACAGATCAGACCAGACCGTGTGGAGAGGGAAGACTGGTGCCCAGCACGGAGGCAATGCTCAAAAAATACATATATTAGCAGCGACTATTTAAAGAAGTAAAAAAGAAAAGAAAAGAAAAAGAAAGAAAAAAAGTTAAGATAGAATTTGGGGTAGATGAGCCTTGAGGCTGGCCTCATGAATTAAGTGTTCCATGTTTTACAGCCTGAATATCTGGTGTTCTCTGCTTCTGACTTCTTGTTCTTGGGTCCAACATAAATGACTCCATGGTGGAGAGACAACTCAATTAAGCCAGGAGCCGAAGCATTTAGCAAGATTGTTCTTTCATCTGAAAGGAGTCAGCAGAAGGATTGTGCAATCCTGGACTCAGAAAGAAGGGCCACACCCCTGTAGCCAAAGGAAAACTTCAGCCAAATGCTGAGAAGAGCCCCCCTGGAGTGCACTGAGCTTCTGCAAGGGTCCCCACCTCCTGGAATTCTGAGTCACTGAATTCTGGGATAGAGAGCAAGCCACTCGGAGGTCAGTAAAGTCTGTCCTTTGATGGTCAGCTCCAGGCCGCCTTTTCTGCTCAGGACCGCTGATGCTCCCCCTGGCCTTTCTGTGTGTCTCCTGTAACTGACCTCACCACTCCTGAGCCCTCCTAACTCAACACCCTTCACCTTAATGTCTCCATCCCTACCCATCAAAGCGTTCGGCCTCACAAACGCCACTTGTTCTGCAATGCTATCTTATGAAATACCCCCACCGCTCATGCATTTCGCCCCTTGGTCAGAAGCTCACAGTGCCATTTTGAGAGATGGTGGGACCTTTAGAAAGAGAAGCCTTACAGGAAAAAGTAGGTGTGGCCCCTGAGGCTTAGAACCTGGCACACTTCCGGCTCCTCGGTCCTGTCGCCCTCTGTTTCTTGGTCCAGAGATGTGAACAAGCAGTCTCATTCTCTATCGTCAAAGCCAAAGATGTTCCCACCGCTGTACCATCCCTGCTGTAATAAACTGTGCCCTCAAACTGGGAGCGACAGTGACCGTGGGACAGCCTGCTTGGAGATTCAATGGCCTTCTTCATATCACAGAATTAATTCTCGAACCTCTAAGTGTGCATTTGGACCTCCCATTCAGAGTCTATAGTAACTTTGTCCATCAATCTCTGGGCCATCTGATTGTACTATCCCTGGCTTATCTTCCCTGCTAAAGATGCCAATAGTCCCTCAGAAAGAACACTAACTTTTTTTTTTAATTTAGGCTTAGAAACACAGAGAGAGGCCTATGCTACAACTCCTGTAGTAGAATTTGATCCCCTTTCCTCTAGGCCTAAGAATTGTACAGTGTAGGCATTACCAGCTTCATTGTCCTAGAAGGTGCGTGGAGTAAAGGGTTGTGGAGCAATCGGCCCAAGGTCTCACCAGTTGGCGGGTGAATGCAACGTTCAAACACAGGCCACTTTTCTCCTACGGCGACTGCTTTACACCACCCTGTTCCACTTCCCTGCAGATGGCTTACTTGCTATGGTGGGAACGAGCATGCAAACAGTCCTGCAGCCTTGGCCGGTTGCTATGGCCTGACCTATGATGGTGCCAGCCTTCCATCCCACAAGTCACCTGTGTCCTTAGCAGTGTGAGAGTCCAGAATGGGGGCTCATGCGCCACCACTGCCTGAGTCTGGGCAGTGGACACACTTACCAGTGTGCTTCCGGCTGTGCATCTGTAAGTGGGACAGCTTAAAATATCTCTTGTTGCAGCCTGGGTAAGCACACATGAAAGGACGTTTCTCACTGGTCTCAGAGGCTGACCGGACGAGAGTTGGGGCCACTCCAGACACACGTCTCACATCCTGTAGGCAAAATATAAGAGATGTGGAGACCTCGTACCACATGTGAGCATTCATGCCAGTGCCGTAGGAAACTGAGCACTGAAATATACCAAAGGAGGAGAAGGTAGGTATGATATGAGACCAAAAAATATTTGCCTCCATCCCCTAGTTCCTGTGGCAGACATCACTAATGGATGATAGATTAGGAAATTCTATGATGCAGTGTTCTGATAGTATTACTGCTTAGCACCAGAACTTTGATTTGAAATGAAGTCTCTATGGGGTCCCTAGTACAGACCTCTAGAGAAGAAACATTAGTGTCTGGAAAAGCTCCCAATCCATCTCTCACTTGGGACAGCGAGATCTAGAATCCCAGAGTTCCAGACTGCATGTATGCCCTCCCAGCTGCAGGCTCGGCCATATGATTATGGCCTCAGTAAGAAAATGGATGAGAAAGTTGATAGTAGTGAAAGACATGAGACACTGAGGAGGCCCAACCTGACCGGAGCTTTACAAGTAAATAGGTGATACACCAGTCTCTGGGTCTGGGGCCTCTAAATCCATCAGAATCCTGTAGCATAATCAGCGTGTTCTTTAGCAGTGACACAGGCAAGCACCGGAAGCCATCTGCCTTCTGCGCCCTTTGCCTGTCCTTCCCACAACACCGACTGGTCCCTGCCTTCTAGCTGGGGAGGCAAATCTCCTCTCTTGCCCTCAAGCTCAGCAATTCCTGGATAGCAGGAGTGATTCTTCCTTGTCCAATTTCAGCTGTGCCATCGGGAACAAAGAGATGGATTGCTGGCACAGGAGCACCCCTGTGATGGTGTAAAGACCTGCAACAACCACTAAGCCAGAGGTTCGCAACCTTCCTAATGCTGCAACCCTTAAACACAGTTCCTCACGCTCTGGTTACCCCCAACTATAAAATTATTTCATTGCTACTTCATAACTATAATTTTGCTGCTGTTATGATTCATATTGTAAATACCTGATACATTAACTCTAGGAATCACGCCCCACAGATTGAGAACCACCGCTCTGAGCTCAACAACTTCCTCTCCCATGTGTTTTCTAATCTACACACACTCACACTCTTCTCCCTAATTCACTCGCCTTGCCTTGCCCTGAGAAAAAGTTCTGTAGCATCGTACTGTAAATACGGTATTGGAATGCCATAGTATGTCAACCGTTTGCCTTTCTCCCTGGGTATTCAAGTAAATGATGGTATACAAGAATATGGCAGGTTGTGGTTTGTTTGGTGTAATCTAGAAGGAAAAAAAGTAGGGAAATAACATCTATAGGGAGCGGAGTCTACTAAAGGCCCTGACAGTGGCTCTGATAACTGAATCTGGTAGGAAGGAAGGCACATTAACCTCTTCTGTCTCTTCTCACCCTAGACGAAGACTATGTAGGCCTTAGACTGAAAAGCAGCTGGTGCTGTCAGGCTGCGGTCTGGCAAAGGATGCCGATGATGTCCACTTCGAGACGCTCAGATGAAATTCTGTGACATCCCCACCTTTCTGTGGCTTCTTCTTTCTCACCATGGAAAGGCTGGGAGGACAGAGCACACTGGCTTCCATGAAGTGGAGCTCCTTGTCCATGTCACACAGGGACTGGCCCTCGTGCGGCTTCTTTTCAGGGTTTTAACTTCCCTTGGAAGGATACACTAGCTATTTCTCTTGTGGCAGTCCCTAGACAGGTTTGTAGATCACAAATGTGAATTCTTGATAACTGGGGCTCTAACTATCCAAAGAAGCTGGGATGGGGGTGGGATCTCCCCTGAATAACCTACATCCTCTACTCACCCTGAGTCCTTTCCCTCCTCTTTCTTCTAATAAACAATACTATTAAATTTCCACTAATCAACAATATTAATAAGCAAAATAAATACTGTGGCGCTCAATAAAATGTATATTACACATCTCAGCACCCACTTACTAGCTATGTGGTTTTAGACAAACCCCTTGTCTTCCCTCTTCAGTTTCCCCAACTATAATGTGTCTACCCCTTAGGAGTGCAGCGGGGGCCGCATCAGAGAACCAAGGATGTGCAAGGGAATCTGAAATCACCTTGCTAAGTCAAAGAAGCTAGCCTGAAAATGCAATGGCGTATACAACACTCTGAGAAAGAGGCAGTGATGGTTGGGGAGAGAGAGGGACTGGGAATGGCATGATGCACACAGTGGTGGAATGTGAGCATTTTTGAGACATTAAACTGTTCCATATGATAATAATAACGATAACATAATAAGTGGCATTATGTGCATATCAAAACCCATAGGACTATACAACGAAACAGTTCAGTTACCAATAACACACCTCCACCCACTGTAACAAGAGTAGCCTACCAGAGTACCTTCTGTGAAGGTCATAGCAGGAGGACACTGGAACACTATGATTTCTGTGCATTTCTGTACAAACCTAGAAGCTAGATAAACTCGATGTTTTAAAGTCTGTGTCTAAATCTCACTTCATAGAACATGTCCAGCCATAAGCGGTACTGTTGTTAATGCTAGTATCAACACTTGGAAGGTTGTCTACCTTGGAGCACCTTACAACACAGATCAAATCTTAGAAATCAAGGGTCCTGGTCACTAATTCAAATGCAAATGATCCACATGCAAGAAATGGGTCGCCCACTGTGGAGAAGCAGAACGAATAATAAAGGAGGAAAGGATGGAAGTCTGCAGGAAGTATCTTGGTTGCAGTCATGCAAGGCAGCATCTCTGCAAGGGCAGAGGGAGGGAGTCCCTTGGTAGCCCAGTGGAAAAGGAGCATCTCTGATGGCAAACACTTGCCAGGGCCAGGTGGTCCTTCTGCCGAGGCTGCAGGGCAGGTGAGCAGAAGAGGTAGGGAAGGTGGCCTTTGGTTAGGCATCCTACCTGAATGCCTCGGAAGACTCCATGGGTGTGTATTCTATACTGGGCACCACAGAGGATGGGGGTTGTGTGGTTCTCACTCTCATACCCTGTACCGTGGCTGCAAACAAAAAGATTGAAGTTGGTTCAGGGCCACCTTTTGGAAATGCTGTGTCTTACCTTCTTCTATGAGGTCACTCTGGAACAGAGCTCTGTGAAAGCAGAGGCCACTCCTTCGAAGCGTCACCACCTTGCAGCCACCCCCCCAAATTCCCCCCCAGAGGCAAACTGTCTAGGTCTGGGCTTCATTCAGACAAGCCAAGGAAAGTCACAGTGGCAGGAGCTCATCCCGGCAGCTTGTTTACAGCAGGCCAGCAGTGCAGTATCTCAGGAATGAGCAGAATGCCTCGGGGCTTCATGTGAAGCGCACTGGGGTTTTGTCAGCACCTCATGACTCAGTCCTTACCAGATAGCACCAAGAAAAGTGATGACATTTACAAGAAGAGATGTCACGTCCTCAGAAGGGGGTGGGGCGTGCAGTCTGTGGCTCCACTCAGTCCGCTGATGGGTTTTTCAGATCAAGTTAAGTGTGTGTGTGTGTGTGTGTGTATGTGTGTGTTCCTGTGTGCGCAGTTGCATGTGCATTGTGTGTGAATGTGCTTTTAGAGAACCTGAATAGACATCCTGTATCTTCCTTGGTCTCTCTTCAACTTATTTTTTGAGAGAGGGTCTCTCACTGAACCAAGAGTCCCCCAGTTCAGCTAGGCTGACTGCAGAGCGATCCCCAGGTATCCCCCCATCTCCACTTCCCCGGCGCCGAGACTGCAAGCACACCTGGATTTTTTTACATGGGTTCTGGGGAATTGACCCGAGGTCCTCATGTTTTCATGACAACTACTTCACTGACTGAGCCATCTTCCCACCCCCAACTTAACTCTTTGTGGCCATCGATGAGCGCCGGACAACTGTCCTTCATTCCGGGCTGACCCACCTCCTAGGAAAGGCATTGCTTGGTGTAACTCGGGACCACAAGTAAGGCCTGGGGAATGTGGAGCCTCAAAAGGAACAACCTGCAAAGCCAGAATGTTCTGCTCTGAAGAGTCTCTCCTTCAGGTACCGTCCTGGAATCGTTTTATTTGCAATCCAGCCAGCGCAGAAACTCTCGCCCACACTGACAATATTTCAGAATTATATTGAGAGTCACTGTGGGCTTGGGGATGAATCAGTTTCCGTGCTTTCATCTCTGTGAAAGGAAGCAGCTTCTTCAAAAAATACCTAGAAGCCCCACAAAAACATTAGCTAAAAAGTGGTCATATTACTCAGAAACCCTGGGTGTATTCCTAAAACAAGTAAAAGCAGATATTAAAAAAAAATGGTTGTGTATACTGTCCTCTAGAAACATTGTTTATTCTCAAAAGTCAGTAATTAGAATCAACTTACAGAATAAACAAAGAAGTATATTCACACAGTGGAAGGCTATTTGGCAAAATAGGCATGAAGTATTCATATGCTACTGTGAGTTTAAGAACAAAAGCACAAAAGATCATATGCTGAAGAATTTGGTTTACACAAAATGAGCAGAGTAAGTCAATTGATAGAAAGTAACTTAGTGATTGATTGCCTGGGACAAATTGAATTGGGAAAAACATGGGAATGATTACTGAAAATGTCCTAACTAGCTAGGAATGGCCACACAAGTCTGTAACTTTATTAGAAACCATTGTACTATATGTTCTTAGTAGGGTAGCTATATGGTGTGCAAAATCAACAAAACCCTTTGAAATGTTTTATAGCAAGCTGAGCATAGCAGTGCACACCTATAATCCTAGCACTTGGGAGATGGAGGCAGAGGGTCAGCTGAGACTACGTGAGACCTTTTCTCAAACAAACACACAAAGTAATGGCCACAATAAACTTTATGGTGGCATTGTTAAAGGCCTCCAAGTAAAATTGTCAGGCTAAGACCCTCTGCCTCTGCTACTCTGGCATCATGGATATCAGGACGTAGACAGGTGATGAGACCCTGCCCCTCTGCCTCAGCATAACGGAGACCAGGGTATAGACAGGTGACCTAGTCCATTGGCCCACTCTTATGGACTTAGGGAAGGCCTGGCTCACTCATCCCTAACTCCCCAGGGGAAAGAATTCCTGGAAGAGAGAAGTGTTTGCCAGGAAGGCTGTAGCGTCCGCACGGTCCAGGTCCACGGCAGCTGTAGGGTTTCACATTAAGTTCTGGCTCACACATTTTAGAAAGAAGGGTCTGTCTTCTTTGGACAGTTTGGGGAGGGAGGTGACTGTTCTGTTCCCCTAGCCTACTACACCATGTCTGTATATCTCATGATGACTGTTTCATTTGCTGTCAGTTGGCTGCTGCCTTCTGGTAAGCCATAGAGGGTGTGTTATTACGTCACAGCCATTTCTGTGTATCTCCTCCGCTCAACACTAAACTGGAACCTTGAGTACAGAGTCTGCTCTTCTTTCTGCGTGTTGTATCCTTAGTAATCAGAGTAAGCACATAGCCCATAAACATCCCCAGTATGGCCTGAGTCTAAATCCCCTTCCACATGCTAATCTTACGGTTCTTAAGTATAGTCTTCCAGGCTACAGGCTGTGTCGGCCATAACAGGGTGAAACGGGGTCTAAAGAGTTTAGAATTAGGACTATAACATGAATGCAAGAGGCTAGAGAAGCGGGCCTCATCTGAAGGGATTCCATCTAAATAACTCAGAATCAATACTTTCGTCAAGCACATATCACTGAGGCTGTGGTCCACAGTCCAGCAGGGCTCATGCCTTGGGCTTGGGTTGCTCGGTTTAGTGCTTCTAGCATGACTGAGAATGAATAGCCCCACTGCACTCCAGCCACGGTGCTCTTTCCCAGTCTAATAAAATCTCCATCCCTAACTACCGTGAACTGAGGCAGGGATCCATCTTTGTTTTAGGTAGGAATCGTATTTTAAATTCTATCCGACTCATCCCAGCGAGTCATGCCCAGCTGCTGAAATCTTTCAGACTCTGGATTTGGCTTCCAAAACATTTGTTTTCTATCCCCAATCTCATATCATCTCTACATCTGAAAAGCATCTCTCCAGGGCTGAGGTAAGAGCTCAGTCAGCAAAGCATATGCCATGCAAGCAGGAGAAACTGAGTTCAATCCCCAGAAGTCATGTAAAAAATCAAGCATGGTGATATGTGCTTGGAAGACCAGCCTGGGGAGGTAGGGACAGCTGGATCTCTGGAGCTCACTGACCAGCCAGTCTGAACTAATCAGCAAACTCCAAGCTGATAAAGAGACCCTGTCTCAAAAAAACAACATAGATGATTCTCCAGGAACCACTTTGATGTCCTCTGGTCTCCGTGAGCATACACATGCACCCCAAATGCATATTCATAGACACGTATGCACACAAGAGGTGCTGATGCATGGTATATGTTATATAATACATGTCAACTATTTTTCAGGGATATTGAGGTGATGGGACTCCAGAAGATCTCTCTGTGGTACAATTTGAAGGAAACTATTATAGAAAAATATCACACATGTAAATAAGGTACAGTCTGTCAGGGCAGAAGTTACCCTGAGACAGAAAGGCTCATGAAGACGATGGGGGTCAATGCAACCACAGAATGTGAAACCCACCTGCTGGCTTGGATGAAACCAAGTTTTATACCAGGATAACTCTCCTTACCTCAGCCCATGACTCTGCTGTGAGTAAAGCAAACCAAATCAGTGTGAGGGTAGACCTCACAAAGGCCCGGATCTACAAAGCCTGCCAAGAATGGCAAGACGTGTAAGAGTCGCGGTGAAGATTTCCTAGAGGAAGGTTGCACATTCCAGAAAGAAGAATCCCAAACAACCTGGAGACAGAAGGTGTTATTACAGAGCTGAGATGCAGGAGCGGGTTCTAACACAGAGTATGGGCCCCAGCATGGCAATTAACCAAGGGGTTCCTTCTTCAGGCTGGAAAAGAACACAAAGCTTCCCTACCGCCCAACCCAGATAACGAGGGGAAGGCAAGGGAGATGTATACATGGCGCAGTACGTGAGCCAAGCATGAGCAAACCAGGCCTTCCTCAGGCTAAGAAGGTGTTGCTTTATAAAACACTGTTCCTATTTTTTTTGCCACCTCTTAATCTGCCTGTTAAAAATAAGATATTTGACTCAACTGAATGACAGAGAAAAAGAGAACAGTGATCACGGCTCATATCACAAGGGAGGCCACAGGGATTTGCAGTAAGATGGAATAGGCATCTATGGGTCTGGTGGGAAGAAAGCTGGTGGGTTTGATACAGGCAGGTGAAGGTAGGAAAGAAGAAACTTGGGTGATGTTGTTACTTTTCCAAGGCTGAAAAATTACACTCTGCTCTAGAAGTCACTCGCTAGGTTGACAAGGACATTTTAGATCATCTTTGGCATTATTGTCCAACCAATGATAAACCATCTATCTATAAGGCATTTACTCCCTCTGTATCATGCCCATAGAAGTTCTAAAAGAACTATCAAAATATCTCTTTGTAATACAGATTCACTATATCAATTACCTTCAACTCTCAGAATGATAATTCTACCACAAAAAAAAAAGGAGCAGACTTGGCTTTGGGTCTTGTATATGACTGAGTAACTGGTTCTTACTGGTCCATTTTTCTTCTTCGAATTCTCTGAAAGATCCAGCTTGGTAATCTCCCTTACTGCTCCAAGTTTCCAGAACACAATGGCTTTTTCCCACTTGAAATTCAAGGCGCTCACCTATCTTAGCTTTTTCTCCATCTCTTTTAGGCTCTGAGTTTGCAGAGTAATGGACAAGAGGGGAATTGTTTGATGACAAAATGAGGGCTTGCTTCTATTTTGCTTAAAGCAAAGACACAAACTCAAATATTCATAAAGGGTCCAAGAAAATTGGTAGAAGAAAACTATGAAGACCCTGAGGAACCAATGACACCCCAGCAGAGAGGGACCTCAGCCACATAGCCTGTGTCACATCTCTGCTGGCCGCCACTGGCCCCATGAACCCTGTGCTGGCATCTCTCCCCATCCTTGAGACTTTTCCATGATTTTATAAATTTTGCATTCTTACAAATAAATTCACTTTTAAAACCTATGTCTGACCTAAGAGCTACCAATCTGCATCCTCTATTTCCAAGGCTGAGTAGCGAAGCATAAATTATCAACCCAAAATTTCCCATCTTGATTCTGCTGTTTTCTCCTGAATGTCAATTAAATAAAAGTGGAGATGTGCATGATGCTTTGAAAACTAGGCACCAGGCTCCTTCAACCCCTGAAAACTTGAAAGAATGTGTGGGCTCCTTTCTTTCAGCGACTCTGAGAGGGGAGTTTCCTCCCTTGTCTTTTTCTGTTTCTGGTATCTGCGCATGTGTCTTGGTCCCTTTTTTGCACACTGTACCCTCTCTCTCTGCCTCCTGCTGTTCTTCTGTAGTTAAGTTTCCCACTGCCGCCCTCTCATAGCAACACTGGTGCTTGCATGTAGACAACCGAACCCACCCAGACAGTCCAGGAGCAACCCACCATTGCCAACTTAATACCTTAGCAGAATCACTACAACTGTGGCCACATAAGGTGACATGCACCGCTTCAGAAATTAGAATCTGGGTATCTCTAGGTATTTAGCCTATCACACCGAGGGAACTAGTGTGTTCCAGTTCTTACAGATACAGTTAAAAAGTTAAATTGATCTGGATTATACATCTCCAGATTCCTCTGTGAACACACTGTTCTTAAATCTGAAAGTCTAAGTCCCAAGCCCACTTATAACATTCCCCGCCCCCGTGGCTAGTGAGTCATCTCATTGTTTCTGTATCCAAGATTCAGCATTTGCAGGATGAAGCTAATAACCTATTTTTCAGTTTCGTTTGAAGATTAAAGGGATGAACTATTCAGGAAGCAAAAGTTAAGTATCACTGAGTAACCATATCCCAACAATATCCAGGAGTTCGGTGTTTGTCAACACTCGGTGACCCACACTCATAAAAAAATATTTACTCCATATGCGGTTCATATGCGTCTGGTGATGGAGATTGATAAAATTTGTATTTTTGATCTTGAGTAAACCCTGGAAACCATTAAAGATGCCTTTAAGGGTTTTAAACCCATCACCTTACTCCACGGACTTAGTCTCCCTGGCCCCCGTTCCTTGAAAAGTGGAAATAACAACGCCAGCCCTATATGGCCGCTGGAAACCCAACCCAGATCAGGAAAGCATTGTGCAACACTTGGAACAGAACAAACATTAAATAAATGTTCACTGTTGCTTTCATAGTTACCACTGTCATTGCATTACAAAATATTCTGAGGTTTAAGGAGAAGTTGAGTTATGTGTCCAAAGTCAGGGAAGGGCAATGGCAGAGCTGAGGTCTGAGTCCAGCCCAGTGCATGTCTGCTCTCTTTACAACTAACAGAACAATTTTGTGGTACAAATCCATCTCGTATCATCACGACACTTGAATGACCTCCAGCTCTTTCCTCCGTGGTCTGGATCAAATAGGCCATGTTGATATTCTACAGCATAGCCAGGGAAAAGGGGAAGGAAAAGGGAATGGGTACAACAAGTTGAGTTGAGCACACTGCCGCTTCTGCTGTGAGACCGTATTTAGCTGGGTAGAGAGGTGGATCAGTCAGTAAAATAATTGCTGCAGAAGCATGAAGATCTGACCTTAGCTCTCCAGCACTGATGCACAAATAAATAAATATGTAAAGCCAGCATGCCAAAGTTTACCTGCAATCAAAGCCCTTAGGGAGGTAGAGGCAGGAGGATTCCTGGAACTCGCTGACAGCCAGCCTAGCTGAATCAGAGAGCTCCAGGTTCACTAGAAAGCCTGTCTTAAAAGGTAAGTGGGTAGTGATTGAGGAAGATGCATGGTGTTGGATTCTGACCTATAAACACACACACACACACACACACACACACACACACACACACGGGGAGGGGGGGAGGTACAGAGAGAGAACATGCAATGCTAATTGCTGCAAGTGTCCTACTTACAGGGGATGAGCAGTCCAAACTGCACAAGTCTCACAAAAACAATCTTTGTTTCTTTCCTTCTACCCACACAGAAGAGGTTACCAGCAGAGCACGTGCCTGGTGCCTTCATCCCCTGAAGCAGCTTTCACAGGCATAAAGTGTGCACCGAGACAGTCTGCTTTTCTACACAGCCTTAGAGGGCATCAACTTGTTTCCTCGGAAAACTGCAGAAAGAGGAAAGTGTCCTTCACAGAACACAAATTATAAACCCTCTTCTTTCTAAAACTGTCTGCACTGGGGTCTGGCTGAGGAAAGAGAACATTTGAAAAGAAGCTTCTTTAGAAATGATTAATTCTGATATTCTACAGGCACGGGAAGATTAATAAAAAGGAACTGAGCTTTTACAGACGAAGAAAACCAGAGCTTCCCTGAAATCCCTTATCAACAGAAGAAGTTTAAAAAAAAAGAGAGAAAAAAGAAGAAGAAAGAGCTTTTTGAAGGCAATTAGCATTAAATATGAATATTCAACAAGAAAGCATTTTGGCCTGTGGTTTTTCTCCCCCACCTCTAGTTATTGGCCAGGTCGGTGTGCAAGACCCTACACTTAGAGGCCATCATCACCTTCGTCTTCTCACCTCTACAGAGCTCATGAGGGAAGCGTGCAGACAACCTGGAGCTCTTGTGTATCAGAACATGGAATTTCCTCAGAAGGCTCTCTGCACCCTCCTTCCTCAACACCCAGCACATAACTATGAGAGGTACAAGTGAGCGCTTGTCTCCTTTTGGCATTGACAATAAGCTTGGCTACAAGCTCTGGGGCCTATCACCCCTGCATTTAGTGTGCAGTTTCACAGATAACAAAAAAGTAAAGGAGCCCCATTAAGAAACTGGACTTCGGTGAAGGTTAAGCACAGAGCCAAGCTGCGTTCTGCATCACTTACCGAATTACCCCTGCCTGAAGATAAAGGGACCCACAAGGAGTCAAGCCTCTAGAGCTCGTTATCTGATTACAGAGATACAGGAGCTCAAGGTCTGAAGCTACAAGTCTGACAGCGGCAGAAGCCAGCAGAACCGCCACCAAGCACCTGGCCGGCTATCTCCCACATCAGCGGGGGCTAAGGCTTCAAGAGAAGACAGTCAAAATAAACAGCACAAGCTTCCCAAGGACTGCTCACCACAGCGCATGATGAACCACGACCATCTCAAACTGATCAGTCCTAAGAACATGTCAGGACAAAGGACCTGGGCACCAACCCTGGGAGGTCCTGGAAGTCACCACTGAATGTTTAAGGACAGAGCAACACCAAGTGAAAAGCCAGCCTCCTTGTAGTCAGAAGAATCTCAACAGCCACTTTCATGAATGCAGACAAGATCTTACGGGGAAAATGAGGAGACACCTGATTATCCATGATTAGAAGTAGTGACAAGCTGGCACAGAAGCTTCTAGATCACTGTGAGCACTACTATATCCTGTCTGACTGGTCACTGAAAGCAAGGTAAGTAGACTCCACAGTTCTACACGGGTGTTAGGATCAAAGGCATCTAACCGCACTCTTCTCGTTTTTTTGTTTTTTGGATTTTTCGAGACAGGGTTTCTCTGTGGTTTTGGAGCCTGTCCTGGAACTAGCTCTTGTAGACCAGGCTGGCCTTGAACTCACAGAGATCCGCCTGCCTCCTCCTCCCGAGTGCTGGGATTAAAGGCGTGCGCCACCACTGCCCGGCCACACTCTTCTCTTTATGAGATTCAGTTCAGTTTTTCTAGTGACTATAACACATTGGTTAATATGCTGAACACACTGGTCAGGATGCAGAGAACCCCCAAATCCGATTGATACATCTATAACACAACCCCTATGCCAAAAGCTCAAGGAACAGCTCGGAAGAAGAGCGGAAAGATTGTAAGAGCCAGAAGACCAAATGTCTGCTGCGAAGCAGTGTCTTTTATTATGATAGGGAAACTGCGTACGTGAACTCTCCGTGATAAGATCTCATAGGCGAGAATCCTAACATGACACCAACTGACACTCCAATATGGGTGGGGGGAAATCTCACAAGGCCTCACCCTGAGATGCAAAGGCTACTGGTTATTAATGACCGTTGAGAGCAGGAGAATCAGTGTTTTCCAGCAACAAGCCCCTGATAGATGACTCAATCCCAAACAATCAGCTGTAAATACATATGAACACATGAGCAACATTAAGTGAACTCAGCAGTTTGCATGTATAGATGTGTGTATAAGAAAAAATTAAAGAATAAGAGGACATGAATTTGGGAAAGAGGGCGTGGGAGGGAATGGGTTGATTTGGGTGGAGGAAAGGGAAGGGAAAGCATGTAAATACAGCACACATGCAAAAACATTCAGTGTTGTGCATAGAAAGGGAAGGGTAGAGAGATGGGCCTTCTTTTACTAGACAGCACAGAACATAAAAACCTAAAGTAAAACAACCAAGCTAGTCCAGCTGAATTTACACACACACACACACACACACACAGAAGGGAGTAGGGGAGAGGGAGGGAAGAAGTGAGGGAGAGAGAGAGAAAGAAATAGAGGGAGAGAGAAAGAGAAAGAGAGTGCTGTCATCTGATAATTCAAAAGCACAGAATTTCCTCAAAAATAGCCTTAGGAAAGAATCGGCTATTGTTTTAACTTAGAAAGTGTTGATTCATTTCTATTTAAAGATTAAGGAAAGATTTTTTTTTGACTTTTCGGGAAAGTAATATACTAATTAATTTGTTTACATGTATGCATGCACATAACAGTGACAAGGCCCAAGTATGGAGGTCAGAGGAAAACTGACGGAAGTTGATTCTCTCCCTCTTTCCACCATTTGAGTCCTGGGGATTGAACTTGGGTCCTTGGCAGCAAGCTCTGAGCCATTTGCCAGACCATTTAATACTTTGTTGTTGTTGTTGTTGTGTTTTGCGAGAAAGAAATTCTCTGTAGCCTTCAAGTCTGCCCTGGAACTCGCCTGTAGACCAGGTTGGCCTCAGATTCACAGAGATCCATCTGCCTTTGACTTTCAAATGCTGGGATTAAAGGTAGGCACCATCACAACCCAGCCTCCATTTAATACTTTTAAAAATACTTTTTAAAAAGATTTCTTTGTGTATGTGTTTTATGTATATGAGTGCTTTATTTGCATGCATGCCTGCCTGGCAGAAAAGGGCATCAGACACTTCCAATGCTTTTTAAAAATAGATTAATTTACTGGAATGCTTCACCTGCATGTGTAAATATGTACCACATGTGTATCTGGTTCAGAAGAGGGACTGGATCCCATGGAACCAGAGGTGCAGATGATTGTGATTCACCATATGGGTGCTGAAAACCAAACCCAAGTCCTCTACAAGAACAACACACATTCTTAGTTGTTGAGCTACCTCTGGCCCCTCATTTAATATTTTTCATTATTTCTTTTTTAAATTCTAATATAATTACATCATTCTTTCCTTCCTTTTCCTCCCTCAAAACCCCACCATAGATCCCTCCTTACTCTCTTTCAAATTCATAACCTCTTTTTTCATTAATTTTTGTTACATACATATATAAGTACACACATATATATTCCTAAATCCATAAATACATTTTTTCAGTCTGTATCATATTACTTGTATGTATGTTTTCAGAGCTGACCATTTGGTATTGGATGAACTATTGGTGTGCTCCTCTCTGGAGAAGACTTTTCTCTTGCTCTCAGCATTCCATGTTGCCTGGGCCTCTTTGTGTAAAGTTGGGCACTTTTTTTGCTGTTGTTTTGTTTTAGACAGGATTCTTTTTCTGTGTAACACTAGCTGACTTGGAATATGCTCTGTGGACTAGGGTGACCTTGAACTCAGAGTTCTGCCAGCCTCTGTCTCCTGAGTGCTAAGATTAAAGGCGCGCACCACCATGCCCAGCCTTCGGTGTTTTTTATTGTGAGACTTAGAAAGCCTACCCTGTACTATCCTTCACTCCTCCTCCACCCTGCCTATACATCCTGTGGCGTCCAGCTTGACTTCTGGAGAACAAGCACACACACACACGCGCGCACACACACACACACACAACCATTACCAGGCCTGGCTTTTAAAACTTCTTCATTGAATATCTCTTGTTTTGCTGCCCACAGACATCCCAGCACCCTTAGAGTCTTCTGTATCATTCCAGGAGCCCCCTCTTCTAACCACATTCTCAGCCTCCGAGAGACAGTACCTGGCCAAGACCTCACCAACCATACCGCTGCATTCCCAGTCAGATGACCAATCCATGCCAAACCAAGATCCTCTCCTGAGATTTTTTGCTAAAGCACCAATAGAAAATCATTCTCCTCGAGAAGCTATGGGTGCCAGAATCCAAAGCCACAGTGGAGAGCCTGAAGGAAACCGATACAGACTGGGGAGAGACAGGTGACAACAGAACACTGTTCCTATGGCTGCCCAAACTCTGAATCCACACAAGGTTTTCAAAATAAAATAAAACTGGGGCTGGAGAAATGGCTCAGTGGTTAAGAGAACCAGAGCTCAGTTCCCTGCACCCATGTAAGGCAGCTCATAACTACCCATAATTCCAACTGTGAAAGATCCAGCGCCCTCTACTGGACTCTGAAGGCACCTGCACGCACATGCACATGTACACATATGTAAAAAATAATAAATCAACATTTTAAAAATACAATAAAAAAACTTAATGAATTCTCTCTTTGACATATATCAGTCGCACCTAGGATTCTACCTGTGTAAAAGAGCATGACCTAATAGCCACCTAAAGATAATTGGGATACAGATTCTTTACATTTTTTACCACTTAGAAATGCCTATTTCTACCATCCATGCTGTTAATGCTAAACCTTGACTAGATTTCCCTTTTAAAAGTTTCTGGTGGATATGGTTCATTGGTCTCCGTTTGCCGTGCAGCCCAGTCCTCGGTCACTGTTTGATAAAGGACACGGACTCGGTGGTTAATAACTAGACTCTCACTATATAAATCAGTCCTTATGAACCATCGAAATCCTCAGCACACGTAATGGTACTCAAACTTCTCCCAGATGATCTCATCATATTTCACACTCAGAACAAAGCTAAAAGATACACTACTATCTAGCTTCTACTGGCCCTGGATGCCCCGGAGAACACTTTGAGATGGAACTTTCCTTCCTACATAATCACACAAACACAGGAACCCATAGTCTCCCAGACCACATCATCAGACCACACAAGAAATATTTGGACTTCCCGTATACATCGCTGGCAGTGGGGGCTAATTTATTAGATTCCCTACTTCATCTATCTTGCTGGGTTATTCTGTATTCTCAGTGGATTGACTCTATGGCCAGATGTTTTTACTGGCTCCACCTGGATAGCAGTCCCCTAAAACTAAATAATAGATGAAACCCTCATCTTGGGTGATCGGAAAGATGAAGAGGAATCTTTTTGTCTTGGTTCTCAAAGAAACACATCCAACTTGCTCATGCTCTCTTTCATCTGAGAAAAGCTACTCCAACCGTATGCAAAACATCCAGAAAAGAACCAATGGTCTTCAAAACTCGGGTTCTGAATCAGTACAGGGTTCTGGAAACTGGAACTCTTCAATTTCCAGTTGCAATGAAGGTGTGGGGGTGAAAATTAAAAAAAAAAACCTCTCATCTGATCCGCCTTTCAAAATGGCCTTGTGTAGCACAAGAAATGGGCCAGTGAGGGTGTCCCCGAAGTAGCATGCTCACCTGGCATGCAGGAAGCCCTGGGTTCCATCTCCAGGACAGAAAAGCAAGCAAACAAAAACCCCAAGACAAAGAAACAAAGGAAATTCTATGTAATAATTCAAGTGACTCATACTCTCAAAGGGATTAAGATTTGTCCTATAACATGTATTAAAGATCTTTAACAGGAGGAAAGTAGCCATTGACAAGAGTCAAAATAGAAGAGAAAATATCTACAGTATATAAGACAAGGAAAAGACTTTGCAAAAATGAAGTGCACTCGGAAAGTAATTCTACAGCAGATGAACCATCCCAGCTTCTACCTACAGCCACTCTGCAGAGCCTAGGGAGCCCAGTCTCCTCCCTTTCACCTGCATTGCTCCAACATTCCCTTCCAGCATCCATTTGATCTTTTTTTAATTGATTTTATTGAGCTCTACATTTTTCTCTGCTCCCCTCCCTTCCTCTCCCCTCCCCTTCAACCCTTCCCCATTATCCCCATGCTCCCAATTTACTCAGGAGATCTTTTTCTACTTCCCATGTAGATTAGATCCATGTATGTCTCTCTTAGGGTTCTCATTGTTGTCTAGGTTCTCTGGGATTGTGATTTGTAGGCTGGTTTTCTTTGCTTTATGTCTGAAAACCACTTATGAGTGAGTACATGTGGTAATTGTCTTCCTGGGTCTGGGTTACTTCACTCAATATGATGTTCTATCTCCATCCATTTACCCTCAAATTTCAAGATATCATTATTTTTTCTGCTGTGTAGTACCCCAGTGTGTAAATGTACCACATTTTCCTTATCCATTCTTCAGTTGAGGGGCATTTAGGTTGTTTCCAGTTTCTGGCTATGACAAACAATGCTGCTATGAACATAGTTGAGCACATGTCCTTGTGGTACAATTGAGCATCCTTTGGGTATATACCCAAAAGTGGTATTGCTGGGTCTTGAGGAAGGTTGTTTCCTAATTTTCTGAGAAATCACCACACTGACATCCAAAAGGGCTGTACCAGCTTGCACTCCTACCAGCAATGCAAGAGTGTTCCCTTTTTCCCACAACCTCTCCAGCATAAGATGTCATCAGTGTTTTTGATCTTTGCCATTTCTTAAATATAACCCCAGAAACACAGACACTGAGAGAAACAATTAATAAATGAGACCTCTTGAAACTGAAAAGCTTCTGTAAAGCAACGGACACAGTCCACAAGACAGAATAAGATCTTCACTAGCCTCACATCAGACAGAAGACTGATCTCCTACAAAATGGGAAAATATCTTTACCAACACAACATCAGACAGAGGACTAATCTCCAAAATATACAAAGAACTCAAGAAATTGGCCATCAAAAGAGCACATAATCCAATAAAAAAAAAAAGAGTACAAACCTAAACAGAGAACTCTCAACAGAAGAATCTAAAATGCCTGAAAGACCCTTAAGAAAATGCTTAACATTCTTAGCCATCAGAGAATTGTAAATCAAAACAACTCTGAGATTCCATCTTACACCATTTGATCTTATTGATCATTCCCATCAGCAAACAAATGTGCTATGCTTGCTTTTACCTATAAATTAAAACAAGTTTGTTGTCATTGTTGTTGTTTTGTTTTGATTTGTTTTTCGAGACAGGGTTTCTCTGTGTAACAGCCCTAGCTGTCCTGGAACTAACTCTTGTAGATCAGACTGGCCTCAAACTCACAGAGATTCACCCACCTCTGCCTCCCAAGTGCTGGCATTAAAGGTGTGTGCCACCACTGCCCAGAAAAACAAGTTTGTTTGTTTGTTTGCTTGTTTTTTAAGAAAGAAAACCACCCTCTCCTGACCTGCTTCCCCGATCAACAAGAACCCTTGTCTTTGTGTCTTTGTTCCCTTTGTGTAGACCTGCCTGAAGAAGTTGTCCTGTGAGCTGACTCCTGTGAGTGTACTATCTCCTCCCCTTAGCTCTCAGTCATCTAGACAAGCACACTACCCATGAACTACACCACTTTCCCCAGCTCGCTCCAATCCATCCAGGGATAACTACTGCTAATACAGAAATGATTCCAGCACTTTCTTTCTGCAGATACACACCCAATAAATAGATGCTTTTAAAAATGATCAAGGTGGTGAGATGACAGGTGATTTCTTTATAATGTTTTAGAACCATATGAATTATTTTTAATGAGAAATGTGTTATTTCCTAATCAAGGGGAGGAAACTGATTTCATTGTAGGTAAAGAAAGCATCCTTGCTTTATGCAGCACTGTAGCATGAGGCTGATTAATCTTAACAATAAAACTCCGGAGTCAGACATTAGGAGGTGAACGCTGAAAGATCAGAGAAGTAAAGCAACCAGCCACTAAAGTTCTTACCTCTGTGAAATCCTTAGACCAAAAAGGTATCTTGTCTCTATAAGTGCTCAGACTGAATGCCTTGAGTTCCTATCTCCTCCTGCCTTTTATTCCTCTCTCTGCCCTGCCATAGCCCTTCCTGTCTCCACCTCCCTAGCGCTGGGATTAAAGGTGTGAGTCGCCACCGCTTGTTTGGCTCTGTTTCTTTTTTAGACTAGATCAATGGTGTGTGGCCCAGAGTAGTCTTGAACTCACAGAGATCCATCTGCCTCTGTCTCCCAAATGCTGGGATTAAAAGTGTGTGCCACCACTGCCTGGCCTCTATGGCTAGCTAGTGTGGCTAGCTCCACACTCTGATCCTCAGGCAAGCCTTGTCACAGCACAAACAAAATCTCACCACAGAGCACTGCACCTGTGGCTTTTCTTCAAAACGGAGGAGTTGGGAAGAAAGCTAAGGCAAATAAACACGTTTGTTTTGCGTAGACAAACACCTACTGTAAAATATGCAGTAGCCCCTGGTTTCTGAGAACCCTCTGGACAGCTTTTTAACAGTGCACACTCTACATCAGTATTTGATTTTCCTAGCTGGAGATTATTATCTTGTCTTGGGCAGACGACAGTGAGAAGGATAAATGGTGGGTAGGGGGGTCTCAGAAAGGCCAGGAGGAACTGGATCTGAAATATGCCTTGGGTCATGACATATCCTTCCCTCGTCTGGTGAACCCTCTCTCCCTGTAATATATAGTTCATTCTCCCCACCCCACCCATCGGAGTTCTCATTAACTTCACTTCGTCTTCGAGTGTGGAAACCGCCATGATCCTCATTTCCAGCTTGTCCCCCAGGTACCACCTCCCTTTCCCATCTTTCCTTGCTTACCCTGATCTAAACAAACCTGCCATATCCCCCTCATGTTTACGAGATGACCATATTCTCACCTTAAAACTGAACAGTTAGAAACACAGTAGGCTGCTTGCCAAAAGATATTTTTAAATTAGAGATAATTTGAGGGGACTGTTTCCCAATAATCAACACCCCCCATGAGGTTTAAAACTCCAGTTTTGAGATGGTTTGTCAATATGCGTTTACTGGACTCAATAGCTGGAATCAACCATTTCTTTAAGAAGGATAATGGCACAGGGGTAAATGTACACAGAGAAAGGATAGCATGTTCAACACAATATTAATAACCTCTGGGTTACTGGATTGGGGGAGTTGCCATCCCATATTACTCCTTTTCCTGAATGCTCTGGTTTCCACAACTACTTAAAGAACCTAAAAATTAAATGCACTAACAGGTAAATGCTCAAAGAGAAAAGGGGGTGGGAGGTAAGAACAAGAAAGCAGAACAAGTCTTCCTGTCCTCTTGTAGCCAGAGGGACAAGGACACCGCACTAAACTTTGAATCTCTGTCTCCAGTCTCGGACTCCAGAAACCCATTCCTCAGAGAGTAGATCTAACAGACCTCAGCCAGGTCCAAAGCGAGGCAAAAACAAAGATGGGAATTTGAGCTGCCACTCAGTGGCAGAAAACTTTCTCAGCATGCATGAGAACCGAGTTCCATCCCAGAAACGCAGACCTGAGGGAGGGTACTGCTACCGCAGCATAAAGAGGGCTCTTTGTAAGTGGGGGTGGGGGGCAAACAGCTTGGGTGCAGGGGTGGAAGAGCAAGCTCCAGAACGTTCTGTTCACAGAGCTGCTCGTGTTCCTGGAATCGCGGCTCCCCACCTTTGCTTTGGCATCTGAAGCACCAGGAGCTACTTAAGAGCAGGTTATCTGCTTCCAAGAAGTAAATCTCCGGGACAGGTATTACACGCGCCTGCGCCGAGGGAAGGTGCAGCGCAGAGCTGGAGCTCCCAGCCAGAGCCTCCGCTATCTCTTTTGGCAGAGGTTCTCAGGGATGAGGCCATGTCTGATGGGGATTTTCTCCAGCTCTGACAGCCTTGGCCCCACCAAAACACACAACTTTGTTTCCCCCATACATCACTGCTCGGGAGTCTTCTGGGCTTTTCCTTTCCAGCATCCACAGGTCAAACACTGCGTGTTCCCAACAGTCCGTGAACTTCTTGGACTAGCAAAGGGACATTGATTCTGCTCAGCGCTCCTTTGGAGTTTCTATTGTGTTGGATTTCCCATTCCCCCTACCCAGTCCCCAGAGAGTAACTTCCTCCTTGTTCTAATAACTTGGACCACAGTCAAGGTTGATGTGTTTCTCCATTTTGCAGGCTATTTTCTTCGGAAGAGACAAAACAGAGGCCAGCAGGGTAGCTGAGGTTTGTCAGCAGCCTTAGGAAGTCAGCAGCCGTGGAGGATACACAAAGAAATGGTCTTCAAACAAACACAAAGTAGACAGAACAAGACGCTGGAAATAGAAGTTTTCAAAATGGAGAACTTATGCTCAGAAAGGACTCCCCAGAAATGTCTTGTCCTAGGAACCCACTTTAAAAATGCATTTCTTGCCTCAGGAGATGACGCAACAGGTCTCTGCAAGCATGAAGACCGAGCTCTCAACACAAAAACCCAGGCATGTCAGCATGCGCCTATAATCCCATCATTGGAGCCAGAGACAGGCAGGTTCTGAGAGCTTGCTGGGCTGCTGGCCTGATCAAAACGGGCGAACTTTCCCCGTCAGGGAAGAGAACCTATCACAAGGCAATAATGCAGAGAATGACAGAAGGCGGCACACGAGGGACATGGGGGAATTTAAAAAAATGGGCAAAAAGGAGCTGCAAAGTTGGCTCATCAGTTAAGAGCACTGCTTGCCCTCCTTCCGGAGGGCACAGGTTAATTTCCACCACCCATGTGGCAGCTCACAACCATTTCTAACACCACTTGCAAGAGATCTAATGCCCTCTTCTGGCCAGTGTGGGCACTGCAAACATGTCGTGCGCAGACATGCAGGCAAAACACCCATCAAGTAAAATACAAATAGAATATTTAGGGTGGGAGTGAGACAGAATCTCTTTACATAGACCTGTCTGTCATGAAACTTACTTTGTATTCCAGGCTGGCCTCGAACTCACAGATTTGCCTGCCTCTACCTCCCGAGTGCTGGGATTAAAGGCTATGTGCCACTACTGCCTGACAAGAATATTTCATAATTAAAACTTACTGCTTACTTTACAATCACACTCTGGCATTTCATCAAGAAAGAATTGCTAAATTCTGAATGGTGAAGGATGGAATCCGAGAAAAGAAGTTAACGGAGAGAGAAATGTCTCAAAGGTATAGAGGCTTTTGTTTTGCTTTTTTCAGATCCACAGAGAAGAAGTAGAAAGTTGGATACGATAGCATAAAAATTGAAGGACAGGGAGAGGCCTCAGAAGACAAAAAAGTGACTCCTCTGATTGCTGGCGGAGATTCAATAAAGACAGAACCAAGATAGGAAGAAAGGAAACACAGGTGGATCCTGCTGTTTAAGCAGAGAAAACAAAATCAAAAGAAATGGTCCCGGAAATGTCCCAGATTGTGGGCTATAGGGCTGGGATTGAGAAGTTTAAGAACAGAATGAGTGGGAACGAATGTCTCTGCAAAACCTGCCCATAGACACAGGGTAGAGTCAGTTCTCCCAGGAAAAACGTAAAGTTATGGAGAAAAGCAAGATTAAATAAACTAAGGCTGGGAGAAAGACCTGCCCAGCGTGCAATGACACATTTGATGCCACAAATAGAGTGCTCTGCGAAACAAGGAAGTGAGCAGGGTTCCTGCTGCACGGAGTTTTTAATTGTCTTGCACGGATGTCGATAAGAAAAATATCACCGATACCACACAGTCTGTGATAAGTCTACAATAAACCAGGAGAGGGCTGATGCAGGGACAGATCGTCGCTATTCCCAACTGCTACCCTGGCTCCCCCATGTTAGGCCTAGCTCCTGCATTGCCCGCGATGTCAGTCAACAAAGCCATTGTCCACTCACTTGCTCTGCCCTTCTGTCCATTTCACTGAGCTGGAGCTCCCAGCAGCCATTCTAGAAGAGAAGAAGAGGTAGGGGTGGGGAATGGAGGACGCGTGGTTCTGGCAAGCCCCTGGCTCCCAGAATCCAACAAGAAACTTCGAAGCTAACGGTCTGGCCAAGAGTGCTGCAGTATGCTCCCGGTACCACTAGTGGGATCAAAGGCGCCCCAGAAAGGCTAGACAGAGCCTGAGCTTTGGAATCGGATCTAGGCATGGAATCTAACTTCTCTCGCTAACTGGATGGGGTCTTGGGAAGTGATTTGACTCACTGGGGTTTATTAATTCATCTGTAACTCAGGTGACAGTGCCTGGAGTCCAGAATCCTGTTAGGAAGCCAAGGTGCAGTGAGCTAGGAGGGCACCTGCCGTCTCGGGTACATCTCCCGTGTCTGAAACCACACGTGAGCTCTGTGACTGTTGAAAACCAGCCCCACCTGCCTTGCTTGCTTCCGTGTTAGGTGCGGAGAAGTGTTATGCGTGCCTGGCCGCAACACTCCCCCTACAGTGCTCGTCCAGCTTGCGTGAGCAAAACCTGTCAGTGCAACCGGGAGTGGACACATCTAACTTCCCATTGTTCAAATCAACACCACGCCAGTACAGTTCGGAGACTCTGCACATGCAAAGCCCTTCTCGATAAGATAACACAGTGGTTGAGCTTCAGTAATAGCGCCAGCAAAACATAAACACTCAAAGAAGTTTCATGGACACAAGTCTTTGAAGAATTCTAAAACATTCAACAAAGAAAGGACACACTAAGGGTTCCCAATATTTCTTGTTCCCTTGCTCCAGACCAAAACATCCCACTTCCATTTTTGAAAATGGAATGTTAAACACACCCCTCCAACTGGGCGAGGGAGGAAAGCCTCTGAGTGCTACTGTGAGCTACACCAGCTTTCCTAGGCCCAGGTCTCTGCTCCCTTTATTAGCTATAATACCCTAAAAATGATTTAAACAGCGATGAATTCCTTACCCCTTCAAGGTGGCTCCCAGGTTCATCTGATTCCAGGTCATGCATTCAAGCTGGGAGGTCATTTGGTATAAATTGTCACTGTGGAAAAGATCCATAGTTAGAACCACGGCCATATGCACAGGGCAGAGGTGTTTCTCTAAACACAGTGGAGTTCTCACTTCACGGCTCAAGCCTCTACGTTTTCTAAAACGATGACTGGTGGGTCTAAAATGGTTTCATTTCAGTTCACTGATTTCTGCACTTACACACACACACACACAGAGAGAGAGAGAGAGAGAGAGAGAGAGAGAGAGAGAGAGAGAGAGAGAGAGAGAGAGAGAAGGAGAGGGAGAGAGAGAGGGAGAGAGAGAATGAGAGTAAGTCAGTAGTTTATAGGAAAAAACCTTAGCATAGTGAACTTCAGTTCCTCAAGCTGTATTAAACCTTGGAGGGGAAGCGGCTAGAGGGAGTAAGGCTTTGGAAGGTAACACAGCCTGGATAGCTCAACATTAAAGTTAAAAGCCTGAAGCTAAGAGCAAAGTGACAGCGGATTAATTATTCGTGAAAAGGCCATTACGTTTGTTTAATCAAAAGGATAAGTATCATGTGGATTATGAGGGTCCGAAAGGGCAGGGTGATGGGTGATGGATGGGCTAATACCCAAGGGTGTGACAAGCCAAAGAAACAGGACAATAATCTCAGCACAGGGCTAAAGAATTATTCTGCTTGTATTTTATAATCCTAGTGAAAGTCAAGTGAAGCTTTAAGAAAAAAAAATGTTTAACAGCCTGTGATTTATATTAAGACCTCAAAGGGGAAAACAGACCTCCAGGTAAACCAACCAAGAGCTGTTCTCTGTCCGTTGTGTGTCTCATCACTAACACATAAATCAATGGAATCTCCGATGACCAAGCCCTATCAGGAAGACATTCAGGGCAGAACCAAAAGGGTTAACTATGAAATCCGAGGTTCAAGAGATTAATGGTTTGCCTGGAAACCTTCAGTCTAAACGTATTACAGAAGAAAATTTTCACCCTACCTTCACTGCAGAATGAACAGAGATAAGTATTCAGTCCTTAACGCGTGATACCAGATCACAAATCCCGAACAATCTCCTGTCTTGTCCCAACATTCCTTTCTATTGCTTCATCGGACAGAGGCAGAGTTTTTAATTCAGAAAGGGCTTGCTGGGCCAACAGAACTGAGAACTTGTGGAGGGGTGACAGAAATCACACCGCTCTGAGTCACTGGATCCTGTTGTCCCTCGCTCTAAACCTTGCTCCATAAACAACAGCAGCATCCACCTGACTCTCCTATAATCTCTGTGCAAGTTATTCTGAACTCCTTGAGGCCAGTACCCTGGCCAAGGAGGAAATCGGCTTCCAGGAGGAGATTTTTGCATATGAAAAGTACAGTGACTTCAAACTCCAAGTATGTGTATCTTCATTAGTCAGTGAATATCTGGACCCCATCACTCATCCCTGCGGCTGACTGGCTATTATGCTACCACAGTATCCTACATATCAATGGGAAGGAAAGAAAAGATTAGTTTCTTCTGGAGCTTCCTCATTTGCAGCGGCAGCCCGTGCTGGTCTGTGCCATTGCCTTTCGCAATTCCACGAATTCCTTCTGTAAGGCTGATGTAATTAATTCCTGAAAGACCCCAACTTTTATTAGAAGTGCCAGCCTGCTGCATTTACCGCAGCAGAGTTTCTTGAACTTTCTTTGGGCTGACAGTTCATTAATAAGTGGCCTCCTCCACAATCTCTCCGCTGGTTTTTGTTCTCCTGTGCCTTTTCATCAAGCAATCCATTTATTAATCTTGCCATTAATCTCAGCCAAGGGGCATTGTATTCCCCAGGTAGCTCTATATTTTTGTCACTGATTTTTAAAAAATTGCTCGCCAACTAAAATCACTCAGCTTCAGTTGACAACTTTCCCCGGCCCCATTGGGATGTGGGGTCTTTCTGGAATGACTTGATTCTTATGGAAGACTCGAGATAGTATCATTTATTATTATTATTATTATTATTAACATTATTATTATGGTTTTTTGAGACAAGGTTTCTCTATGTTACAGTCCTATTGTCCTGGAATTCACTTTGTAAACCAGGCTGGCCTCGACCTCACAGACATCCACCTGCCTCTGTCTCCCAAGTGATGGGATTAAAGGCGTGCGCCATGATGCCTGACTATTGTAATTTTCAAGAAAGACGGAAAATAAGGTGAATGAAAAAGTTGATGCACAAGGATGAATGAATGAATCCCAGATTTCTAAATTTATATTTAGAGATTTTTCTAAGACTTATTGCACTGTCCTATTGATTCCTGATTGCCTTGGTACAAAAGGATCTCAAAGACAAATATTTTTAAATTCATTTTTTGGGCCCCAAAAAGAATTTTCTCAGATATAGGACATACATGTGTGTCTTCCTATGGGATATTTAATTTAAAAAAAAACAAAACTGTACTGCATTGTCCAATATGGCAACCACTAGCCATGTGTGATTCTTAAACACCAGAAATAGATCTTCACTGAGGTAAAGTTTGGGCTCTACTGGGTCAAGTACAACGTTTTCGGTAGCAAGCTTCTTTTTTTCTTATTTTCACGTGGTTCCTAGCGTATTTCAAATACCCCCGTGACCCCTACTACGTTTCTAGCTGACAGTGGTACTTAGGAGTGGCACCTGGTATGTTCTGCTCCTTTGGAAGCATTTGGCATCTGAGGCTAGTTCACTGTTATTTACATAATCATCACACTCCCACAATAATAGTCAGAATAAAAATCTTACATAATACTACTAATTTTAAAAAGATATTTTCCCTTTGCAATCTTCCTGTATGAAGGCCCTCAGGAATGGATGGAATTATGTTTTGAGTCTGTGGGAAAATCTGAGGAGACTGCCATTCAACATTCTGTACCTTAGATTTCATACCTGTCAAATGAGAAAATTCATCTTAGTCTCATTTTATAGGGATATTGTAAGACTCAAAGAGACTGATGTTCCTAATGACTTTCTGAAGATGGTACGGAGACTATCCAGTTTTCTAACCCATCAGATTTTATCTGGCACGTTTGCACATTCTCGGTATCAGTCCCAACAACTTCAGGAAGTTATCCCCATTTTCAGACAAGGACCGGCACTCGGAGAGGTCCCTGCTGCTAGGATGCCTGATGACCTTCCTCCCAGCTCCTTTAGAGGCTCCTGGGCATGATTCAACATCTGAACCTATGTCTAGGCTATCGTTTATATAACAGTACAGAGAAGAATCTGGAGGAGAAAGAACAAAAGAGTTGTTTATCCAAAGGAAGACAGGACCAGCAGCTCATGGAGCTGCAGGGATGCAAGATGCCTGTTGTATCCTCTGCTCCCCGCCAAGGATAGTGCATTCTCCCTGCCCAGTGACTGACCTCCCCACACTTTGTGTTCCAATATTTCAGCCATGAAGCTTCAGAAGTGGGTGGGGAGATGGAATAGGGGGAAGGGTTTGCAGAAAGCCTCCAAGCTATTAGTAGGCTTCCTTAACCGCACCCTGCCTTCTGCTGTCTTGGGCTCCACAGTGACTCAGGGGGTTGGTGGCATGGCCCCGCTTTTCCCCTAGAGCCAGTGGAGGCAATGACAGTAACTGCTGCTGCAGAGAGCAGAATGTCAACTCAAGCTAAAAATACTGGCTCCCACCATAGTCAAATTCTGATCTCCGGGCAATCGGTCAATACCCAGCTCTCATCATGGAAGCCTGGGGAAAGAGGCAGCATCCTTCGGGGACTACTGAGCTCTGGCAGATGGAGCGGTTACTTATTAAAGGGCCATGGTCAGTGTCTACCACCTCATCCCCAGAAGGAATCAGATAAGCATGTGGTTTGGCTCAAGGCAGCCCCAGTGGTCACGTAGACATTTCAGCTCCAACCGTCCAGCTCTGCCTGGTCGGAAGTGGACCTTTGACTACAGGCTGCCAAAATATAGTCCCAATGTCATGATAGCCTTTATATTTTTTTAAGTAGCTTTTTTTTAAGTCACTTGTTTCCTATGTTAAAAAAAAATGTTTGAAGTCAGAAGCAAGGGAGAAAGGAAAGAAACTTCTATAGTTGGGATTGATGCGTGTTGGAGTAAAATAAAAGGAAGTCAGTCCTAGCAAAAGGGGGAACTTGAAAGGAAATCAGTAGTAGATCGTATAGTTTATTTTGGCCTGGATTACAGAATTACTGTGTTCTTGACCTCTACACAAAAGAAAGGAAGGGAAGAAAAAAAAAAAACCTCCGCTATTATCTGGACCAGAACTCCTCCACTCGTCAAATGCAGTGAACTCAAGCACGTTGTCATCTTTAAGTGTGTTTACTATTCAACAGAAGAAGGAAGAGAGGGTCCTGACGGAATCCTCTAACTGCCCTGTCTGAGATCACAGTTCCTCTGGCCTCTGTGGCTGGGGCTGGAAAAAGAGAATCTCAGGACAGGTAAAGCTTCCCCATAGGATTAAAAGACAGACAAACAGGTTTTGAAAAATGGAGATACCCAGCATGCTAGCCCCTGATAGAAGGACCCAGTCCTGTACCAAGGGAGAGGTCTCTGTGGCCTTGCCTCTACCCCCTAAGCAAGGTGCCTATGGAAAGGCTACAAGCAGCCTTCCACAGAGCCTTTCTCCAGCATGGCTCCTCCCTCCACAAAGGCGCCATGGAGGCTGACTGCCCTGAACTTTCTGCCCAGCAGGCTCCAGTGAATAATTATTTCGTGCTCGCTCTCTTGGTATTGTATTTGCTCTCAAGCTCACCAGTTATCCGAAGGAAAACCCGCTAGGGATTCAATTTCTAATAATAAACACTTGCTCGGCACACAGGTTACAGGAATATTTGGAACTAGATTTCCCCCCCTCCCTGGAGACGGGTTCAATTCAAGCCCGTGGCTCTGATAACGTGGCCCACCACCCTGGAAACCACTTCAGACCTTCCACTTTAGCTTCTGTGGGAAACGAATATTAAAATATACTGTATGATGTCCATGGTCTCACAAGTGAAGACGGGCAAAATTAAGGGTAATTTTATTTTGAGTACAGCTGTCACCTGATTTATGTCTTAACTGAAGCCAAATCCAGGTGGCAAGTTATAGACATCCCTTGACCCACAGTTTCCAAAATTCCACAGGAACTCTATGATGACTAAGGTGGTTGATCGTCTGTGAAATTAATGGGTCGTGGTCTCTACGGGCCACATCAGTATTTGGGAATAATCAACATTTTATTAAAATATCGGAAGCATAAGTTTTTTAGGACTGGAGTGCTACCTGCTAAAGAGCAAACCTAGGACAAAAGGAAATCATCTCACTTAAGCCTATAGCATGGATAAAGAAATCCAAGTAGAGCTACAGGCTGGAGAGATGGCTCAGCAGTTAAGAACACTGACTGCTCTTCCAGAAGACCAGAGTTCAAGTCCTAGCACCCACATGGAGGCTCACAACCACCTATAATTCTAGTCCCAGGGTATCTAACACTCTCTTTTGATCACTGATGTAATTGGTGCAGAGAAATACATGCAGACAAAATACCGTATACAGAAAACAGTGTTTAAAAGGAAGGCATATAAGGCTAATAGAAAAAGCAAAAGGATGAATTAAAAAAACTAGAATATGAAAAAAAATCAGTACAAACAGGAATGTGTGTCAAACACAGTGCCACTTTTCAAAGTTGCTGTGAGGCTCGCCCCGCCCCATACACAGCAGGGAGTGACTCTGAGGAGGTAGCAAACCCGAGCGCCAAACACCCAGGCTTGGGAAGAGTGCCCGGATAGCTGCCTTGTCTGTGTAGAAATTGCAGTGGCTTCTGCTCCATGGGGTTGGACTTCATTACTCCTCACACTGGGAGATCAGGTAATACACTCTTCCCTGAAACCTTGCTTCTGGGCAAGCACAAACCAGTGGGGTACCAGAAGCAATCCTCCTGGAGCAGCACAGATGAGAAGAGAGATTTATGTATGCTCTTGCAGTCTCTAGGAGGCTTGTGCTGTACTGAGTTTCATCTATATGGTGTGTGTGTGTGTGTGTGTGTGTGTGTGTGTGTGTGTGTGTGTTATATGCCCAATGACGCTGAAGGAGTCTGGAGAAGGCTGCTTTTAACAACACCCACCAGGGAAAACACTGCCCGTGATACTTTTTATGGTGGCTGTGAGTAAGAGGGGCTTCCATCACTATGGGAGATAGATGGCACATGCCATCTTCAGAGAGTGACACTTAGCCATGTGAGAGGGAGCAGGATGCAGAGAGAAGAAGAATGGATTATATCCGCACTACCTAAATTCAAACTCAAATTATGTCTCTTACTATGTCCGACTGGGAAAAAAAAGTTATCACTTCTCAGAGTCTCAGTTTCTTCCTTTGTAAAATGGAGGCGATAACCCAGTGCCCACCTCAAAGACCAGGGGTGTGGATTGAAGAAGTCAATACCCATGAGGTGCTTTACAGTGACACTTGACACGAAATAGGTCTATGCAAGCGTTTGCACTTACTGTCTATCAATAAAAGATCCTGGCATAGAAAGGGGCAAGTGGTCCAGAAGCACTCACTTTCAGAGTACCAATGGGCTTTGGAATCTCACTTACTGTGTGATCCTCATCAAGATGTCTCAAGCCTCTAAACTATCTCCTCGGCAGTAAAGTGGAAATTATAGTATCTACTTCACAAGCAGTAAGATTAATGGGTGAGCTGAAGATGCTATTGGAGAGAGAAGGGAACGGCACCGGGGACAAAGAGCTCACATTTCGAGGCTTTTTCAAAGCAGACTCACATCAGCACTCAGCTGATTTAATGCTACAGCTGTACAATTTCTTTTATCTCAAACAAGAAAAGGAAACTAGATCCCAAGCCTGGGGACACAAAAGTTTATATGAGAGGCAGGGTTGTGGTGGAGAAGGTGTGTATAAGAGCTAGCAGACTGCCTCAGGGTACCAAATGCAACAAGGCAGACGAAACAGAAGCAACCCTTTCTTTCCCAGTTCTGAATCTTACCAGGGAAAAGGTACCAACCAAGCCAGGGAACAGTAAGCAGCCCCAGCACACTATAAACTAAAATTCAGAAGTTAAACCATTTAGCAATTAAAGTTTGCTCCCATTTTCTGTGCTACTTAAATGCAAGTGTTTAAACACCATCCAGATGTTATATTCACACAAGTGTTTAAACACCCTCCAAGTGTTTTCAGAAATAGAAGTGTGCCAGCTCTGAATGCTTGCCTACTAGTCACTCCTGTGGGAAAAGGTTGTGATTTTGGAAAAGAGATTATCAGCACTGTGAATCTAAGGTGCTAGGAGCTCTGAAGACTCACATGGCTGCCTCAAGGGAGGAAGCGCTTTTCCTACAAGGGTCGCAATTGTTTTTGCTATGCTCCTACTTAGCACATTTCTGTACTAGAAGAAAATAGTGTTTTATGAGATCGGTGTCAAAACTCGATAGAAATGTCATAGAATGTCTTAGAGCGCCACAGAAGGAATAAAGGAACAAGCAAATATTTATGCAAGGTAAATCTGACAAAAATTACTTTTAGCAATGGCCAGTCAGAAGCTGGGTTAGAAAATATGTTTTGTATATAAAATATGATCTTGGAGTAGGGTGATATAGTTCAGTGGTAGAGTAGACGCTTGGCATGCAAGAGGCCCCAGCAACAAAAACTGTAACAATCAGAATGACTTTTCCCTTCTTGATAGTAACCACAGATTCATCCCCCAAGTCAAAAATCAATAACAAAAATGCAAACTTCGTTTAGAAAAATGATACTAAATCATAGACTGTGATCACTTTCTGACATACCCTCTTCCTAGAGTTCCCCAGTATGAACTGAGGTTTGGCAGAAAGAGGAATGAAGGACGCGTCTGGGGAAAGAGGGGGGGGGCGGAACGCTACATCTTGCCAGCCTCCAGCCCCCAAGTAGGTACAGGCCTCATCTCAACAATGCCTACTCCGACCCCTACACCAAGCCCTTTTTCCTGGCTGAGGGAGGGGACCAAGGTCTTCACTCAGCCGGGAACCGGTCCAGGAACAACAGCGATGACACTCTAGCATTAGACAGGAAGGATGTCTGTGGCTTGTTGCCACCACTCCCCATAATGGAAGAGCCTTCCAGCAGGGAGTACAAGCAAATCTTGAGTACTGGTGATTTGGTCGCACTGGGACTGTGGCCTCCGCATAGCAGACTGACCAGTTCAGGACCCCTTTCTAGCTAGGGAGAGAGAAAAGGCATTGTGTTCCTCTCTACACCTTGGGCACACACTTCTCTCCCTCTTGCCTGAAGAAGATGATGTGGAATCCAAGATCCGTTTAGAAATGATGGGATTTTCACACCAAATAAAAAAGTTTTTAAAATCTGAGCACTCCAGCGGGCAAAAGAAGAAGGGCCCAGGTGTTGTGCCTCGGTACCCGGATGGGAGATTCAGACCAGCCCCAGACTTAATTTCGTAATGCACCTGAGACCCTAGGATGCTCCTCCGCACTGCAGGCTCTGGGGTCTAGAGCAAGGACGAGCCCCTCCTCCACCTGAGGGACTGGAGGTCCCCAGGCGTGTCCATTCCCCCACCCAATCTCCCAAGACAGAAGCTTTTCCTTCCTTCATTACCTCACTGCCTCCTTCCCTTGACGTCAGCCTCCCGGAGCCGAGTGGCGGGAGGATGGGGAAGGGTTTGGGGCAGTCGGTGTCAGGATCCCTGCAGTACGAGGGGTGGGGGGAGGATGGAGCGGTGAGGTAATGCGCACCCAATCCTCTGCAGTCAAGACCGGCGCAAAGCCACCTTCTAGCGGACCGGTGTGTGTGCTTCGCAGTTACTAAGCAACCCTATCTGAGACGCGGGATGCCGGCCAAGTTCACCCAAAGTTGAAGAATAAATTTGGGGGAGAAACGGTGGAGAGTGGAACTTAGAGACCAGAGAAGGGGGAGGAAGCAGAGCTTTGTTGAGGGAAAAAGTGTGTGTGTGTGTGTGTGTGTGTGTGTGTGTGTGTGTGTGTGTGTGCACATGACTCCCTGACCACCTTCTCAAAGGGTCTCGCCCTAGAGCTCACACAAGGCTGCCCCAAACTACGTCCACAGAACCCTGGCACAGGCCAAAACACTAGAGGGGAAGGGTTAGAGGAAGGATGCGGCCCACATTAGGCCCACTGGCCCCTGTGGCCAGTTGGCAAGGAAGGCTTTAAACAAAAGGATGCAGTGGGAAAGAACTTGGTCTCCAATTTTTGGTCCTGGAGAAGCTAAAGTGCTCCCAGAAAAGACTATTAAGAAATAAATCGTTACCGGGCATGGTGACCCAAGCCTTTAAATCTCAGAACTCTGGAGAGAGGGACGGGCGGATCCCTGAGTTCGAAACCAGCCTGGTCTACAGAGAGAATACCAGGACAGCCAGGGATGCAGGGAACAATTCTGTCTCGAAGAATCAAAGAAAAGAAATAACCCGAGAAGGCCGCAGCTTCCTTTTTTATCTCCAAACATGAAGGTCTTCATTTATGTGTAAAGCAAATTTATATCCAAAGCACCTGCTTTGAGTGTCTGGTTCCGGTACAGGCCTTCTTCGCCTCCAAGACCCTCCCGCAGTCAGCGATGGTCAGGGTCTAGCATTTCCTCACTGCCCGCTCACTGGATCTCCAGGGTCACCACAAGACATAATCGTGGTGCTCGGCACCTTCTTACCTGCTGTAGGGCGTCCTCAACAGCAGGGCCTGGCTGCCTGTGCAGCTGTCCGAAGGGGTGTGGCAGCCATACACCGGGGGCGGCACCGAATATTGCTGCTCGCCTGCCAGAGAGCCAAGGACAGCAGTGAGCGGGACTCGAGAGCGGAGAGCGTGAGGCACCGGCAGGAGTTATAGTGCCGGGGTGGGGGGCGGAGGGGGGGGGAGAGCGTGCTGAACTTCGGACAACGAGGGGCCTGGAGCCAGCCCTGGGACAGCGGGGGAGGCGGCTCTCAAATGAGGGGACGAAAAATTCCTCACTTTAGGTTGTGTTGCAGTCACTGTCTGGCATTGGTTGCCTTGAGTGCCACTTTCCCGTAACTTACTTGGAATGGAAGGAGCTTCCATCTTTTAAATAGAGTAAAGCCAGCTATTATTTCTAGGATCCCTTTAGCTATCCTCTATTCCCTTCCCCAGTTTGCTAAGGCTTAGGAATCCGGTAGGAAGGGGTGAAAGAATGAAGGCAGCGGGTAAAGACCCGCATCTTTCCCATCCACTTACCCAGAGAGCCCTGCTGGCTCATGGGGTCCTCGTGTTTGAAGGAATGGTTGGGAAACTGCGCGGCGTGGTGCGAGGGCGTGTGGCCATAGCTGGGCGCCCCGTCGAAAGTGACTGTGCTGTATCCTGAGAACCGAAAGAAAGAAACACAGGGACAGTCAGGCTCCTGAAAAGGCAGGAGCATTGGTGCGACTTTGGCAGCGGGTACCTGATTCCAGAATTCGCAGAAAATGGTTCCCACCCCTCCGTCTAGGACTTCAGGCTTGAAGCAGGGACCAAACTCAGTGGTGTAACCTTATCCGACCCCTTTTCCCAACTAAAATCCCAAGCTTCCCAATTCTTCTGTGCCTCAATTAGGCTCTATCCAGCAATGAATAGAGCCTCCAGCAAGTTAGGTGCAAAAACCGTCGCCCGCCTGGCGGAGAAGTTGTCTTTCTGAAAAACAAACAACGCCGCCGCGTCGCTCGCGCAGGGGCAACTCGGCTCAGAGGACTGAGTTTCCTGCGCTGACCCCGCTTTGACTCAGGGCTGTAAATCAGAACCCCAGCACCAACTTTCATTAATTACTCGGAGGCAGTTCAACGGTCTGCGCTTTAAACGCGGAGAGTAATTACCAGGGCACGTTACCTCTCCGGGAAACACAGCCTGACACCGAGACACCCAAAGCCTTTAGAAAAGCTTGTAGCAGTGGAAAGAAAGGATCTCTCCAGTTCTCCCACCCCCACTCCCACGCCCACCTGGGGCCCCACTGCAGTACAGACTAAACTTCTTGCCCCACAGACCAGACTGGAGAACCGACTTCTTTTAACTCCCCTTACCTGTCCTTGGGTAGCAGTAGCTCAGTTGCTTGCCTCAGTTTCCCTTCTGAGAAACAGAGGCCAGTGCTCTTTCCTATCACTCAAAGGGATGAAAAGCAATACGTATGGAGTTTTGGAAATCTTAATCTTGTGTGATATTGTTACTAGATTTCTATAATAAACACATATTCCACCTGTGTTTGTCAAAGCTCAAGTTAGTGCAAGAGGAGGCATCCTAAGAATCCTCCCAGGGACTCTATGTGGCTGGGGCCTCCCCCTCCTGTGGTGAAGCTTGGTAGAGGGAGCCCGGACTGGCAGAACAGACTGAAACTGGCTCCCTACTGCGCAGTCTCTAAAACCCCGAAAGCTCTTAGGATTAAGGTAAAACCAAGTTACCACTCTTGCACGGTTGACCAAGGCTCTTCTATAAGAGGTCGCAGAGATAATTCACTCAGTACAGAGACAAGATGCCGGTTACCTCCAACTTCAAAATACAAAAAGGACACACTACCCAAAGGAAAACCCGAGCTTCTATCGGGATCACTCCAGAGCAGTAAATAAACACGGTCCAGGTTGAGGTGTTTCACAGTGAAGGGAATGAGGCACCATGGGAATTGCTAGTTACACGGCCTGGGAAGGAAGTCTTGAGTGCCCCAGAGTTCTGGTTAGCAAATGAGGAATCAGCCTGCTTCTCAACCTGGGTGAGCCCAGAATGCCTCATTTTTCTTCCTGTGAAGTGGAGAAAGATAATCCCCAACCCTAATAGCTCTTGGGCGTGGGGATCAATAAGTACATTTGGCCTTCCAGAGACTTCCTTTCGAAAGAAAAGGCCTGGCCCCGCTTGAGGCCTAAAGCTTGCAAACGAAATACAGGTCTAGGCACCCACCCGAGTTTTCCTAGAGAAATGAGGAGTCTGTGAAAAAAGGACTTAAACAAAAACAAAACAAAACAAAAAAGGGCGAGGGAGGAGGTAACAATAAAGAAAGTTCTCTAAACGAACCCTTCTCCATTTCTGATCGGAGCAGCCAAAGACCTAAGTCACGCACAATCTGAGACCCGAGGCTCAACCGCTAGCGAGAGCAGCTGGGGCCAGGCTGCAGCTCCCACGCTGGGGATCTCGGCTCAGGCTCCCGAACTCCGACTTGAGACTGCGGGCGTCGGCAAGGCTCCCTACCCGCCTAGCCGTAGGTGAGACCCGCAGACCTCGGCCGCAGCAACCTTGAGCCCCTCCCCCGGGGCTCCTGGGAGGGGCAGCGGTGAAAGCGGTGAGACAGTCGGAGGGAGAGCTCTTTTAATTAGAAGCTTATCGGAACCGTGTCTGATTAGGAACCCTCTGTACCCGGACTGAGCTGAGCCCAGCTCGAAGAGGGCGGGAGTGGGGGCCGGGGGAGAGACTGCTGACTCTGAGAAGTATCAAGAGTATTCAAAGGGTTCTTGTCCAAGCCTTGGAGGGAGAGGCCCTCGAAGCCAAGGTATCCACTTTCCCACGTTTGGTCTGGACCAGGGAGGGGAAAGCAACCTTGACATCGCGGGAAGGAGAGTAGCGCCCTGAGCTCTCCTCCCCTGCCTCTACTGCGGAGGAGCCCGGAACAGCCTGGCCCTGAGAAGCTCAGGGGGAGATTCTACAGTGGGATAAGCCTAGAAGGTGTTCGGGAAAACGAAGCTGCCACGGATGGAGTCCTCACTCCCACCCAGCTACTGTCTTTGATGTGACCGGAGGGGGGCGCTTTTGGCCCCATCGCAGCTGGTCCGATGAGCTTCGGAAGGGCAGTGATCCCCTGGGCCTAGGTTCACCCTGAAGTGAGCACTAGCGGGCCTGGGGGCGGGGTAGGGGTCAGAAACTGACTGACAAGCCCCCATTGGGTCCAGACTAGGAAAATCCTTGTCCTCAATCCTCGGTCCTGACAGACTTTCCAACCATCTCACGCTCATAATCTGTCAGGGCCTATTCAACTGGGCAGAGAAAATCCATTTCAACCACGAGCCAAAATTTCTGGGAGAAAACAGGAGAGAAAAAAATGTGGGTTCAAGTCCTAGCTCTGCCAAGACCTAAGAGGCCTCTTGAGTCTAATCTCCTAGTGCCTGGATTTCGTCGTAAAGTTCTAAAAGGCTTCTTCCTTTGCTCCCAGGCTATGCACTTCTTGTAAAGGTGTCTGTAGCCATTAGCTGTCTATAGTCAATCTACACCAAGTAAGGTTTTGGTGTTTGCTCAATTGTTTAGACGATTAGGACAACGGCTTTATAAGAAATGGGGGGGGGTGTCCTTATGAAATTGAGGAAGGGATGAATGAGCGCCATAGTTGGGCTCCGGGGTTTGTGCACAGGTAAATAGAGACAGCATGAGTTCTTCTCCGCAGTGGAGCCCTTGAGTCTGAGCAAAGCGCGCTGATGTCATTCTCACATTTCCCGGGGCAGCTGGCACCTCCTAATCAAAACCCCAAACTAAATACCACATTGTTGAAATGATTCATAGGAACTCCAAAAGTAAAAGTAATGAATATTCAAAGAATCTCGGACCTCGGACCTCGGACCTCAAGGGTCTGCTGTTGTTGTCCTGTAGTTGACCACAGGAGTTGGGGCAGGAATGGGGGAGTTTCCCCCACTTCAGCTCCTAGCAGCAGCTAAGGGAGCCCATAGGCTGATCCTGTACAACCCACTTGCTTTAACTAGAAGAGAAAAAGGTGAGTTTCCTGACAGGAACCTGCTTCCAGGTTATGACCCTTCCCTGAAGACATCCCCACCAGCAGCCTTTTCTTGGTCGATTTGAGAAGAGCAGAGCATGGTGGGGAGGCATCACCTGCTGGTCCTGGGCTTCAGCTCCTAATTCCTTTCTTCAGTAGCAGCCAGAAGGGTCTACTCCAGAAGAATCTAGACGCCCACCCCCAAGAGTAATGGTAATGCCCTCGGGCTTTAAATTCTGAGTCCCACCCACCTTCTACTATGGGCTTCCATGGACTTGCAGTGCAGAATGCTAAGCACGCCCCCACCCCTGCACTCAAATCAGCAATACAAGGACTAAAAAGGATGGTGGCATATTAGTGTTTGCTCCCCAGAGGAATAGGTCAGTGAGTCCCTCCAAGCAAGCATGTTCACACATGCCTGACAGTGGCACAGTTTCTGACTCCGAGGAGATTTGGGTGGGCTGTGTGTTCTGTATTTACAGCCCGATCAGTCTTTGTGTTTGGCGTGTAACTTTCGGCCTAACCCATGTCAGCTCTCCTCTTAGGCGGTCAGCAAACTGACCTGGAGATGTGCCAACAGTAACACCTGCCTTCTAGAAAGTGATGGCGAGGATCTGAGAGTCTCGCAAAGACACCAAGTGCTTCCAACTGACTTGTACAAAACATCAATTTCATTTGTGAAAGATCTAGAAGGAAGGGACCCCCTAAGTCCGCTCCAGGTAGCTCCTTGAAATCATGAGCTCCCATTCTTCAGTGGTTTCGGTTTCGCTAGAGTTTCGGGTGGCTGAGGTGCTGCAGGATGGGTTCAGAAGGCCCAGAGAACCCTCCCGCACCTCCTGAAAGCAGTACCGGCCCTGCCTTCCCCTTCCCACACATTTCAGAAACACCCAGACCAAGGACAGCAGAATTGCTGGTTCGAGAAAAGCATCCGCCTCTGTGTTAGTAAACGTTTTTCCAAAACATTTTATCAAACCAAATTAGATTATCAACAGAAAAGAAATCAAATGAGAACAAACGAAAAGTATAGTGGCTCAGCAACCATGGCTCCTCCAGGGTGCTAACGAAGAAGAGGTGTGGGTGAGCCTGTGAAAGTTAGAAAATGGACGTATTGCAAATAAGGTCCCTTGTACATTGGCTCAAGATCGCCAATACACTTGCTCTTGTTCCAGTGTCCCAAGTCTTACAAACCTTCCCCAACCTAACCTTCGTGTGTGTGTGTGTGTGTGTGTGTGTGTGTGTGTGTGTGTGTGAGAGAGAGAGAGAGAGAGAGAGAGAGAGAGAGAGAGAGAGAGAGAGAGAGAGAGAGAGAGAGATTAGGAGCATCCGAGGAGCACAAAAGGAAGAAGGCCACCACCTCCTAGACTCTCCACGGATTTGGTTCCTTATCGGTTGGAGTCGGACCAGCCAGGCTTTCTTCCATTCCCACCGCTTGCGTGGCCATAACCTTGCCTGGCCTGGAGAAATTCCTACAATGCTGACATGGTCCCTCAAATGTTAAACCCTAATTCCAAAGCTCCTTTCTGCCTTTGGCGGGCCTAAAGTGAGCCAGCGCATATAGAAAACTGGAGGTTCTTCGGATTTGGGCCTGTCAGAGGCATCACAAGGGGATACCTAAGCGCTGATCTGACTCCAGTGTCTTCTAAGTCCTTCTGCCCTAGACGTCTAAAAGGGCCGGTGCCTGGTGATAATTTAGTGAAGCAACCAGACATTTGCCCAATATAGATCCACACGCTACAACCAATCCCCTCTTAGCTCTTCCCGTGGAATTCCGGAATCTTTCAGGAACCCTGGGACCCTAGATGTCCTCCCGGGTACTGCGAACTATCGGACTCTGGAGTCATGTTCAGCTGTGTGTGTGTGTGTGTGTGTGTGTGTGTGTGTGTGTGTGTGTGTGTGTTAGCACTTCACAGAGACCACGCTCCCCTGTCCAGGCACCCATTACTTTGACTCCTTGGGAAGGCAGTTGGGATCAGGAAGGAACAGCGGAGAGGAGAAGCCGCCTAGGACTAGGACTCCAAGCGGCGGCAGTGCGTGCAGGGTGGGCTGTCCGGACTCCTTACCTTGGTTGCGGATAGTGGGCTGGCTCTCCAGGCAGCTGGGCAGGTAGGGCGCATTTGGGAACATCCTGGCCTGGCCGGAGGACGCCTGGCTGGGCGGAGGAGGACCGAAGGGTCCGTAGCGACAGGCCCCGGCTGTACCGGTGAACTGGCCAGAGAAGTGCAAAGTGAAGGCGCTCAGGCATTGCTCCTCGTGAGGCTCGGCGCCGCCCCAGCTGGGCTCCTGTTTGATGAAGGAGTGGGGTGGCGGCGGAGGTGGCGGCGGAGCTGGCGGAGGCGCGGGACCGCCCAGCGACCCGTAAGCCGAAGCACCCGGAGGCGCGAAGTCCAGCACCGGCGCCCACTGAGCAGCGCCGCTCACAGGGAGCCCGCAGCCGCCGCCGCTGCCCAGCGAGGACACCGCGGGCAGGAGCGCGTTCAGGTCCCGCACGTCGGAACCCATCAGCTGCGGTTCGGACCCGGACGGCCCTCCGCTCCTACGATTCTGCGGGCTTTGGCCACTGGACTTGGCCCAGGTGCTGCGGGGGCCTCGATTCCCCGGTTGCTCCTGCTGCTGAAGACACCCGGGCTCGCGGAGGAGCGTGTGCTGAGACGCCGGCTCCGGGACACACGTGGAAGCCGACTCCTGCGACAGGACGAAGTCCAGGATCGCGGCGAGGAGGCGGCGGGCCCGGGTTCCAGGGCTGCCGTCCTCGCTCTGGGTGGGTGGGTGAATGAGTGGGTGGGAGGGAGGGCGGGAAAGGAAAAGGGGGAGCGGGCAGGCGATCCGGTTGCGGAGAGCCCCCCGGGTGTGGGCGCTGCCTTGAACTCCTTACCCCAGCTGCCTGGCTGCCCCCAGCTTCCCAAAGCTCAAATAAGAGGGGCCGGCAGCGGGGAAAGGAGGAGGAGCCAGGATGCTCGGCCGCTCCATTCACACAACAGCCCTAGCCTGCCCCGGCAGCACGCGGCTCGTCCGGGGTACTCGTAGCGGGGGTGTGGGGCGGGCCCGAGGGAACGTTCATCTCAGAGACACCCTCCTCTCTAGCCCACCACGTGCTCACAGCTGGCCTGTGTAGTAAACCTCCCCTTGCCTTCCCAGCTGGCCTTCCCGAGTGTGGGCGCTTTAAGGCAAGGCGTTCTAGGTAAGCAGTGTGTCCCCCTCGACGCGTCGGTTCGAGGTGGGAGTAGAGACGGGCTGTAATTCAGAGAGGGTGGGGTGGAGGGAGGGGCAGGTGGGCTCCAAGAGGGCGGGAACCAGAGGACCCAGAGATCATCTCTCCTGAGTTCTGAGGAGGATAAACCAACTTTGAGTCTTGTGCCCGCCCACGTCCAGAACCCTGGAGCCTAACCTCGGGGTCACTTTAGGAGGTCGGTTCCTATGGGTTCAAAGGTTGAGATTCAAGGTGAAATTGTTCGGGATGGTAATTGTGAAGTGTGACGTCAGTCGTGACAAGCAGGACGGTTTCAGTTGTCTGGTAATTAATTCTTTGGTGAGGTTGGAACCCGGAAGGCGGTTGCTGTCTGCCGAAAGTCTGCGTAGACGGCACTTATCCGCCCTTTCCTGCAAAGAGATAGACCTTATAGCAACTGGGGGAAACTGCAGCTGGTTTTTGTTGTTGTTTGTTTTTCTGTGGTGGTGTTCTTGCAGAAATGCCGAGAACCAGCTCGGATTCTGGTGCGAACGCTCTGGGGCCACGTTGTGACGCGGTGATTGATCAGGGGCTACAAACCAGTTGGAAATGCTCCACTGGCCTGTGGCTATGGAGAGTTCGCACCACTGGGAGAATTCCCAGAGAACGGCTTCTCCGAAACAACCCTTCCCTCCACCTTGTAGCCGTTTGGGACTCCCGTGCCTTAGAACAGGTGTTTGGGGGTTAGTTTGGATTGCTTTAGGTCTTCTAAAATAGTGGCATCTATGGGGTGGGAGACAACCTGTGAACAAAGAGAAGCCCGCGGGTCGCTGAGTGAAGTGGGTTTCAGGCAGACTCCGGGAGTCTTGGAGGCACCGGCATGGCTCGGTCAGGGACTGCCAGGCGAGGGGCGGGAAGCAGCCGGCTGTACTTGGGCTCCCAGAATAGGGACGAGGCTCGAAACTTTCCAACAAAACCTACTAAGCAGAACTCAAGGATACTGACCACGAATACGAAGAAACCTAGCGTTTCAATGGTCTTAGTGTATTCTCCAATTGCTGCACGTTGGTTTTAATTCGCATAGATTCATAAATTCAAAATCGCCGGGAGTTATGATTTGGAACCCGGAGTGTCCGTGGGCTCAGAAAGTATTGCCGTATGCAATGACCCACGCCTCTTGGGGTTGCACAATCTGTATAGGTAAAGAAAATCCCAAGGGAACCGTTGCTACCCCTTCACTTCCACCGTGGTAAACCCTGCGCAAGCTGCTTTGGAATTTTCACTGATTTGTGGTAGATCAGAAGCTCCCCTCTTCTTCTTCTTCTTCTTCTTCTTCTTCTTCTTCTTCTTCTTCTTCTTCTTCTTCTTCTTCTTCTTCTTCTTCTTCCTCTTCCTCCTCCTCTTCCTCTTCCTCCATCTTCGTAGTCTTTTTCTTCTTTTAAAGAAATGCAGGGCCCTCAAAACCAGCTTCTCCCTACACTCTGCCCTCTCTTCCATTCTCTATGCCTAAACATGGAACAGGGCGCAGGACCATAGTTCTTTTTGGCGGAGACAGACCCTTTGCGACAAAACTCCCCAAGTCAAGCTGACCCTGCCACCCCACTCCCCTGCCCCCTTCCCCTCCTCCTGGCCTCTTATTTCTACTTTGAAGTCGTTTTCCTTAACTTGAACTCCTAGGGAATGGAAGCCCTTCACGAAGAGCTGGGTTTCATTACCAAAGGGAAACTGAGCTAATTTTCTCTTTTAGTCGCCTGCAGATTTTCGCAGGGAGGAGGTATGGATGTAAGCGGTGTGTAGAGAGGCCATTTGATGTGAGCTCGGGAATAAGAAAGGACACACCTCTGCCTCCCTGTTTAAATTTTTCCGTTGTGCCTGGGGGTGGGTTGTTGAGAAAGAGGTGCCATACAGATACAGACCCGCGGAAAGTTTTTTGATCTCCTCTGTCATTCTTTTTCTCAAAATGTTTGAGAGAGAACCCAGGCGATGCACAATTAATTCTTCATTTCAACCCTAGGGTACTCTCTCGCCCTAACTTCTCCCAGCATGAAAGCAGTGGAAAGTTCCCAGCCGAGCGGGAAGGGGAAGCTGCATCGCAGGTGGAGGCCCTCTGGTTAGATTGGACACACCTGAGATACCCTCGCCCACCCCATGTCTAGAAGCCCAAGCACCGGTAAGCCAGTACTCTGGCACTAGCAAACCTTTGGGTCCTAGGGAATCCCATTCCTTCCACATTCCACCTTTCTCCTCAGGGTAACCGTTTTTTACCGGAGTCCTGAGGTTCCCCCAGCAGATGCCATACTACATGGCCTTGGGTGACCTGCGCTGACTGTGAGATCTACAGACAGCCTGGCCAGGGGGTGTCGCACCTGCTGCTCACCCTGAACCTCCTTCACCGGGGTTCCAGAAAAATGAAGGGCCGGGAGAACTATGAGTTTCCCATGCTCTTTCTTTTTCCCACCACAATGGCGCAAAGACTCGGGCCTGGGGAGGATCGCATTCTGAACTGTCTGTCCTTAGGTAAAGCCTGCGATTCAACTCAAGCCAGCTGAGGAAACTGAGGCGCAACCGAGGTAGGAAAAGCAAGCTGCTGTGGTTTGGAGCAAGGATTGGTGTCTTGGAGAATGCGATCTCACTGTCACCTGTAACTAACAGTTTCATGGGGCCACATGAGTTCTGTAATATTTTTGAGCCTCCATATCCGTATTGGTGGTCAAAGGAGAAAATATTGAGAGTAGTGACCCACCTTTCGGGGTTGTAGATGAATCATATAGAAAGGTAGTGTTCTATTTGCTCTAAAACCGCTGGGCTTTGAGACTGATTTTGTTCAAAGACGTATACAAAGATTTTTGGTCAAGCTTAAGCAAAACCAGAACTTTCAATATCCGATTCGTTCAGGGGTGGTTTAAACCACTGTCTCTGCTTCCTTAGTACTTGCTGGACTATGGAAGACAAGAGAGAGACCTTGGCGGTCTACGTGGCTTCAATCGTGGACAAAGTGTACCCATCTCGTCTTAGACGGCGCATAATTATTACAAGATTAAAACATCGCATCTAGGTGAGGTGGGGAGCCAAGATCTTTCATCCCAGGACTGTCAACTGCGTCTGGCTGAGTTCAGAGCCCGGCCGCTGCTGTGGCCCCAGGGACTAGCGCGCACGCCAGGGCCGCGATCCGGCTGGTCACTCGGCGGCTGTTGACAATTGAATAAACAGCCAAAGCCCTGGGATCCGTCAATGGCTGAAGCCGCCTGCCCTCACCCGGGGCCAGAGAATGGCGTGAAGGGTGGCCCGACCTCCAAGCTACTAATCATCTCAGCCGCTGCCCTTGGGCCGAGTGTCCTGAGCCTCAAGAGCAGGACAACAGCGCTCTCTTTCCCAGCGTTTCTAAGCAGTGTGTCTAGGGCTGCGGGGAAGGCGCCTAGAGCGCAGTTTCCGGACTGGCATAGTGGGCAAAAACCATAGCTTCATTTTGCAAATAAAAGAAAAACGTAAACATCGCAGGGCCTTTTGTGACACAGCCCACCCTTAGGCTTCTTTCATTTGAAAATTGTCTCGATTCTTTATTTACTTTTTTTTTTTTTAACCAACCTCACATCTGGGCTTTGAACTCTCCTCCCTGGGTTGGTTAAGGGGCTAGAACCGCCTAGCGCTGCCTGGTGCGAGATGCAAAATTTGCCCTTTCCCCCAGTTCGTGGTACCTAAATCCAAAGTGTTTTGACACCACCGGTTCCCCAGCTTCCAAAGAGCCCCCAATGAAAGGATTCAGCAGCGCGGCCTCTATTATTATCCCGTAAATCTTTTTAAATTCTGGAAGTAATTATACAGAGGATATGTCTCAATTTGTTCTGCATTAATGCCACAGTGGGGATGGAGACCAGGCCGTGGCCAGAGCAGATATGCAAGCCCATGAAATTGATGAACTGAGAGGTGCTTCCAGTCCAGAGCGCACCATCTGGAATTCCAGTCTGAGGTTACAATTAGAACTCCTGACCCCAGATTCAACTTTGCAAGCAATGGGAAGAAGTGAGGGGGGGGGGGAGAAGAGGAAAGGAAGAAGAAGAAGAAGAAGAAGAAGAAGAAGAAGAAGAAGAAGAAGAAGAAGAAGAAGAAGAAGAAGAAGAAGAAGAAGAAGAAGAAGAAGAAGCCAACTTATTCAACACCTGTTTTTAAAGAAAGACTTAAACTCTTCCCATCTGAGAAATTCTTTCAAAGTACTTGTTTCTGCGTTTTTAACTTATTCATTATAGGCAGGATTTCGTCTCGTCCCCTTCACTCCGGGCTACACTCTGCCAATTTTCTGCCCGCATTGGATTTCACGAGATAGGAATGAATTATTCCTCAGAAAATTAGCTTGGTAAATCTAAATATTACATTGTGATTTCCCTTTGATAAGTAGCACAATTACACGTGAACTAGGAGCTCGCTCTCTCTCTCTCTCTCTCTCTCTCTCTCTCTCTCTTCTTCCCTCCCTCCAAGGCCTTTTCTTCGGCTTAACTTTAATCAGAGATTTTATTTGTGTTGTAATTTTATTTGAGTTCTAAATCCAGTAGAACAATTTCTTCTTCCCGTTTGTAATGTGCTCTTTTATTTTTCTCTCACCTTGACTCCCTGAAGAATCGAAGGACCAGGCAGTACTGGGGAATCTGTTAAATTTATTAGCATAAATGCCTAGACAAAAAGAGTTATAAATCATTCTGATGGATTAAGCCGTAAAGTATTCCAATGAAGTCAGCCCCTTGCCAGGGCACTGGTATAAATGTTCATATAAAACACGGTATCCCTTCTCACACTCAGCCTGAGTGCATGATGTAAGAATATGCAAATGCTGAATTCGGAATATGGAAGGTTGTTAGAGGCAAGGGTTTAGCCTTGTTCGGGCTTCCGGTCTGTGACAGGGATAGACAGTCTGCACTTCAGTCTTCAACAGAGTTGGGTTTCCGGTTTTTGTTTGTTTAGGGGAGGGGCTTGTAGAAAAATCTACAAGATATGTTAGTGGGGTGGGAAGTGCAGAGAGGAAAAAAGAATCAGTGTTTTCCTAAGATCAGTCAGCTTCATAAAAGTCTATTAGAAAGGGCCCCGTGTGGATGCTCACCTTACTAGACCTGGATGGATGTGGGTGGTTCTTGGACTTCCCACAGGTCAGGGAACCCTGATTGCTCTTCGGGCTGATGAGGGAGGGGGACTTGATGGGGGGGAGGGGAAGAGAAATGGGAGGCTCGGGGAGGAGGCAGAAATCTTTAATAAATAAATAAATTAAAAAAAAAAGAAAGGGCCCTGTGCTTCTGCAGGTAACAGCCTCCAGGGAGGAGCCACCTGGGTCTGTCTGTGCTCCTCTGGCCGGAAAAGGGGTCTGTTCACTGGAGGTGGGTGAGGAAGGAGTGGTGGGGGTGTCAGGAAGGGAGACTGATGGAATTCTTAGCGGAAGTTTACCAAGACAGAAATCAGACACACTGAGCCAGGGAGAGGGCTTAGCTGGGCGAGGTCCGTAGTGCCAAGGCGCCAAGCTTGGCAACCTAAGTTCTGTCCGTGGAATGCTAGGAGCAAACCAACTCTGGGAAAGTTGTCTGACTTCCACACACAGGTGCTGTGGCATGCACCCACCCCGCCCAACACACACACACACACACACACACACACACACACATTAAATCATCTTTTAATAAACAAACAGTTCAATGAGCCAGCTGAGAAAACTGTTCTCAAGATTTTCTTTAAATCAAGTTGTTACCAGAAAAAAGGGACATTCCCGTCCATCCTCAAAGATGAGACTATGCCCATCTTTCTGGTAGTACCCATTCATGTACCCCATAGTGACTATGCATTGGTACCCTCTTGTCTGCCAACATTGTAGTAGAGACTTGGAATTCACTAGTGACAGGACAGCCCTCGGGGACCCTCCGGTCCAGGAGGCTTAAATACTGTAAAGGATCAGGACTGGACAACTGGAACCACCTAGAGCCCTCATTTCACCTGCCCTGCTTGAATGCATTCAGCAAGTATCCTACCCTACTCACAAATAGAGGGGGCTTGAAGGATTTGGAAAACTAAGTCTAAAAAAGTCTCCACACAGCCTGCACAGCCCTATAGAATTAGTAACAGTTACCACACAGCCTGCACAACCCTATAGAATAATTAGTAACAGTTACCACACAGCCGCACAACCCTATAGAATAATTAGTAACAGTTACCACACAGCCTGCACAACCCTATAGAATTAGTAACAGTTACCGAGGTAGAACTAAGGCAAATAACCCCTGTCACCAGCCAAGTGACACGGAGAGTCACTTAAACCCAGAAAAACTTAGTTTTCCTGTCTTCAAGGGAAAAAGAAAATGAGATCCTGACCCACTACTGTTGTGAAAAGTAGATGTGGGAAAGGCGTGGCCATTTCTTAGCCCCTGGAAAGCCCTCCTAAAGTATAGCTGTTCTTTATGAAGATGTCTATACTTTGGCCTGCTTTGCTTGTTATTAACTGGCACATTCTAGCTTAGAAGTATGAGTTAGAGCAGAGAAAAAGGCAGGAAGTAAAAACTTTATTAACCTTAGTCAAAAGTGGCCATTTCAAAGGAAACTGAAATTAGTTCTAAAACAGGAAATAGAGGGCTTTTATTTCCAAATGGGTAACTCCAAGACTAGAAGGTCACATAGTCCTGTAAGAGCTGGGGTTGCGTTGACTCTAGAGTCAGACATCAAGTGTGACTGGCATGTCCACAATAATAAAGAATTCAGAGCCAGGTATAAAAACAGAAAATGCTAGACTTGCCTCTGCCAGTAGTCAAGACCTTGAGAAGCCAATGAAGGGCCCTCCTATTTCAGCACTGTTATCTGTAAATGAGAGTGATAATAAAAACCCAAAGTGTTAGACAGTGCAGAGGACCAGCATCTGCTGCATGTGGACATGAGAAAAAGAAAACCACGTACTATACGTGTGTGTGTGTGCGCGCGCAGTATGCTCACCTGCGTGCATGTATGTGGAGACAAAAGGTCCACACTGCTGTCTTCTTTGGCCACTCCCCACTTTATTTTTGGAGACAGGGTCTCTCCTGAATGGACATTCAATGATTCAGCTAGAATAGCTGACTGGCTCTGGGGCTCTACGGTCCCACCCCAGGACTAGCGTGACAGGCATGCCTCACGATGCCAGGCTAGTTTACGTGGGTGCTGAGAATCGAAACTCAGGTTCCTTGTGCTTTCACAGAAAACCCTTTACTGAGCGAGCCATCTTCTCAGACTCGGCCATTGCATCTCTAGACGTGAGCATGGTGCCTTCCTCACGAGACAAGCGAAAGAGAACATACCCGTGACTTTTCCGAACACCCAAGTGGGTGTCACCGTGGCTGGGATAGCGATCCTTCTTGGGCCATCTTCTTTCTGAAGCTTAGAGTCTTCCACTGACAGATTTTTACCATGCCAGGCCCTGTTAAATCTGAAACAGCAGGTCTTTTGGGCTAGGGTTAAGTCCTCCTAAGCTCCTACTTCCTGACTTGGGGTGACGTCCATATTCTCAGAACCATCACTGTCCTGACTCTGAACAGGAGTGGATGATAGAACCGCTCCATAGACTTCTTTAGAACAAATTAATACAGCCATGAAAAAATCGTTAGGATTTGTTTATACTTTTTACACGATTCTTAGCAAAGGAAAAAAAAACCTAACAAATGATAATTGAACGATGGAACAAATGAGTGAAGGAAAAAAAATCAGGCAATAATCCTAATGTTCATGTACATTAAAAAAATGTACAAAGTGCTTGTATGTTGCCTGGCATATAATAGACCGCTAATAACTAATAGTCACCAAGCTTCCAGTTTGGCGAATGAGACAGTAACCTTGACCGAAAAGCAGTCGGCCGGCTGCAGCCTGAATGACAGCCTCCCAGAAGCCGTGTTCTGTGCCTCGCAAGCACACATCCTGACCACGCAGAGAAATGAATGTCATCTCCCTTATGCTTTCCGTACCACCTCGAGGTCTCAGTCTTTCATGTATGAAAACTTGTGCAGTCCTGTCCAGGCACTGGCTGAGTTTCGGTCTATTGACTTCCCATTGCCATTGCTATTTATAACTGAAGAATACCCAGCACCGATGGGGGAGGCTGCCAACCCCAGGTTTTCCCAAAGAAGCAGGAAAGTGTTTTCAACAAACGCAGAGAAAAAGCAGTTGGACCCTCTTCCTGGAACTACCTCATAACATTTATTAATAGGTTCTGTAAACAAGTGTAAGCACAGTGTCAGCTTGCTGATCAAGAATTAGAAACATTTATGAGAAGCGACTGAGGAAAAACAAGACAGAGTCATTGGAAACCTAACACTACTCGTTTATCCAAGACTCCGTAAACACAGTGCAGGGGCCTCCTCCTGTGATCACTCTACCAGATCTGAGACCCCTCCAGTCACTGCAGAAATCGCTTCCAAAGCCCAGAATGTTCTCCTCTGCTGATACAGAGGCTAATTATAAAATTTCCCAGGAGATAATAAATGTTACACTCCAATCAGCACGTGTGATGCAAGATAAATAAGAAGCACATAACTTAGCCGTGGTCCTCTGTGTCGGGTACATATTTGTCTTTAATTATCTCCTACGCAGGAATGGATAGAGATTATCCATTACTGTGATGTTTACTCTATATCTGGAGGATCATTCATTCGGGGCAGGATCATCAGTTTGAGCTGCTGTCTAGTCCCAGTTCATTATAAACTGTTCTCCTTATATTTCCAAAGTACCCTGGCTTGGGTGGTATACACCATTTACTTAAGACTTTTTATTTTATGCCTGGCATGCAACAGCACGCCTTTAATCCCAGCACTCTAGAGGCAGGGGCGGGCAGATCTCTGAGTTGGGGGCCAGCCTGGTTTACAGAGTGAGTTCCAGGACAGCCAAAGTTATACAGAAAAACTCTGTCTTGAGAAACAAAACAAAACAAGAAAGGAACAAAGGACAGAAGGAAGAAGAGATGTCATATAAGAACCAAACTGCATGAGGGCAGCATTTGCTCTTAACATGTCAGACTCTGTCTGTGTGTGGCACCTCTTTCCTTTTACACATAAAAAGTATGGCCAGGCAGTGGTGGGGCACTGCTCTAATCCCAGCACTTGGGAGGCAGAGGCAGGGGCAGGCAGATCTTTGAGTTAGAGACCAGCCTTGTCTACAGAGTGAGTTCCAGGACAGCCAGGGGTTACAACAGACTAGACTTTTTTCTTTTTTACTTTACAAGGAAGGAAATCATAAGCAAACCATTAGCAAGGGTGAAAGACCAAAGTTAAGTGGGGCTAGTGAGATGAAAAGATTGTCTCATATTAAAATATTTTTTAAAAAAAATCAAAGGATGAAAATAGTTAACATAATCAAACAGAAAGACGTGGGCCTAAGTTTCCTGACAACAGAGCAAAAGAAGGAAATACGGCTCTCGTTTTGTAACAGAAGCGAGAAACCACATTTTTTTTTTCAGCAGAATGAAAATTTTCTGTCACTAAAACTCTGGAAAATCACACACTGGGCTTCCTATAAGACAGCAGTTCTCAGCCTGTGGGTCAGGACCCTTTTGGAGTTGCATATCAGGTATTCCCATTACAACCCATGACAGCAACAAAGCTACCTTGTGAGGTAGCAAGGAGAATAACATTATGGTTGGGTCATCACAACATGAGGAAGTGTTGAGGGGTCGCAGCTTTAGGGAGGGTGAGAACCACTGCTCTAGGACCACCAGGATCTTCAACAGAGTGATTTAAAGAGTCTCTGCTTGGGGATTCTTCAACCCAGGCAGAATCAACTGATCCTAATTAGCTAATTTGTAGAAGTTCCCAATTGGCAATCTTAAAATGCATCTTTTTTTCTTAATCATCAGATAACGGAACATGAACCTATGTATGACTACAGATCTGATCCCTGTCTCCAAAAATCTAGGAAGAACTGAGGAGCCCTCACAGGCAAGGTTTCTTAGCTGACCATTTGCTCCCCAGGGAACATCTTGCAGTACCTAGGGCAGTGGTTCTCTACCTTCCTAATGCTGCGACCCTTTAATACAGTTCCTCATGTTGTGCTGACCCCCAACCATAAAATTATTTTTGTTGTTACTTCATAAATATAAATTTGCTACTGTTATGAATCCTAATGTAAATATTTTTGGAGACAGAGGTTTCTCAAAGGAGTTGAGACCCACAGGCTGAGAACCCACTGGCCTAGAGAATTCTGTGGACAGTAGATGCTGCTACCATCTAGCAGGCAAGGCCAGGAATGCTACCTCACCCTCCAACACAAAGCACAAGGCAGCCATTGAGAGCAAAGAACTGTCAGGCCTAACACATCAGCAGTGCTGAGTTTGAAAATCTGCCTTAGAGTACCATAAGCAAAAGAGACCGCAACATCGCTTTTACCAGGGGAAAAATCGCAAAGCGTGTGGAAGAGGAGCCTTGAGCCACATCTCTCCTCTCCAATTCCTCCCCAGTGGAGTTGGGAGATGCCTTTCCCAGGCTAAAGACAGGTTGGTGAAAGAATTAGGGAGATGACAAGAGGCATGGGCTGCTGTTGGATACAGTCCACAAAGGGAACTGTGGAGACCCTAGTTTAACTAGGAGAGGAAACTCCATGTGGAGCATGTGACAGTCAGAGCCCATGTCAACTCAGGGCAGATGCGCCAAGATCCCTAAATACTGCTGGTATGTTTAGAAATCTCACAAGTCAAAGACAGCATAAACTTTCAGGTTCACAAAGATCGTCTTTGGCACGCCAGCCTGTGATGTATGTAGATACATATTTGCTCCCCGCTCCTCCTCCTCGTCATTTCTCACCACTTACATAGTGGAGATTTGTTGTGAGTCCGCTTTATATCACATTAACATTAAAAATGTGTGCCTGCTCTAAAACACAGCCTACGGAGGCACAGAGAATCCTGAACCCTGCTGTTATCCAATGACACGTAGGGATCTCTGGTTAGAAATATTCTGACCCAGTTCCCTGTGTCAGGCTGCAGAGTATCCTTCTGTGGGGTCATGAGGCTCTGTGTGAGGAAAGACTACAAAGCTGAGTCCCTCGATATTAGCCATGTCACCCCTCAAAGTTCAGCCAGGAGTGGGACAAAAACCCTTGTCATCATGCGGACATGTTTACTTACGGTGTAGGAAAATACTGCTGTTACCCAATTCGGCTTCCCAGTCAGTTCGCTTGCCTGGAGACTTACATTTTTATGTGTGTCTTTGATGATCTACAAATAAATTAGCAGGAGCCACTGAGGTCTGCCAACATACATGCATTGCTAGAGAAATCTGAGATCATCGTAATTTATCATATCCCAATACTCTCTCCTAGAGAACCAAAGAAATATCATGAGCTAGTTTCTGCACCTGACATGTTTATTACCACGTTCCCACCAGCACTTCCTATTGTCCCGTGTTCTCACATATTGTTTTCGCAAAGACATTGAGGGAACCTCAGGCCAGGGAAGAAAGTTTTTATCTCTTGGAAAGGGTGAACCCACGCTAATGGAAGAAAACGATCCATGCAGAGATTTGGAAGGCTAGACTCCTCCAGTGGGTGTGATAAATCCACAGGCTCGGAATCCAGGATTTTGTGCTGGGACCTTGGAGTCAGAATGAATAATTGAGCCATCTTTCAAATAAACACAGTGTGTCCTTATTATTATCGGACAAGCAGGGACATCGGTTTAGTCAAGCTGGCCCTGTTTCTGTGAAGACAAGTTTCTTTCTGAGTGCAAGCTGGTGTCCGTCACGGAAGGATCTGAGAGGGAAATAGAGCACCCGTTGACTCTCGCTAGGTGTTGTGCTCAGAAAGAAGTTAGAAGGGACCGTGACACCTGCTCACATCGGGATGGCTGCATACGTGTGGTTCCATAAAATGGAGTGTGTGTTGGAAATTCATCCACTGAGCATTTGTGAAAAATGCTTCCTGGAGGTAGCTGGTCTTTGTTGTTTTAAAGGAAACATCACCCATGTCCTGAGTGTTCACGTGGGTAAGAGGAGTCGAAGCATTGCTAAGATGTCACCCACCTTTTCCTAACTCAACCTGGCACTTTCTTTGGCTATCTTCCAGTTGAGGAGGATATGGAAAATGCTTTTTTTTCCTGACTTGAGTCTTAAGTTTGCAGAAAGTTACAAAATGCAAGAGACTTTTGAGAGCACCCAGCCTCACACCCCCCCCCCCATATTATGGGTTGCCTAAGCAAGGCCTTTGAGAAAAGAGAACTCATTCCCTTACAGAGAACATTCCCTTTCCTTGTCAAGTAATTTTTACAGGCCTGGCAACCAAACTGCATGTAATACTGGTTTCTGGATTCTGGTTGTGTTACAGGATTTGGTCATGATTGCAACAGTATTTGATCATAACTGAGGCAAGTTCTCTTATAAGAAGTGTCCTTGGGGACCAGTAAGACAGCTCAGAGTAGGTAAAGACACTTGATGCCCAAACTTTACAACTTGTGTTTCCTTTCTGGAACCCATGGTGGAAGAGAGAACTAATTCTGCAAAGTTGTCCTCTGACCTCCAAACATACATTAATAATAGTAATAATAATAATAATAAATATTTTAAACAGAAGCATTACAGAAAAATCTTCACTTCCACCAGATCCAGGAATTTGTCTGGATTCTCTTCCGTTCCTCCCTGTGCTATCCAGAGAGAATAAAGACCATTCAAGTTTCACAGAGAGGGTCTCTGACAAGTATGTGAATAGCTGGCTAATTACAGTATTGTCGTAATTAGAAAAATGTCATTGCACTTCATAGGGTTACTTGACTAATTTTCTAGAATTAGTCACTGATGCCAAAGGCAGAAGTGGTTCTGGGTTGGAAAGAACTGAAGTGACTGTCTGGTCAAACGTGAAAGACCGATCTCCTAAAGCTCCTGGAAAATGAGCAGAAAGCCCAGGGGAAGTGGCTCATCTTCTTTTCCCTGTGTCTTTGTTGCCTTCTGATGCTGACGAAATTCCAACGGCCTTCGGAGGGAGTGTTACACAACACGCAAACAGCACAGACATTTACCAAAGATCGCATCCCAAGACTTAAAACAAAATACAAGAAAAAAAATTTTTTTCTCCCCAATCAATTCCCAAAGGACACAAAAAAGCATTTCAAATGTGTCTAGTAAGACATTAAAAACCATCAGCCTGGACAGAAGTCAGCCCCTTGATTGTTTTCATGTACTCGTGTCAACAAACAAGGGCGGTTTTCAGAACCACTGCCTTGGCTGCCTTTGGAAGGTCTCTAGAATAAAAGTACTTGAGTGACCCCAGAATTGCTGGGCAAGAGTAGCCAAAGCTGTGGAAGAAGCCGAAAAGGATTTTTTTTAAAAAATACAGCTCATGATGTTTGATGTCAAAACTAAAATACTGCCACACTCAAGACATATTTCTAAGCTGAAGTTTATAAACAGAAACAACCCTACTGGGAAATTTAATGATCCTCTTTAAAGAGTGTTCAGATTTGTCAAAGTATGTAGAAACGCACTCCTATGCTTCCCAAATGGCTCGCTGTGGGGCTGCTGCTTTGTGGAGCCAAGATGCGTTTTCCCTCTTCCTCTGTCCTTCCATCTCCTTATATCTTCTTTGTTTTATAATAATAATATTCTTTTTTAATTAATTAATTTATTTGTTATGTATACAATGTTCTGTCTGTATGTCTGCAGGCCAGAAGAGGGCACCAGACCCCATTACAGATGGTTGTGAGCCACCATGTGGTTGCTGGGAATTGAACTCAGGACCTTTGGAAGAGCAGGCAATGCTCTTAACCACTGAGCCATCTCTCCAGCCCCTAGAAAGTATTGTTTTTTTGTTTTGTTTTTGGTTTTTCAAGACAGGATTTCTCTGTGGTTTTGGAGCCTGTCCTGGAACTAGCTCTTGTAGACCGTAGACCAGGCTGGTCTCGAACTCACAGAGATCTGCCTGCCTCTGCCTCCCAAGTGCTGGGATTAAAGGCGTGCTCCATCACCGCCCGGCTTAATAATAATATTCTTATTCGCTATCTTCTACGGCATGCTCGCGGCTCTCATCCACTCTCTTCTCACAACGCCATTTCAGGAAGGTGTCCTTATACCACGTCCTTGACAAGGAGGTCTAAGCTGGGAGACAGGCGTGACCACTCTTGTCCATCCCAAACAGTGTCGGCAGAGCAGCAACTGTTGGTTCAGACAGATCATGACAAGATCAGCAGGCCAATTACTTTGCACTGTGTGGGAATTACAAGGAGAATCTGCTCCTTCGGGAATCCCATGGTGACTCCCCCCTACCCCATTTCTGAATCATTCTCTCTTCAAAGGAGAACAGGTCAGTTAGTTGGGAATCACAAGTCTATAAAACCTGTGTCTGGTTCTGTTTCTTTTTTGAGGTCTGTGGGCCACCAGCCGTGCCTGCCAGGGTTCAACACAGGAAGCAAGGGCATTGTTATCACTTACCCCAAAGCCATATTACAGAGACATTGATGGAGCTTCTCCCTCACTGAAGCTCCCTCTGAACCTTTAAGGTGACAAAAGTACAGCTTTGGGTTTCCTTTGGGTCACTCGGCCCTCTGCAGAGCACACGGGCAATGGCATGGAGATAATTATAGGAAATCATAACAATAACGACTTTTATAGCGCACTTACTCGGTGACAGCCACCGCACTACATGTGTTCTAAGATTTTATCACTTGGTCCTCATAGAAATGCCAAGTCAAAAGTCATAAAACCGGGGCTGGGGAGATGGCTCAGTGAACAGACACTTGCCATGCCATGGTGAAGACTAGACTTTGTATTTCCAGAATCCGTTTACATGCTGGATGGGAGTCTGGGTCTGCTTGCAATCCCAGCACTCGGAAGGCAGAGGCAGGAGATGCCTGCAGCAAGCTGGCTAGCCAGGTACCTCTGTTGGTGAATTCTGTGTTTAACTAAGAGACTCCGCCCCAGTGAACAAGAGGTAAGTGTGCTTGCTGCCAAGGCCAATGGCATGAATTCAGCCCTGGTACCCACATAAAGGACAGAAGTGATGCCTTCAAGTTGTCCTCTGGCCTCATAGACCCACAGTGGCACATGTGTACCCATGGAGAGCACCCGGAGAAGACTGCTGATGTCAGCCTCTGGCCTTTACCTACATGCCCTTGTACACATGTTATACACGCCCCACATACGTGTGCTCACACGCGTGTCAGCACACATACACATGAGAAAAAAGTTAAGTCATAAAAACAAACCTTGTTTTTAGCTGGGTAGTGGTGGCACACACCTTTAATCCCAGCGCTCGGGAGGCAGAGGTAGGCGGATCTCTGTGAGTCCAAGGCCAACCTGGTCTACAAGAGCTAGTTCCAAGATATCTGGGACTGTTAGACAAAGAAAACCTGCCTCAAAAAAGCAAAAATGAAACAAAAAAACAACCCTGTTTTTTGAGCCGGAGAAGTGATTCGGTGGTCAAGTACATGCCTGAGGTCTTAGACTCTGTTCTTAAAATCTCCAATCAGTCAATCATCTAAATCTCCCCTTTTGCATATGAGACATAGAGAGCTTGTCATTTGTCCAAAGTCTTCAGCTGGGATGTGGCAAAGCTTAGGAGGATGTGAGTCTAAAGTAATGTTAACCACTGTGCCATGCCAGAGAAGTAAGTGAAGCCATTCCTTGGTCTTCTAGGCATCCATGTAGCTTAGGGTCCTGCAGGAGACAGAAACACACTCCAGGAGAGCCACTGAGAGATAGTAGATGCATCGTTTACAGCTTAAAATGTAGGCAAGATGAAGTAAAACTAATAGGGGGTTAAGTTTCCAGGCTCTGGTTAGCAGGGAGCCTGTCCGCATCCTGTGTCTGACAGGGGAGATGAAAGAGTCTGTCTGAAAGGAAGGCTGACCTTCTGGAACAGGCTGAGTTATTCTCTTCTTCCTTCTCAACTCAGTCAGTATCTACCAATGGCCTGCCAATCTGGGAGTGGAAGACTGGGTCCCGTCAGTACCCGTCACGCAGATTGGTGTCCAGGGCCAGGAAACACCAAAAGGGACGTGGGTTTGGACCTTCTTCTATAGCTCAAATGACATGGGCCTCCTCTCCACTGGGGTTCCATCTTCTCGGTCCCACAGAATAACAATTCTTTTTATTCTGGCTTTGAAGACGTTGCTCTTTGCTCGCTCACATCTATTGTTGGATTTTAGAAATATAAAGCCATCCTTTGCACTGAGCCCATACATGAAACTAGTATTTTCTCTCAGGAAAGTTGCCTGGACCTTTTCTTAAGAATTCTTCAAATGGCCCAACTGAATTCCCATAATTATTTTTTAAATATTCACATACTTAATAAATGATCCCAACAATTTTTTAAATGGCAACTTATAGACTCAGAAAAAATGAATTACCAATTTTTAAAGCAATCCCTTTACCTTTACACAGTATTTGACACAAATTAACATGAGAATTAAGTTTTTCAGTGTTGTTATTCCATGTTTTGTTTTATTTTATTTACTTATTTATAACAAGATTTTATTATATAGCCCAGGCTGGTGTCAAACTCGCAAATTCTCCTGCCTCCACCTTCCAAGTACTGGGATTATAGGCCTGCACCACCACACCCAGCATAGGTACATGGCATTTCGAATTCTGTTTTAAAATACATTTTTGAGCAATTAATGTTAAAGTCCAATATAAATTCACAATTGAATGATCGTTCAAAATGTATTATTTCTTCTCTGGAGCTAAAATGCCCCAGTTATTCTGTCTCTCCATGAAAATAAGGTCCCAGGCTAACTTTGAATAGTGAGTGTCTTTTTATAACAAGGTGAGGCCATGACCTCTTTAAAAAAAATACAAAACAACAACAGAACAAAACCAGGCCTGTCAGATACTTCTCTTAGCAAAATGTTGTTCCTCTCCTTAATGGGCTTATTGTTGTACATAAAGATAGCTGAGCTGGGAGAAGAGGGTGCCCTCTTCTGGGGCTCTCCATGGGGTGTGCTGTGGCCCTGCAACAGAGTAACTGGTGACAGAAGCTCCCTTGTGAGTGCTAACCTTGCAATGGAGCCAAAGTTGGTTGGCAGCCTGATTTCCACGGTCTGCTAAACACCAAAGATGAGCCTGGCTCCTGGCCACCAAGGCAGTCACCAAGCCCTGCTTCCATCCACTCAAGGCTGCTCTGACTTTTGATATTTTAAACAATGGAAGTGAAACCACCCCAGTGAAGAGAAAGAACAATGGTGTTTTGACAAATGGAACAAAGACAGACTCTAACTGACCATTCAGGTCAGGAAAAAAAATTAAGGCAAAACCTTAGGACCTTCTGCCTTCTGCCAAGAAGCCAACACCCTGGGGGGTTCCCAGCAAGATGGTAGAGCCACTTCACGGTGCCCTTTGGAGTCAGCAGTTTTGTTAAATATTTTCTTCCTCTTTGTAGCTTTTTAAACATCTATTTTATTGTGTCTGTGCATGTCCATGGGTACACATGTGCCACTGTGGCTCGGTGAGGCCAGAGGACAACGTGAAGGCATCACTTCTGTCCTTTATGTGGGTACCAGGGCTGAATTCATGCCATTGGCCTTGGCAGCAAGCACCCTTACCCTCTGAGCCACCTTACAATTCTTTTATAGAAGTATTCTGCAAGGGGGGGGTCTTATTTAAGGACTTAAACACAGAATAAAATATGTATGCTTGGGACCATACAGCCACAAAACCCCAGAGATTTAAGAAAGACCTTGGCAAATAGAGATTGTAAGACTTATAGGAAAATATTCTTTTGTCTTCTTAGAGATCTGCTAAGATGGTTCAAAGAGAGTCATAGCCAGGAAATGGGAATGGTCTAAGAAACCTCTGAGTGCCCTTTTGAGACCTGTCATCTTGTAAAAATGGAATTTAGGAAGCATTTATTCATGACCTTGAAATGTCATTTATTTAAAAACAGTATATTGTAATGTATCCGTAAAATGAGCTTGGAAGAAGGTTTACGTGAAGCTATTAGCACGCGTGCCATTCCCCACCTTGACCCCCACAAGAATGTGTAAATTGTAGCACACGGAATGCAAGCCGCTGGGGCCATGTTTCATAAATCTGCCTCGCAATGAGCCTTGTGCGAGAACAGGCCCCGGGAAGGGAGGTCTCTGACCGTGAATCTCTAGTGATTAATTGGGCCGGAATCTGGCAACTGACAATTTCCTCACAGTATTTTTTGACAAAGGGGCACTTTCTCGTGGAACTCATCCCCGGAGTAGGTAATAGTTTCATCTCTTGCCTACTGGAAGGCCTGAGACTCTAAAGCTAAATCCTGAGCTATGTGGAAATCCTACCCAGCTCTGACTGAGTCTTACAACTTTGGCATTCAGGAGAAGAGAGGTCACCCATGGAAGCTCAAGTCTGTTGTCAGGCTGAGAACTCACCCCTTCCCTTCCACCATCTTTTATGGAAAAGTGGGCTCTTCATATTTCTGTTTCACACTGATAGTCAAGAAAAGACTGACCAGTGTACCCCAAGTCCCTTTGTCACCAGAGCTACTTCACATAAACCTCAGCTTTTGCCATTAACTTCCATGTTGATCATTAAGATTTAAAAAAGAAAAAAAAGATTCTCCCCAAATGGTAACTATATCAGTGTTTTCTTATGTTGCTAAGAGAGATAAGATAGCCTTCCTGGCCTGCAAGGAGAAGGAGGAGACTTAGCTTCTCCTTGCGTTTCAGTTTGTTGGTGTCGGAATTGTGAAAGTCTTGTAATAGGGCAGAAAGTGGAAGGGTAAGATGAGAGAAAGAATAGAGGGGCCGTGGATGGCTCAAAAGGCGAGTCTGCCATCAAGGCTGACAAGCTAAGTTTTATCCACAGACCCCACTGACCTCCACACACAAGCTGTGGCACACCCCATCAATAAATAAATAAAAGTTTTAATTAAAAAAAATAAAATAAATAGAATTAAAAAGTCTGAATTTATTTATTTATTTTGAGGCAGGGTTTTACTATATAGCCCTGGCTGATCTGGGACTCACCCTGTAGACCAGACTAACCGTAAAAATCACTGAGATTGGCTGCCTCTGCCTCCCAAATGCTGGGCAAAGGCATGCATCACCATGTCTACTGGATTGATTTCTTTTTCTTTTAAACAAAAACTGTATCTGTGGAGTAAAAAATATTTTTAAAATGTTCCTCATGCAGTTGAGGCAGAGTTGTGGGAAGTGAGGAACATTCATCCTAAGTCTGTTGGGAGTGTCCAGGATGCAGGACTGATGGGGAGGAGGAGAACATTCTAGAAATAGAGGTAGGAAAACTGCTGTCAACCCTGGCTTTGCCCCCAATGGACTTAAGCATAGAAATCTCCAATAATTTCCCTGTTCCTATAGCTCTGTGAGGAGTTGGGAAGATCTGCGAGCATTTGTGGCCTTAAACTCAGTAGACTAAGTTCTGTGCAGTTATGGCCAGAGATTGTCCACATTGCTGGCACACCCCATGGCTTTAACCTCTCGCCGCCCACTAGCATGACTTACTGGAGGGAAGGGGTACCCCCTACCAACAACCCCCCCCCCCCCGCTTCTGTCTTCTCAAGTGACTTCTATTCAAGACAAAATGTTTGGCTTGCTAGGCACCTCAGTCAGGGCCTGTGACTTGGCTGTGCTCAGCAGAAGGGAGGCAGGAAAGCATGCTTTGAAACTGTAGCAAGCCTTCGAGCTGATTCAGTTCTATTCTGGATATAAATATCAAGGGGAAGCCTTGGCTCCCCTGCCTTGTTTACTGTGGAGGTGTGGGATGCTCCACTGAAAGAAAGGTTTGCTGATTTGTCAGACCGCCTGATACTGTTACAGCACCGCAGGCAAAGGGTACCTGGGCACAGGAGGGACAGCCACCTTCCTGGGGATGCTGGATCCACAGAGAGAGGGCAAGAGAAGTGGTCAGCTCCCAGCCTTGGCACCAATAAGCTGTGCTCCCTCTTCCTGCATTTGGCTTTGGTGCTTCAGGCCCCGAAAATAAAAGATTGGAACAGATGATCCCAAAGGCCCCTCCCCCCAACATTCTTTGATTCAGGCATTTGGAGCATCTGCAGATGCTGGGGGACACTGCAAGCCCTGAGTGTCTGATAAGACATGGCATGACTGCTGGGGGCCGGTGGAGTTCATTTTCAGTTTTTTTAACAGCACACCCTTGGGCCCTGAAATGTCCTTTCTTAGGAAATACTAGCACAAATTCAAACATGGATGTTTGGAACTGTAAAATACCCAGATCAGTGCAGAGGCCCATTAGTGGAGGGTAAGATAAATAAATCTACGATGCAACCATGATAATGACTGTAGAGCCATATAGACGGAAAAAAAAAAAAGCAAGGGTTGGGGAGATGGTTCACTTAAGTAACTACCACTTAAGGACTCGGTTTGGATTCCCAGAACCCATGTAAAATCTGGATGCCAGGGCATGCGCCTAGAACCTTAGCACAGGAGAGATGAAGACAGGTGGATGATGGGGCTCACTAGTCAGTTACTCTAACCAAAACTGTGAGCTCCAGGCTCAGTTAGAGACCTATCTCAAAAACAAACACAAAACAAACAAACAAAAAAGGGGGATAGAGAGATGACTCAGCAGTTTAGACCACCTGGGGTTCTCGCCGAGGACTTGGGTTCTGTTCCTAGCTCCTGACTGAATAGTGGCTTACGACTGTCCTTAACTCCAGTTCCTGGCAACCTCACGCCCTCTTCTGGTACAAGGGCGCCAGGCACACATGTGGTGCACATAGATACATGCAAGTAAATACATATATAAATTAAAAAGAAATCTTAAGAAGGAAATTAAAGACATCCAGATGTCTACCCTGGCCTACACACACACACACACACACACACACACACACACACACACACACACACACACTTGCATCCAAAATACAACTTCATGTGAAAAAAACTAGATTGTTCAGTAAAATAAGCATAATGATTTATTAAATTTCCTGAAATGAAATTTAGATAAAGGTATTATGGAATGTAGTAGGTCATCTTTAATTAAACATTTCTATTTATAGATATAAACACAAAGAGCTGAGGCAACTCTAGATTAAACTTAGAACCGGGTTGAATTTTCATAGCTCAGCAGGAGATTGGCTCTTGGGGCTGGTGTAACAGACAAAATAAAGCTTAATTGACTTAATTTTAATTGCTTGAAATTTTGCATAAAATCGGGCACTTGATTCGGGTCTTGGAAAACTTTCAACCACTTAGGTACATAGAGCCAGCTTTTCAGCCAGAACGGCTTTTTGACTGGCGTTTTAATGATTCAAAACATAGATGAAGTATTTCCAACAAGAAGCAGCAATGAGAAGTATCCAAGTATAAACTACAGAGCAGATGCAGGCTACAAACAGTAACAAACAAGTCTCAACAATAATCCCATGTCTCGTTAATTTGATTACATATTGAAGTGATCATCTTCACACATCAGTCTAAGTAAAATGTGTGGCAGAAGTGAATGTCACCTATTTCCACTTCCTGTTTTAAATGCCACATGTGGCCTGGCCTTGCATTGCTACTGGGCCCACGGCTCAGAACAGCTGGGTGGAGGAGGAGCTGGCCAGGCTTGGAGTTTTTGACTTTGTAGACTTCTGTGTTGTTTGATTTTGTTACGGTACACATGAGTTATTTTCGTCGTTTACAAAGAACAATAAAGGGTCGTAAATCAAGCCAAGTTAATTTCTATGACTATGTTTGTATATATTGTAAGTATGCACATGTGTGGGTATGCATGCACATGTGTGCACCGACATGTGAAGGCAGAGGTATGTTGACCTCCTAGACTGCTTTTCCACCTTGTTTTTTGAGCCAGAGGCTCTCACTGAGCCTAGAGCTTGTTGATTGGTTAGACTGGCTGCCTCACAAACCCTAGGGCTCCTCCCACGTCAAACTGCACAGTGTTGGGATTGCAGGTGTGTTCCTCATGTACACAAGTGTGCCAAAGATCTGGTCTCAGGCCCTGAAGCTTGTAGAGCTGGCATCTGACTGAGCCATCTCCCAAGACCCTCTACGATATATTTTGATGTATCAAGGAAACTGTGAGACTCTCCCCCTGATTCATTTCTGTGATACTGTTGTCAGCACCTGAAATAAATGTTTTCCCATCAGGTGACAATAAAACTTGCCTGGTGTCTCTCTGATTTACCAGCAGTTTCTAATCACCTGACCCCCTTTTATTTTTTTTATTACTGCTATCATTAACAAGGTACCCCTGCTTGACAGCCATCCCAGCTGGATTAGCAAGGAATTGTTTTTCAGGGAGTAGGAGGAAAGCCCAGGAGAGATGTGAAAAAGGGAGAAAGAAAAAAAAGATAAATAACCCTTAAAGAAATCTCTCTTCTTTTTTTCCAATTCCCTCCTTAACCCATATCAAGATTCCCCAAAGCTTTGGGGTCTGTAGCTCTAAGCTGAACTTCTTACCTTAATAATTGACAAGGCCAGGGTCTGAGCCTTTCCCCCATAGACATGTCTGTGTTACACATAAAGATGTCTGTGTTACACATCAACATGCTATGGTTCTAACAATATCACTTTCAAAGGAGCACTAATCCGCTGAAGTCACCCAGTCAGGAAACATTTGCTAGTCCGTGTCTTGTGTCTGATCTGTGTGTGTAGAAGGAAGACAATTGGGAGGGAAGAAAGAAGGAAGGATGAAGACAGAGTAAATGCACTTTTTTCCAGGGTTGGGTGTGGGGAACTGTGTCACGTATCCCAGGCTTGCCTCTGATTTGCTATTAGGCTAAGGATGACCTTGAACTTCTGATCCTCCTGCCTCCACCTCCTAAGCACGAGGATGACAAGCACGAAGTACCACGCCTGGTTTATGCAGAGCTGGGGACAGGATCAGGGATTTGTACAAACTGGACAAATATTCTACCCACAGAGCTCATCCCCAGCCTACAACTGTGAGTTTGTAAACTTGGACTTGTCAAATACAAAACTAATTCTCTGGTTCTTCTTTGCTGTGTCATCAGCTTTTGCATTATCTACCCTCTGCTTAAAAAGCAAGTTTCTATACAAACTTAGAGAAAGTTAGGGAAGAAGTGGTTGGGTTTGAATGGATGTCAGGGTGACTGTAGTTCTCCAGCAGATAAGGAAATGGTTGTCTGGGTGTCTCCCAGACTGTGTGGGACTCATCACAACCCCATCTCCCTGCATCAGATTTGTCTGTTTTTGTCCAGCAAGTCAGTTAAGTATGGCCAATAGCAGGCTCAGTGAAAATGCATTGATTACTCAGTGAAAGAGTGAGGAAATGACTGGACTAGTCGTCATCTACAACTGTGACGAAGTTCGAGTTCATCTCAGAGAATGGGGTGAAAACTCTGTTAATACTATCTACCTTGCAGACTGTATGGCATGCCCATTACAGGATATAAACCAGCTCAGCAAAGGTGAATTGAAACACATAGCTATAAACCAGCTCAACAAACACATAGATCCCTGCTTATGTTTGCAATCTGGGAAGAGAAAGAGGGCAGAAATTAAGCACTAGTAAACTACATTAAAAACTTTAGTAAGCTCTGCCAACAATATGATGAGGTGTGTGATGGAGAATAGAGGGGCTACACCAGTTTTGCCTACTTCTCTCTCCTCTAAAGGACAGTTAAGGTGAAATACCAAGGAAGACGGTCCGACTTCTTTCCTTTTCCCTGGTGTTGGGGCTGGAGCTTTTGGACTTACCTGCCAGGCACGCATTCTATAGTTGTACCTCATTACATCCACCGGGGTCACTACTAAACTACTCAATCCAACACAAGGTGACAAGGAGGGAGTGACACAGGAGGGAGAGAGGGGGAGAGAGGGAGAGAGAGGGAGAGAGAGAGAGAGAGAGAAAGAGAGAGAGAGAGGAAGAAGAAGAAGAAGAAGAAGAAGAAGAAGAAGAAGAAGAAGAAGAAGAAAAGAGGAAGAGGAGCAGAGGAGAAGGAAAGGGAAGGGAGGGAAAGGGAGAGAGGGAGGGAGGGAGAGAGAGAAAGAGAGAGAAGAGAAAGAAGAAAAGAAGAGGAGGAGAGGAGAAGGGAAGGGAGGGAAAGGGAGGGAGGAAGGGTGGGAGAGAGAGAGAGAGAGAGAGAGAGAGAGAGAGAGAGAGAGAGAGAGAGAGAGAGAGAAGAGCCTCCAAGCACCGGGAACAGGGCCAGCTGCCCATGCCATTCACTTAAAATGAACAAGAACTTGAACTTGAATTGACTCATATGAGTTGGAGAGCATGCTAATGTGTGTGCCTAGCTGTGGGTCATTGTCTGCGGGAACCCACATACTGAGACTGGAAAGAGGGGGGATTCTTATCCCTTGCAGGTCAGTGCCCTTAGGAGGGAATATGATTTGGGTGAGGAACCGGCCAGCAGCAGGCTGGAGGATTTCATTCACTTCCTGCAAAGCCCTCCGGAGCCCTTCTGATCTCTCTCCGTCTGAAATTCCCTATTTAAAAATACCCTCTCCACCCCCAGAAAGTTGTTACATGGGGAGGATGGCTAGGGGTTAAAAAGTTGAGAACTCTCACATTTCAACTACATTCCTTGATCTTTTTGAGTATTTTTGGCCATTGACTTTTAAAATTTATTTTATTATTTTTTTAGATTAAGGATAGGTATGTATGTGAATCCAGGTGTTCATAGAGGCCAGCGACATTGGATCCCTTCGAGCTGGAGTTACAGACAGCTGTGAGTTGCTTGAAATGGATGCTAGGAACCGAACTCGGGTTCTCTAGAAGAGCAGCAAGTTCCCATAACTGCTGAACCTTCTCTCCAATCCTGACATCAAGTTTTATAAGCTAAACTCGAGTCCACAAAAGTTATAAACTACAAATACAGTTCTGTTACCATATCACAACCATGTGACCATGACCAGGAATTAAGTTTCCCTTCTTGATTATTTATGAAATATAAGCTTCAGCCGGGCGGTGGTGGCGCACGCCTTTAATCCCAGCACTCGGGAGGCAGAGGCAGGCGGATCTCTGTGAGTTCGAGACCAGCCTGGTCTACAAGAGCTAGTTCCAGGACAGGCTCCAAAGCCACAGAGAAACCCTGTCTCGAAAAACCAAAAAAAAAAAAAAAAAAAAAAAAAAAAAAAAAAAAAAGAAAGAAATATAAGCTTCATGTAATAAAATGTAAGAAATCCAGGAAAGAAGAAAATGTGACGTCACCACGGACAGTATTTTAATATTCTCTCATTCATCATTGTTTTCTTCAGAGTCTAACTTTGTAGCTCAGGCTGGCCTTGAAATTGTAGCAATCCTCCTGCCTCAGCTTCCTGAGTGCAGGAACTGCAGGTGAATGGCACCATGCCCCTTTCCAGTGATAATATTTAAAGAGCCTTCTTTCTCAATATCTTGAAAAGAAAAGAAACGAGTTTAAATTCTACATGAGAATTAGTAAACTGTTCTTAATTCGGTAGATCTAGTCACCTTTCTATGGCAATTTGTGCCACGTTTTTATATGGGTGGTCACAAGGGCAGTTCGCCAATGCTCTCTTGATGGTTATTTTGGTTATGATTTTTCACTGTATAGTTAACTTTGTGGAATTTTTACATACCTGTAGAGGAATCCAGGGGACTTGCTCGATTCTCCAATATCTAACATATAACAGTGGTTCATACTCGGTAATTAAAAGGAAGATTGTCTTATAAACGTGTGGCCACAAAATTTGAGTAATGTTCCATGGGGAGCAAACATGAGATATAAACACAAAAACTTATCAAATCAAATATGGAATTGTTCCTTAGCTTTATAAAAGAATGTGTCAAGTTTCACTTATTATCCAGGCTGTGTAGGAGGTGGGTAGATGTGTCCATGGATTCTCAATGCCCCATGATTGACTGACTGACTGACAGACTGATTGGTTGATTTTAACTTTTAGTTTATTTACAGGAATTGTATCCCACGGACTTTCGCATATGCAGTCTGCCAGTGAGTCCCCAGTCCCACTAATGCTGTCATTTCTAAACTAACCTACTGACCAGGCATTCTTAGTGACCCATGCCTGTGATTCCCGCACTCAGGAAGGTAAGGCAGGAAGATTGCTAATTCAAAGCTAGCCTGGGCTACATGGCAAGGTACCATCTTAAATAAAACAAACAAAAACAAACAGCGAAGAAACCGACTTGCTCTGTTGTGAACGTAGATTGCTAATGGAGCCCACTGCTCCCGTGTGAGATGCTACCCTTTGGCCAACGAAGCAGACAGGTCAAGGTGTGGGACCAAGGTCTTCGTACACCAAGAAGTCAGATGGGATAGGACAGGAGGATGTTGCTGGTCAGAAGGCCCCATAGGCTAGGACTGGAGAAAAGAAACCTCAATAGATTGCTGGGCAGTTAAACACAATGGAGCCAAGTCCTGGATGTTTTTGTGCTGGGTCAACCTCTGTCTGCAAGCGAGCGGGTGCACACCGATCTATTCCTCCCTCCAAGCTGACATTCTCCTTGGTTACAAGCCGGTGATTTTCAAAAACTTTCCTGTTTCTTTTTTGGCTGTAGCAACCTGCTGTCTTAAATAGCTTCTTTATCTGGTGCGGTAATTACAGTCTGTGACTAACTGCTGCAGTTCATAAACACGCGTCTTACCGTTAGGGTCAGTAGTTCTTGGTCGTGTCTGAATGGCAACTCCCCCAGCTGAGCTCAGCACTGAGCGAGGCACCGCTCCCTGAGCAACGGGCTGTTTTGCCCGGGTTCACTGTGGGAGGGGTCCATTGGCGTGTTACAAAAGAGGTCGCATTTTTATTAAAATTGAAGTCTAATACCGAAACATACTTCAGGAGGTTGCCGCCCCACCATTTTAATTTTCCCTTCAACTTCTTTTTATATTCCAACTGATCAGCAGCGTGAACACATTTCTTCTATATTTAGGAAGGGGGGACACCTTTTCAAAAAGCAATCCATAGGGGTTGGTGAGATGGCTCAGCAGGTGAAGGCATTTGCAGCACACGAGCCTCCAACAGGAGCTCCGACCCGCAGGTGGAGGGAGGGAACTGGCTCCACAAAGCAGTCCTCTGACTTCCGTGTGGCACACATGCCTTCTCCCGTCACATCCGTCCACGCAGTGAAGACATTCAGAACTTTAAAACTTTTCAAAGCAAATGCCATAGAGAATCTACAGGATCTAAGTTTGGGAAAGGGAGTTCTTAGACAACATCAAAGGTGCACCAAAGGACAAATGCTAAAATAAGCTTCACCAAAAAATAATAATAACCATAATTTTTTAAAATGTCCTAGAAAGTCGGTACTAAAAAGCAGAAGACTTGCTATGCTGTATGAGAAAAACAACAACAACAACAACAACAAACAAACAAACAAAAAACCTCTGCAAAGCACACATTCTGACAAGGACTTGTATTTATTTTGTGCATGTATTTCTCAAAATTCAATATTGAAAGCAATAAACTTTCAATAAAATAGAAGGAGGAAAAAATACAAAAGCAAAAACTAAGTCGATGAAAATCTAACCAGCATCTTTCCCCCGATGAGGAGATGCAATGATAACAGTTGAACAGTTGAAGAAAAAAGTGAGGATGTCCAGCACTAGGAAGGCTGGGGCAGGAGGACTGAGACTCCCAAGCCAGTCTAGGCTACCCAGCAAGACCCTATCATTGTGTGCCACCCCCTGCCCACCAAAAGGTGTGAAGGCAAAATGTGGAGAGCTGGATCACTGCTGCATTGTGGGTGATGTAGTTCTCAACCTGTAGGTCATGAGCCCTTGGGGTAGAACAACCCTCTCACAGGAGAAACCTAAGACCATCGGAAAACACAGATATTTACACTATGATTCATAACAGTAGCAAAATTACAGTTATGAAGTAGCAACAAAAATAATTTTATGGTTGGGGGGGTCACCATAACTTAAAGAACTATATTGAAAAATCACAGTATTAGGAAGGTTGAGAACCACTTCATTAAATGGTCCAAATTCTCTGATGCTAGTTTGGGACTCTCTTTAAAAAAAAAAAAAACTAAGTAGGTGGCTGGAGAGATGGCTCAGAGGAACAGAGCACTAGCTGCTCTTCCAGAGGTCCTGAGTTCAATTCCCAGCAACCACATGGTGGCTCACAACCATCTGTAATAAGATCTGGTGTCCTCTTCTGTACTGCAGGATACATGAAGGAAGAAACCTATATACATAATAAATAAAAATCTTTAAAAAAAACAACTAAGTATATATTCATATCCATGACAGGGCTTTGTAGTAGTATTTCCTGTCTTGAATCCCAGAGTAAGCTCACATCTGCACAAACATCTGCCTACCAGTGTTCATAGCACCAGGCATCCTATTGACGGGACAGCTAATCTCAAAGTCAAATACTTTATGATTCTGTCTATATTGCTATAAACAGCCTCGTTATGGAGAGGATGAGCAGTTGCTGTTGGTTAGGACCAGGGGTAGTGGCAGGAATAGAAAGGATAGGCAGGAAAGAGCTTTGGGGGGGAGGGGGTGGCAGTGTGACTTTATGTCGGCACTAACAAATCTCTCAGGGTTAGACTGGCAAACATTGATTGCATCAATATCAATTCCTGGAGTCCATGTGAACACAGTAATGCCAGATTACAGCCACTGAGGGGAAACGGGGTGCTAGGACCTGGCCTAATATCTTGGCAACTTCCTGTGGATGGCTAAGGCTCTTAAAACAAAAAGCCTTTTGAAAAAGCAAATTCGTGCTAGGTAGACAATTATACAAGATGCAGGAAAAAAAATATAAAATTGCTAATTTAAAATTTAGGATCTTTTGGCATTTGTTTTAGGATATTGGGATTTAATAGCTTAATTTATGGTTTTGATCCTTCCCCCAGATATACTTCACATAACATAAACCACTATTTTTAAAAATATTTGTGTCATGCTTGTTTATTGTGTGTGCATGCTTGTGTGGAATGCGGAGAACAACTTGTAGGGATGCGTTCTGTTCTTTTATGTGAGTGTCTGGGATTGAACTCAGAGCCTCAGCCTCGGTCGCAAGCTCTGTTACCTGTGCTTTGTGTCCTTCTCCGCCATATTATTCCAGAACATTTTCACCATACGCCAGCAAACCCTGAACCCACTGCCAGGCTCTGCTCACTCTCCCTCCTTCTAGCCCTTGCCAACCGCAAATCCACATACTCTCTCTCCACCTGGGCTTTTAAACCGGAGGCAACCATACAAGTGGTCATTTGTTTCTGCCTTATTGAGCACACTGGTTTTTAAGGCTCATTGGTTCTGTAACATACAACACGCCATTCCTTTTTATGAATAAATAATTCCTTTTTATGAATATCCCATGTATGGCTATGTTTAATATTTTTGTTTTTCATAACATAATTTTTCTCCCCCTTCTTCCTTTACAGTATCTTTTACAACTAGTTATTTTAATCAACTCTCTTCAGCCCAGTCTTGTGACCCACAGCCTCTTTACCGTTGGCCTCAAGGCTGGCACATGTCGGCATCTGTACCTTTTAGGTCCAGGTCTCCCACTGGTCTCCATCTGCTGAAGTAAAGGTGTTTCTTCAGATGGGCCCGGACTTGGGATTCACAGGATCTGTATCCACGCAGCTCCTCCAGGACTCATAAGCCAGGTGGAGTGGATGGTTTGGAGACACTAGCGCCATGTTTACCCAAGCATCAGAGCAAATCCAGTGGCTTCTTACAGGCTTGGCCATCCTTAAGAGTAGGTGCTAACTGTCATCCCCAAAGCCACTTTTCCAAAGCTCGTTTTTATTTTTTATTTTTTTGGTTTTTTTGTTTGTTTGTTTGTTTTTTAATTTTCGAGACAGGGTTTCTCCGTAGCACTTGGTTCCTGTCCTGGAACTAGCTCTTGTAGACCAGGCTGGCCTCGAACTCACAGAGATCAGCCTACCGCTGCCTCCCGAGGGGATTAAAGGCCAGCAAAGCTCGTTTTTTGAGACATGAACTCCACCTTGCGTGTCTCTCACCTCCATGTTTGTGCCCAGCAGAGGGAACTGAACCTGTTCCTGACAACCATGCTTCTCTCCGCGCTGGCACAGGTGGACCGTGCTGACTGCCTGCGACCTGCTGGCTCATCACGGTTGCCTCCCACTCACATCACTGAGAGACACTGTCAGGCTTGCTTATCCTGCTCACAAGTGGAAACATCTGCAGAAGAGAAGGCTCAGAGAGTTTCGGAATCCATTCTGAGATCATACCACTGTGTGTAACAGTTTCTGTGAGATTGAAACATCCTATCCTACAGGGAAGCTCCTTGCACAGGAAGGTAAACAATTCAAAATAGTTTCAGGAAGTCCCTGAGACTGACCAGATTCACAAGGTTTCCATGACAGAGTAGTGGAATGTCCCTCTGAGACACACTGAGCTGCAGAGAAGACTGAGGCCAGCCCAGCTGCCTGGAGGAAGCAGAAATCAACCTAGCTGCCTGGAAGAGGTTTAGCCCAGAGTAACCTGGAAAAGACATTCTCCAACATGCTGAGCTGTCTGAGCTGTCTGCGGGCTGTGCAGTGTGCTCCAGGTTCCCAGCTTTGTGATCTGTCACCAGGCTGGGGTGGGCTTTGGTGATGCAGTTGTCTGTGAGTCATTTTGCTCCTGTAGTAACCTTTAACCCATACTTCTATAAGTAATCCCAATAAAACTCATTGTTTGACCAAGATGGACCTTGTTAGTAGTATCTATACTTTGGTCAGTCTTGGGATCCCTATCTGGGGTGAATAGATGTGTGTTGGGTCTCCCCAGGAAAAGTTTGTCACACAACAGTTACCCTAACTGTCAGGAACAGGATTTATCAGTCAAGTCCTCCAAACATAGATCAAGTCAGCCTTCCTGTGCTCACATCCTGCCTCCCTCCTTGTTATCTGTTTCCCTTTGAGTTTGGTTTCCTTGTCTGTAAAATGGACTAATAATAAAAGCTGCCTCTTAAGGCTATTTGTAAAAACCGCAAAAGCTCTCTACAACTGAAAGTGAACCTATCTGACCTATAGTAAAGGGGCTGGGGACTAGCCTCATGATTTTAATAGTATGCTGCTTTTCAAGAATGGGAAATTGCTGTGGTTTGAATGTGAAATGTCCCCCATAGCCTTACATGTCTGTGCACTTGGTGCAAACTCAGCCTGTGGCTCCGTTTGGAAAGACTATGGAATCTTTTAGGAGGTAGAGACTTGCTGGGTCTTTTAGGAGGTAGAGGTTGCTGGGAGAGGGCCTTGAGCTTCTGGAGCCTGGCTCCACTTTCTGTTCACCCTGATTCCTGAGCGGGGATGCAATGTGACCAGCAACCTCCGGCTCCTGCCTTCCCGCCCAATAGACTATCTCCTCGAACTGTAAGCCAAAATGAACCTTTTCTCCCTTACACTGCATTTTGTCTCAACAACAAGAAAATAAGCTAAGGCAACACTATGCATCTACCTCGGGATTCTGCCAGTAAGGTTATCACCAGATGAGGTCCTCCAGTCATGACCCTTCAGAAGTGTGAGCCAGATAAGCCCCTTTTCATAAATGCACTCCATTGTCCTTGGTAGCACAAAATGAGTAAGGGCTCAGCAGGCCATACTCAGAGACAGGAAGCCAGCCCGTGCAGCCTGTGTGTGTCATGCATGGTCTCCGATGGAAATAAGAGCAGCCACACACTTTCTGTGGACGAATCTTTCATCATGTAAAATTCCCCAAATCAAGACTCCAGTAACACATGGAGTGACAAAATGTGCCTGAAAATAGCCTGGGGTAAAGAGAGATGAAGGGCTAGGCAGGAATGAGGCTGCGATTCATATACAAAGTGAGGGGAGCCGCTCAAAAGACTGCATACAGTGTGGTTGCATTCACCTCAAAGTCAAGCATGGAGATGCAGTGGTAAGGACGGTCCAGACCACAGTCCAGACCACGGTCCAGCTCTCTGCCACTGGAGCCGCCCTGCCCCAAACTAGATCATTCTTCTCTGTCAGAAGACCAACAGGTCACCTCCCTGCAGATAACTATGCCCCTGGGCTCATTCTGAACACCCGAATCGTGTCCTGATCTGCTCTATGGGGATGGAGAGGGAAGATGGGCACAGGTTTTGGGTCCTGGCTTGATGAAGATCCAGACAGCACTGTAGACTCAACATGACTAGGGAACGGCTGCTGCTCATGTTGTCTGAATGGGTGAACATCCAAATAGGATGCAAGCTATCGATTGAATTTAGTCCGTCTTTCTCCCCCTAGCGCCTCTTAAGTTATCCCGAGGACTGTAGATCCTTGTCCTGGAGGGTTCCAATGATGGAGAACAGGGAAGCAGCCAGTCAGCCTAAAGGCTTGGTCCTTTTACAGAATTTGGAGGTGCTCAAACTTCGTGTATGTGTGTGTGTGTGTGTGTGTGTCTGTCTGTCTGTCTGTCTGTGTCTGTGTGTGTGTCTGTGTGTGTGTGTATATGTCTGTGTGTCTGTGTGTGTCTGTGTGTGTGTGTCTGTGTGTGTGTGTCTGTGTGTGTCTGTGTGTGTCTCTGTGTCTGTGTGTCTGTGTGTCTGTGTGTATGTGTCTGTGTGTGTCTGTATGTGTGTCTGTGTGTGTGAATTTGTACACATGACTGCAGTGCTCTCAGAGGAGGGTGTCAGATTCCCTTGGGGACTGGAGTTACAGGTGGGTGAGCTGCCTGGCGTGAATGCCAAAAACTGACCTTGCATCTTGTGCTATAGAGAGCAGACGCACCATAACAACTGAGCAATAGTTCCAACCACTTGCTTAATTTTCTTATAGTCCAAGCAAAAAACTTTTAAATGTCTTTCAAGTATTTCAAAAGCCAGGGCTTACTCTATGCAGTCTCGGGCTTCATGATCTATCGTAACTTTTTCTTGCACCCTAAATATTTCTGTAATGCCTTTAAAAGAAGACACGAAAGTATCAGATCCGTGCAGAAGGCAACAATACTTTAAGAATGCCATGGCAAATTGAGCTGCGCTCTGAAAGCGGATTAAAGTTGTTTGAAAGGCTTCAAAGAGAAGGGACGCTTTAATCCCCAGGGCCTCCATCAAATCCATATTCCTTAATTTCAGAAAAATTCCCAAGTCATTTAAAAGGCCCAAATATCATTTTTCAGTTTGGAAGTAGTAACAGAGACCCTTTCAAATGTTTCCCGAACATTCTTCCTTCCTTGAAGGGCTCCGTACAGCTGACTTTCCTTTGCAGAGTCTGGCCCTAGCCAACAGATGACCCTCCTGTCGTGGGGGTGGGGACAGCCTTCCCTAGGGCTGTCTTGAGTGTATGCCTAATGACTACCTGGAGAATTCCTTCAAACTGCAGAGTCAGGCACTTTCCCTGTTATTTCTGGGCGAGATTCGCATGTCTGTCACTGTGTGGAAGAACGCCCAGTCCCTCCAGAATGCAACACTAAAGAAAAGAAAGCTTCCAAGAGAGAAGAAAAACAAGGCAGGCTGTAAGTGGGACCAACACTTCGCTGCTTCTCTCACTGTCTTGATCAGCTCAGACGCAAACTCCCTTCCTCATCCTTTGCTGCCATGGAAACGCTCGGCTATAACTAACGAGCCCAGTGGTCACAGTGAAGAAACTCGTGGGGCTACCAGTGCACCCTTTGCCTAAGGTTACATATGAAGCATCTCTTTAGATAGCATTGAGGCAAATACCTTGCTATGAGTTCTGTATTACATATGAGAAAGTCAAGGTGTAACCTGGGCTAACTTCCTATATGACAATTGCCTGTGGTCACAGAAACTTAGTATTTGATCAGGATCCAAACACAAATTCGTAAAGAAAATCTCCGTGTGTATGATATTCAGGTTGTATGTGTGTGCGTGTGTGTGTTCACAGGTGTGCGAGTGTTACAGCAAACCCGTGGAGCTCAGAGGACGGCCTCAAATGTCAGGCTTCACCTACGCTATTTAAGGCAGAGTCTTTTATTACCTGCTCTTGCATACACCAGGTTGTCTGGCCCACACGTTTCCGGGGCTGCCCCTGTCTCTGATCCCCACTTCATTGCAGGGCACGAGGATTGCAGGTGTTTGCCACTGTATCCAGCTTTGCGTAGGTTCTAGAGATTCAAACTTAAATCCTCATCCTCACGTGCCCAGTGCTTTACTCATTGAGCCGGCTCCCCATCCTGTTCGTTGTTTTTTAAGAGACATGATCTTCCCCTGGAGACTGGGTTAACTAGCATAACTGTATACCGTACACAGACAGTCAGCTCGGTTAACTGTAGCTCTGCATCCTTCTGTTTCAGCTTCTTGAATGCTGGGTTTGTAGGCATGTGCCACGGTGCCTAGCTTCCAGATCTTTCCGACTCTGAAATTGTTCTTAGCCAGAACGCTACACAGCCAAAATATATTTCAAAGCATCATGGGGAAGACCAGAGTGGCCAGTTAAGCTAGGCTTCCTTTGTGAAATTACATTGTAATTAGCCCACTTCCTGGGCCCCACCTAAGAGGTTTACTCATTTAACCCTTCCCAGTAGACCTACATGGCATATACTCCTCTGACCCCAGCAAAACATCCTTCTCCATTGGCCTCTTAGCTCCTGCTTCCTTCCTCCTGCCTCTGCAGTTCATGGTAAGTGCCTGTTGACTACATTTTGCCTTCTCCCCCCTCTCCACGCCCCCGCTTGGCCTAACCCAAAAGCCACACAGGCAAAGAAGATAGGAGGAGATTTCAATTGTCTTCTGTGTTTGCTGGAGGGGAAGATACAAGAGGGCCTGCCTGGCCGGCTTAGCACACAACGCCAGAACACTGACCTCAGGCCGCAGCCCCATCACCGATTCCCAGTAATCCCGCTCCAGAGGTGATAGAGTAGCCTTCCTTTTAGAAAGGAGATAAAAACGGTGAAGAAACAGCACTTGCTTTAGTGCTCTGAAAAGCTGGCATCCTTCCAGAACAGACTTATGTACTTGGAAGAAAAAAAAAAGGAGAGAGAGAGAGAGAAAGAGAGATGGGATTTGGGCCAAGAATGGTCCTCCAAACGAGAGAAATATAGAGCAGGCAGCTGGAGCAGAGCGGCCAAGTGGTACCACCAGCTGCAGGCCCATCAATTAACGTTCCCTGGTATGTGGCTGTTCCCGTGACCTTGATTCTTGTTGAATTCACAGAGATAATTTTAACAGAGCCTCTACTTTTCTCACTGGAGTATATTTATCCAAGGAGTACCTTACATATTTCCCCTCATCTCTCCAAGCAGTAAATTTATTCTAATTGCAAAGAGATATAGTAAAAGCCTGATTGAATGCTTGGCAGTTTATAGAGATTTATTTCTGGGGCTTAAGGGTTTTTTTTTTAGAGTATGTGACTGGAAGACGGGTTGAGGGGAGCTGGGGGGGGGGAGGAGCCCAAGAGAAAATGTAGGTTTAATGGATCTATAAAATGACCCCATTGTAGATAAATGCTACTCCGCCGGAGTTTAAATGCTTGACTGAAGCCAGCGTCCATGACAGCCAGTCTGATGTGAGGTGTCGAGAGCCTCGCGTGCTTCTCTTCAGGTTTCCGTGTGAAAGTTGTTGTTCTCCAGACAGAAATAGAGAGGGGATGGGGTGTTTTCCTGGGTGGGGAGTGGTTAGAAAGTATATTTCCAAGTACTAACTTATAGGTTTGAAAAGAGGCTGAAGGGAACCACCTATACCTGCCCTGCAGCCTACTGCCATCCGGGAATTCTGGAAGCTCTGGATTTTGACAGCTTGCCCTCTATCCCTGAGTTTCTGGCCAGCGATGGGGGGGGGGGTCTCTCAAAGCATGGTCACCTCAGGCTCTCCCGGCTAATAATGAGATAGACGGATGCTTCAGCCCTAACAGGGCCTTCGGCTTAAAATAGGCTTTGCATGCACACACTACTGAACTTTTCCCCGAAAACCCTCCAGGCTTTTGATCCCAGGAGAGACATTCATCTTTTTTGCAGCTGCTTCGCAAGTTCCGCTGGGGCTGAATTTCAGGACGCCCAACTGTTAAACTGGTTATACTGTAAATCTAAGCACGGTGCTGAAATGGAGACATCTGTCCCGGAGGAAGAGGTGAGATGGAAAAGGGTCTCGAGGAGAAGTGACTGGGCAGCAAGACCAGAGTGAAGACACTGACCTCCGTGGCCATAAGCCATTCGAGGCGGGGGTCAGTCTTTCTTGTTTTTTTTAGCTCTTGGTATGAGGGGACCTTGAAGAAAACTGATGAACCTTTTCACCGCGAAGGGTGATGCTCAGACAGAAAAGTGAAGCTTAGCCAGTAGTAACACAGGGAGGAGTGACGTGAGAAGGTGTCGTGGGACGATGTTTCTTCTGTACCCAGAGAGGGGAAACATTATCATGACTTTAGTGGGAATCATTTCTAAATTACTTAGCGCCTGAGTAGACATCATCTATTAATATATAGAATGAAGAGCAAATGCATCCACTTTGAAGCTTTATGTTAATGAACTAACGCCCTGCTCTTTTGCGTCTGCTTCTTTGGCTCCATCTTGTCGTAGGTGTGAGGCTCTCCCTTTTACATGCGGCTGTAGCCCAGTTCGTTGTAACACTGGCGTTTGGGTCACACAGTGCCAGTGGGCATTCTGATTGTTTCCAGCTTAGGGGTCTTGCTAACAGAGGCTCAGAAGAGCATTCTTGGGCATCTGTGTGGATGCATGTGAGATTTTTCACAGTCTGTCAAGGCTGCCCCTAAATTTAAGGAGAAAGTCAGCAAAATTTTTCACTTTATTCATTATTAAACAAACATAAACCAAGAAACCACTGCTAAGAACTAGAGATGGGTGGTACCATAGCTATTCTTATGGGTCAAATTAGCAAAGCCATAGAGCCCAGATATATGATCAAGCATTATTCTAGATACACCCATGAAGGCATTTAAGGTGAAATTAACATTTAACGTAGCAGACTTTGAGTGACGTGGATCGCCCTCCATGACACGATGGGCCTCATCCAATCAGATGAAGTTTCTGACAGCGAAGGACTGACTCCTCCCTCCCACAAGACACAGGGAATTCTACCAGCAGCCTTTAGACTTGAACTGTGTCTCTAGCCTGAGGTCTACTATGCAGATTTTGAATTTAAATAACTCTATAAATTTGTGAGCCAACTCCTCAATCAATTTCTCTCTCTCCTATCCCTCGATCAGAGGCAAACATGTGATATACTCTTATATATGATTGTCTGGTATTACAGAAATGCAAAGCTTCTCGTTTGAGCAATAGGATACTTTTAAAGAAAATAGTTTTAACCTTCACACATTCTTGGCTGATGATAGCTTGCTATGATAGGATGTGGATGGTGACCGAAAGATCATATGGGAGGTGTGCTCCCCTGTCCTTGCATCATGTGTGAACACTGAGGGGGTGAGAGCTTTAAGAAGTAGGGCCTAGTGTACTGTGGTACATCTTCAAAAAAGGCTTTGGCCTTGGATTCTAGAGATATGACGTCACCCTGTGTCAGTGGTACTGTGGTCTACTATGGACATCCTCAGCAGGGGGGAGCTGATCAAGTCATGCTCTTGAAACTGCAGACCTGTGAGCTAAGCAAACCTTTTTGCTTTCTGAAGTTATCTTTCCTCAGATACTTTATCAAAGCAATGCAGAATGGACTAATTCATGGATACAGAAAATACTCTGGCTAGTCGTGGTCAGTGAGCATTCCTGTACAGCGGTGCAGCTGCTCCCAGCCGGTGAGCGGAGCTCTTTCTACACAGTGCTGAGCACACCCTGTGATCTACGCTGCTCTACTCTGGCTTCCTTGTCTGATGCCATGTTTGTGTTTGAACAGACAGTTTTGACCCAAGACGACTCTGTGTGATGATAGCAGAACTACTGCAAGGAAATAAAAGAAAACGTGTGTGTGTGTGTACATGAGAGTGCACGTATGTATATGCATGTGTGTGCATGTGTGTGTGCATGAGAGTACATGTATGTGTATGATTGTGGGTGTGCAGTGCATGTCCATGTGTCCATATGCAGGTGTGTGTGTGTGCATGCATGTGTGTATGTTAAAATAGCTGAAAGTTAGAATCAGGCATTCCAGGGGCTACATGAAGAAGAAGGGGGTCTAGCTCAGTATACAGTTATGGGGACAGGAGAATAATGTCATTGGAGAATTTCATTCACGTCAAGAGAAGCTCAGGATTGACCATCAGTTGTATGAACAGGATCTGGGATAAACTACAGCCAGAGAACAGAAGAGTCATTATGATTGACCAGTCCTGGGGCTTGTCTCCATGGCAACTATACCAGCCAGCTCATGTGACTGCTGATAAACACAGTGGTGCAATGGTCAGGCCTCTGTTCTGTCCCTGTGACATTAGTATGTTGCTCCAGCTTCTTCAACACATTTTCCTCTCAACAGATCAGCCTCTGATGCAAGGCTCTTCAAGTTAGAGGCCACAGCATAACTGGGGTTTAGGTCTGGCCTTGAGTTACTGCAGCAGGTATAGCATTGTCGATGTGCCGTTTAGGGCCTCTGTCCTGCCTTGGGTGCTGTTATGGATTAGTTAGGGTTCGCTAAAGGAACAGTGCTGATTTGTTAGAAAGGCTTACAAGCTGTGATCTGTGTAGTCCAGCAATGGCTGTCTCCTGACCAAAAGCTCCAGTAGTTGTGGAGCCGACAAGACTGAATGTCTCAGCAGTCCTGATCTGGCCCTGGAGCCCTAGGGAAACCCTAGAGAGCTGCCAGTCTTCCATATATGTTGGAATCCCAAAGATATAGGTTCTAACACTAGTGAGGGGATGGCTCAGGAACAGAATAGATGAGCTTGCTGTGCAGAGTGAGGGCAAGTAGGCGAAAAGCAAGAACTTCCTCCCTGTCCTTTTCTGTGGGCTGCTACCAGAAGGCGTGGCCCAGATTTAGGGTGTGTCTTCTCACCTCAAATGGTCTAGTCAAGCAAACCCTTCATGAACATGCCCAGCTGCTTAGTTTTTAGCTGATTCCAGATGTAGTCAATTTGATTCCAGATGTAGTCAATTTGATAGCCAAGATCCGCCATCACATGCCCCATGTGTTCCTCTCTGTCTCTCTGCTAGATTTCTCAGGGGCTGCAGGCAGACACAGGCACAGCCAGCAGAGGTGAGAAGTCATCAAGTGAATGACAAACAAATGGATGAGCCCAGTCTTTCCTGTTCCCCAGTGGGACAGTGGGACAGTGGCTCTGGAGTCTCAGAGTCTCAGGAGAGGTTGAGCCACAGTTTCCCAAGGTGGTAATTGGTACACAGGGCATCTTTTATTCATACTTCCATTTTCCTCTGCCTCACTTTCCCCACTCTCATGGATGTTTCTTGACACCCCCCTCTCAGATGAACTTGTAGCATGAATAACAGAACTTTCTGCACTGACATGGCCTCAAGGTCAAATTGGAGGCCATAGTTCTATGTGACTCTCCAGTGTCCCTAAGGCTCTTAGGTAAGTATTTTGCATGGAAATCTTACCTTCCCAGACAAAGGTCACATGTGCATTCTCTGGCTCATATAGTTGCTCCTTGAGTTGGGTTGGGGAGGACTAGTGCTACATAGAATATGATTGACAGCTATAGAACACCAGGCTTACTATGCCCTGTGTTGTGTTGGACAATGGAGTACAAAAAAAAGCAATCCATCTCCTAACCTGAGAAATAAATGTACAGATGATACATATGAAATGATAACTTAATTGTGTACAAATTCATGGATGTTATAGTAGCAGAAGAACCACAGGATGAAGTATTAAAGGGTGGATATGAGGGAGAAAGAGACAGAGACAGAGAGAGACAGAGAGAGAGACAGAGACAGAGAATAGGAAAAACAGAGAAATGAGAAAATTCCTACCTCTCCCTTGCTGTTTGGAAGCTCAGCATCCTTCCTTTGTGTTTGGATTTCTATCAAGAAAGAACAGGGAGGGACCAAGAGAGAACCTCAGACACTCAGGGTTCAAACTTTCTATTGTTATTTTCCCCACTCATGAGGAAACTGGTCACATGTTGTGAGCCAAGGAAAACCTTATTTTAGAGCAGAGGGAAGAACGGTTTGGAGGTTAGCAAATGGAAGCTGGAAGCACAGAGCCAGGGAGTGCATGGTGGTTTTGTTTGCAGACAACAGCTGCACCTGAAGTAACCAGAATACTGAGAAACAATAAGTACAGCTTGGGGGAATTTGTATGAATCTTCTGTTCCCCCAAACCAGGCGACCCCCGTCTTCTAAATACCTGCAAAGACTTGTCTTCCTGTGGAAGAGACGTGAGAGTAAGGATGACAGAATGTTTAGCTCCTGTGCCAATGAGAAACAACACAGTCCAGAGACACTGGGGTTGGCCAGGCTAAGCGTAACATGAGGGCCTGCTTGTTGGGGTTTCTGTCCTCCAACCAGGTCTCACAGCCATTTAGCCCCAAAGAAAATCACACAGAGAGTCTACATTAGATATAAACTGATTGGCCCATTAGTTCAGTCTTCATATTAGCTCTTATAACTTATTAGCCCATTATTCTTATCTATGTTAGCCACATGGCTCAGTACCTTTCTCCGGGGAGCAGGTCACATCTTGCTTCTTAGGTGGTTGAGACAGGACTGTAGAAAGAGCTTCCTTCTTCCCAGAATTCTCCTGTTCTCATTGCCCCACCTTTACTTCCTGTCTGGTTGGCCCACCTATACTTCCTGCCTGGCCAATCAGTGTTTATTTAAAACATGATTGACAGAATTTAGACAATTCTCCCGCACCTACTGTGCCAATCAGAAATGACACAGTCCAGAGACACTGAGGTTGGCTAAGTATACATACTCCAGATCCCAACCTCGTCTTAGCATCTATCAAACCCAACCCTTTGTTTTGCAGAAGAAATCTCAAGTCTCTGAAGTTCCCACTCCAGCTGTCCCCAGAGCTTGGCATGGCCTTGAAGTAAAGCCATGTGTAAGGCAAACACAGCACACAACCTGATCTGTCCTAGGTGTCGCACCCAAGACTGTCCCTGGGGAAGGTGGTTCTTTCTTGCTTGCCTCAGATCCAGTGAGCTCCCAAGCAAACCAGCTCTTGTATCCCCAGGCAGGTCTCTCGCCTTCCTCAGGAGTTAGCTTTGAAAATTCTTTATCCATTGGCCAAAAAATGTCTGCTATGTGCTTACAAGACTTAATACTATAACATCATGGATGCAAAATGGTCTTTTATCTTTTTTAATCCTTGTAGAATCAAATTCCCATTTTTATTGATTAAATGTGTCCTTTGATTAATTTCATAGAGAGATCATATTTTAGCATCCCTCACCCTCTCTTACCTCCCTCTCACCTGTAGTCTCCCCACTTCTGGGGTTCCTTTCCCACATTTTGTCAAGGACAATAAATGCAGAGACTCATGGCTACTTAGGAACTTAGAATAAATGACACCTGAGTGTCTTAATAAGATGTTTATACCACCCACCATAAAGTTCAAGGAATGTCACCACAGAGGGAACAGAAAGAATGTAGCCTGTGGAAGTTGGAGAACACCTAAGAATTGCTGTCTTCAGGCCACTACACGGCTGTTACAAAAACCATAGTTGGATTGTCTGCATTGGGCACTGGGTCTGTCAACAGGCAATCATGGGTTGGAACGGGGGACTCTGCCTCTCTGTGCTGAACTGTTGGCTACCGATAGATTCTGAGGGAAGAGCAGTCATTGCCTTCAGTAAATGACTGAAACAGTAAACCACCAGGCTCCAGCTGAGAGTTCCAATCCTGTGGTCAACACAGGTGATCGTGTTTAAAATCCATGGGAATAGCTGGGCAGTGGTGGCACACACCTTTAATCTCAGCACTCGGGAGGCAGAGACAAGGAGATCTCTGAGTTCAAGGCTAGCATGGTCTATAAAAGGGAGTTCCAGAACATTCGGGGATGTTACACAAGAACCCCTGTCTTGAAAAAGATCCATGGAAATAATTTTTCTTAAAAGGCCTCAGATACCCAACTTCTTAGAGGGACAAGTGGCATTGAGCCACCCGATATGGAGCAATAACAGGTCTGTGATGCCCTTAGATGTCCAGGGTTGCATGTAAGCTACACTGACTGGCTCTGTGTGTGCCAGTCCTATGGCAGCAGGCATGGGGAACTTGTTGAACACCATTTGTGATGGGGATCGGAGACTGCAATTATTGCCACGAAGGAGGAATTCCCAGTAAGTGTGGGTCATAAACTTGTGTCGATTAAGAAAAAAAAAAGACAAAGAAAAACCACCAACCTTAAATCCCAGCACTCAGAAGGCAGAGGCAGGCCAAACTCTGAGTTCAAGGGTAGCCTGGTCTTCAGAGTGAATTTCAGAACATCCAGGGGCTACATAGTGAGACCTGTCTGAAAAGACTCAGTGTTGCTGGCACCCTCCCCCAGTCCTCCCTTTCTACAAAATGCTCCCTCGAGGCTCACGATCTCTTTAACACAATAATATGATCACTGTGTTTACTTCTCGTTAAATATGCACATACCAGTCCTCAGAACAAAAAGATTACATATTAAACTCAAATTTTATTTTGATAAAATATACAAACATAAGGCTTACTCTCTGAGCCATTTTTAAGTTTTGTGCCATAAGATACCAAAGGCAAAACTGTCACCAAGAAAGGCTGCACCCGATATTTTGCCTGCTTAGAATCTCCATGCCGAGCATTACAAAGTGTGAAGGCCTGGCTGGCATGAAGAGAAAGGGTTCAAATTTAATATTTCAGTTAACCTAACCCTCGTTCCCAGTGAAGGCTCGCTTGTCTATACTGCACTTTGGCACACTCTTGAGTAAGATTATTTACACTGATCTTTAGCAACCCTTGAGGATCTCGTCCAGTGGTTTGGTTTGGTACCCAACCCTGTTCTTTCTGCTCAGAGCCCAGTCCCCCTTTCCCAGTCTAAATAGACCTCAACTTCCACCACATTCCCACATAAAGGGTGCTCTGGGTGGCACCTCTGCCAGCTGGTGAGAAAATTCTCTCCACCCATCTTGGGTGTGGTTATTGTCTGTTCAGACGGTAACTAGTTCACAGTGAGGACACTGGAAACTAACAAGCCTTGAAGACAGATCTGTAGGGATGGAGTCTGTTCTCTACGATGGCTCTGAGATGTAGGAACGGGTTTGTATTCTTCAGTCTCACAAAGTCAAGCTTTGTCATTGCCCATGTTCATCAGACAGCTTCAGAACATGGCTCTGAGCACGCTCTCTCTACACTCCTGTCTTCTAAAAGGGACAGGAAGACACCATCAATGCTGTGCCAAGGACTCTGGTTTCTGACCACAGAGCTCCTGATTCCATACATCCAGCTTGTTGCTGGATCCCTCCACCAGGAGATATTCATGACATTTCAAATTCAGCATGTATTTAACCAAATATCACCTTCCCCTCCCCATCCCGAGCCAAATGTTCCTCCCGACATTTTAATTTATCTTAATGGTGTTATTTTACCTGATCGTTGAATTTGCAACCTTAAGATGAACTCTGGGTCCTGATACCTGGGCAGTTGGAACCGTCTATAATGCCGTCTTCCAAGACCTCTTGATCCACTCCTTCCTCTTCATCTCCATCTCCAGACTGCCGCTTTGGGCTCTCCTGAGTTGGATGGGAACACAGTAAAGTAGTTTCTTCACATCCTTGTCTATTTTCTCTTTCTGCTGCCTGGGTCCATTATCCTAGATTCGTTTGCAGTCCTGTTACTGGATGGTGGGTTAAGTAAAGGAACGAGCTGTGTTTCATTCATTGCATATTCCCAGTTCTTCACGTAGTGCCCACGGAAAATGCTCCATAAAGACTGAATGGATATTTTAATTTTTTTCCCCAAAAGTTTTCAGTGACTTCTTATTCTCCAGAGCGGCAGTCTTTCCTGGCACTGAGGGCCCTCCATTTCCTGTGAGCATACTCCACCCCTCTGAAGCTCATGCTCATCACTGGCGCTTCACGTCGGCCACCCACCACTTTGGAACGCACATTCATTCAAATTCTAGTCATACTTTGTTTGTTCTCTAAATTTAGAAATATGTAAACGATGAACATATGGTCCTTGCATAATCAGGAACGCTCCGAGCATTTTTACACCGGTCTGTTTGAAATAGTGACCATGACCCATTAAGCTGGCATTTGAAAATGACTCTGATGGGCACTCATTACATAACAGCCTGAAGAGTTTTTAGATGTGTGCCTATAATATGTCAAAACACGGAACTGCTTATAAAGCTGGGTGGAAACGGAACGCTGTAGCTGTCAGCAGGGTTCACTGGTGCTCCAGTGTTCTTCTTCCTAAGCAAATGTGTCAGTGTTTCTGAACTAAGGTGTGGCCCTGTCACTCGCTTTGATCAACCGAGAGTCAGCAGAAAAGACTGTGCACTGCTCCCAGACAAGTCTTCAATGACTAGCACACGAGTTACCTGATTTTCTGTCTCCCATAACACAGAGCCCTGTTGACTGAGACAGACACATAGCCTGGGCAGACCACATCTTTATCTCGGAGCTGTTAAAGACTGGGCTTGCCTGTTGCTGCAGCCTGAGACTGCTCACTCTGACCGATACTCAACTGGTAGGTGGTAGCTTCAAACAGTATTGATAACTAAATTCTGTGACAGCCTTGCTAATTACAAAAGAACGGGGTCTTACCAGACATGCATTTTGTAACAAAACAGTGTGAGAAGGGTCCTTCAAGAAAACCAGCTGGAACCAGGGTGAAAAGGAGCTTTAGGAAAATAAGGTCGCCCGGGAATGCTACAGCATCACATGTTGCCCTGAGGCACCGCAAGGTGGGAAAAGCAAGATTCTGGGGCTTATGCCTTAGGCCAGGAGTGTTCTACTCCCAAACAGTTGAAGGATCTCCCTGTCTCCCAGCAGAAATGGGCACACGTCCTCACACCTGGAAAGCCACTGAGATCCACTGTCCAGACCCTGTATACTAGACCCTGGGAACAGGCCCATATCCCCGAAAGGGAAAAGTCCAAGAAAATTCATCAAGTTTGAGTTCCCATCACAGATCACTAAGCCCAGGAGGGGAACCAGCATCTGGCTTAGACTCCAGCATATGTGAATGCTGGAATTAGTAGGTGCACCGTGTTTTATAAAACGGACGGTGATTGCTGTGTGCTGGATGCCACTGTTAAGACTCTTCCAATTGTAACTTGATTTCCATAACAACTCATGAAACAAGTAGTGGGTACTACTGCAGTCCAGCTCTGTAAGTGGAAGAGCAGGTCTGGGTTTGGTTCTCAGCATTAGGGAAAGAGGGAGAACAGGCAGAGGCAAGCGAAGCTGAAGCCCAGTAGCTAGTCACTTGTCTCCTATCAGCTTCTCTTCACGGCAGAGCTACAGTGTGAACTCAGGAAGTTTGGGTCTAAAGTCTTCATCTCTGGGCTGGAGAGATGGCTCAGCAGTTAAGAGCACTTGTTCTTGCAGAGGACCTAGATTCCATTCCCAGCAACCACATAGTGACTTCTAGTCATCCATACCTAAGTTCCAGAGAATCCACTTTTGACCTCTATGGGCACCAGGCATGTATATGATGCATATATACATATAATACATATATGTACATATGTGTACATATGTGTGTATAGATATATAGATGGGTAAATGAAGGTAAAGATATATCCATACAATTAAAAAATAAAATATTTAAATCTTTTAAAGTCCTCATCCTTCTATTTTTCTGCCTTTCTAGTAAATAATGGTAAAATGTTTTAATAAATGAGGATTGGGATTCCTAAAAAAAAGCAAACAGTGGCAGGCACTCAAGGGTGACCAGATACGTCTGACTTTTGAGAGAGAGAAAAAGAAATCCTTAGGGCTGAAAAGTAAAATTAATGAATGGTAAATGTCCGAGGAGATAATGAACTGAAGAACCACCTGAAGGAAATATCCAGAATTTGAGAAAGTGGAAAATATAGAAACAAAAGAATGAATGAAAAACTGGCCAAAGATGCACGAAACAGGACGAGAAGTCACCGAGTATGCATTGTTAGAGTTTTATAAAGAAAGGATAGACTGTAGGAGACGACCTTTGAAGGAGCTGCAAGTTTTTCTAACCTGGGGGAAACATCTAAACACACAGACAAGGCCCGGTGTGTCTCTAGTAGGATAAGGCAAAGGAAGTGCTGCCCTGGGCATGCTGGAGAGAAGAAACAGGAGAACCACTCAGAACAGCTGGGTAGACACGATGGCTCAGGCAGGGACTGACACCAGAGCAACCATGAAGACAGCAAGACAGTGAAACCAAGTGCTCCAAGTGTGGAGGGAAAAGAGGCAACTCCTGCACACTCAGAGAGGCTAGAGTTCTTAAGTGTGCACAAAATCAACATTGTAAGATAAACGAAACCTCAGACCTTCACTGAAGAATCTCACACATATCCCTCAGGGTTCATCTGAAATATTATTTATTTTTACAAAGAGCTCTGCGGAGAGTATCCTTCCTAGAACCCCAGTAGCATTTTATTTGAGCCTTTTTTCTTTTACAGCGTTTATCAGACTCATGTGTTATGGAAGTTAAGTGTGCTTCTGCTTACGCCTCCTGCCTGCACTGCTCACTGCAGTATGGGGACACTTCGCACCCTGGCATTGCCCTATGCACAGTTCCAGTCAAGACGCTTGCACGCAGTGGGTGCTGGAGTCTGATGGCATCAGCTGTGGGTGCTGGCATCTGATGGCATCATCTGGTCACTCTTCCACATGTATCATGGGCTATCAGGACCAAAAGCTACCCCAGAGGAGCTGAGCAGTCATGCAGAGTGTCTAACTCCAGCTAGGTAGTGTACTGAGGAGATAATGAAAAATTAAGCTTTCTTCTTTTCCTGTTTTGGCTAGGCACTAATCTTCATGGCTACAGATCTATCCATATGACAGAGAACACTGCACTCTAGATAAGTTAACATAAAATTGGTAGTGCATTCTTAAACCCGATGGCTCCACATGTCTGATGTGTTTTCTGAAAGTATTTCAGTGATAAGACTTTACTCTCAAATCTGAAGTTGTTCCCTTAGGAATTTTGAACTCAATCCTGTATTTATGTAATTGTATCAATTATATGATGAGAAATTATAATCCTAGGAGAGGCATATTTAATCATAAAACAGTGTATTGTTAGAAGAAAAAGAAATATAGTCAGAGAAACATGAACTGCACTGTCAGTGAGAATTCTTGGCGGGTAGCTTTAGAAGTCATTTTGCATGGAAATGAATAAAATATAAACACAGTACTTTATCTTGGAAATGACAAGAAACTTCAAGACTGTAATGTGCATTAAGATAACATTCCAAACCTATCCTTTCAAGTTTTCAGCCAAGAATTTGTTTTTATAATTTCTTTGCAGTTGGCAAACAGCTACCTTCTCCTTGAGAAATCTGTCTTCACGCCAATGGTCCCGATCTCATTGTGTGTAACTGTTGTCGTGTTGGGTAACCTGGACTAATTCATGGCCCTGACTCCAACCCAGACAAAGGCTCAACTCACTCTGTGTGTTACCCCAGCTTATGATTCACAAAGATATCATTAAAAAAAAACACTTGAGCTAATTTAGTGTTCTGCATTTGGCCAAAGCCAGGTGTGGAGAACGTGTGAACCAACTGACATCTGTGGCCTGCTGGCGAGCTGCTTGTTTTGGTGCTAGTTAGCAGCTGACATGCTTGGGTTTTTTGTTTGTTAGGTTTGGGGGTGCGGGTGCATGCATGTGTAGGCCAGAGGTCAACTTCGGGTGTCAGGTCTCAGGAGCTGGCCATGGTACATTTTAAGACAGTCTCTCACTGGGACCCGGGACACATTAGTTAGGCTAGATTGTCTAGCCAGCAAAGCCCGTGGGTCTGCTTCTCTCTACCTCCCCATCACTGGGATTGCAAGTGTCCACCAGCACACACGACTTCTTATGTAGATTCTGGGCATCAACCTAAGGCTGGTTTTACTAGTTTAGCTGTCTCCCCAGTACAGGCCATACTTATTTTGAGTCAACAATTCCTTATGGGGTTCCTCAAATTGTCTCAGATATTGGACAAAATAGCTATGATCTGCAGGTCCACTACCCAGGAGATAACTTTGAACATCTTTTTCTCAAGCTAAGGGGCAATGTAGACGGCTCATGCTGACCAGGTGTTTATACCCATCACTGCTGGGAGTGTGAGGGCTGCTAGCCTTCCAAAGAGACCCTGAGATGAAACGGCTGCTTTGCCTAAAGCCACACCCAGCGCTCAGCCTGTGCCCCAAAGGGCCATCTCAGTGCCTGAGTTCCAGAATGGTGAGAAGGTGAGCTGGGGCTTTTATGGTAGATTATTATTATTATTATTATTATTATTATTATTACTATTGTTATCAGATTCTCTCACTCGATATGTGCTTCCATAGAGCATGTGCCAAAAACTCCTTGCAAAGGTGTAGCCTTAGCCTGCTTCCTGAACCTGAATTCTAAACCGGGTTCTCTTTATTTCTAGTAAGAGATCTGGAATTTGTTTCAACAAAACAAGAATAAAGGTCACTGCCTCGCAGAATTGCTTATTACAGTGAAACCTGCAGACTAAACCCTAAGTTCAGTCAGTGACTACCGACGAGTTCCCACGCATGGGACATTCACCACATGTCAGGTTCTAGTTCATGGACTTTTCCACAAAAGTACTCTGTGGGAAGGTGAACACACCCTTATTTCACAGAGCAGGAAAACCAAGGCACAGATAAGTTAAGTAACTTCATCAAGACCACACAGTTAATAAATCATAATCAAAGAAAACAAACCAGGCAGCCAGACCGCAGAACCAACATTTTGCATAAAACTCAGAAAGAACCTTTAAAATAAGTGAGGTCTGCATGATGATAAGCAAAAGCCCCAGGATGTCTTCTGATTCTGGAAGGAGCATAAATTTCTATTCCTGTAGTCTCTGTTTTTGCACTGCTATAAGGTTATGCTTATTTTTGCTTCAAATCAATGCTTGACGTGAAGCGCGAGTAGAAGAGCAGAAGGCTGCTTGGGACCACACCTAGTGAGTGGCTCCAGGTTGATACCTGGATCCCTAGAACAGCAGGAGGCTGCTTGGGATCACACCTAGTGAGCGGCTCCAGGTTGATACCTGGATCCCTACAACAGCAGGAGGCTGCTTGGGACCCCAGCCTGACACCTAGTGAGCAGCTCCAGGTTGATACCTGGATCCCTGGAATCATCCCAGCCCTTATTTGTGTTGTTTGTTTCTGTTCTAAGGAAGCATGGGCTGGGCTTCTCACTTCATGCACCCCACCGAGTGAGGTCAATAATTAAAGCAATGACATTTTATTAACTGGGTAGTAATCGCATGTGCTAGCAGGGTTTGAGTTCTGCTACTTCCTATACTTATACTTCTGTGTCACCAGGGTTATTGGGAAGGATAGGTGGGAGGTGAGAGAGGCTGTGACCAAGGCCCCATCACTCCCTGTTCCCCTAATAACTATTTATGCTTGTGCTCCCTTCAGACTGGTTAGCACCCAAAGGAAGCCATTTATTTTCCCATGCTGATTTTACTGCAATCGGGTTTGCATCATAATTTTTCTCTTAGGGAAAAACTACATCAGCGATGGTTGTTTGGACCTCTGTTGATCCTTTGTAAGTCGAGGAGTCCCTTACTTTTTAAGGCCCAAGCCTGTTAAAGTTTTTACGACTTGCAAACGAAATGGTTTTTCATCTTCTGCTATGAGACAGCTGAAGTGGAAGAGAGCGCCTTCCACACCAGATAAATTAAATATCAGAGTAATATACAGTCCCAGGTACGGCTGCCAGACCAGCGTAGCTGAATAAAGTCAACAGACTGAACGTTCCCTTGGCAGCCGGCGAGGGTATGAGATACAGCACCTGGGCTGTCCCCCTGGGTCTCCTCAGTAAATCACAGGCAACAGCTCAGAATCCCAGGACCCCAAGAGAGGCAGGAGCTGGTGTGTGGAGTCCTCATCCTTTTCTAGGTGACACAGTTGTCACCCCTCGTGTTGAAGGGAGGGAGCAGAAACTCTCAGAACAATGAAGAGAACGAAGGAGGGAGGGAAGGGCAGGAACCTTCGTCCAACAGGAGAAGATCCATCATTGATGTGTCATGGGTAGAACCGTGCATTTGCGCCACGTCAGAGGAAAACTTGGTGCCGGGAGGACATTGTGTCTATGAATCCAATATTTATCATTTTAAGGCCAGAGCAAAAAATAAAATAATGAGAAAAATGTGGTAAATATTTCCCTCTCCTTATTTTCTAGGTGTTGTTCAACACCTGATTTTGCTAGAGGCAAACCTTGGTCTAGGAGGCTGATACAAAGCAACATCTGTGTGCAGGCTCCATTTGTTGGGTTCATTTCCTGGACAGTGTTAGAGGGCTAGGACCAGCCCTCAGTCATCCAATGATTGAACAAAGGGAGTTTTAAAACAGAATATTCCACCCTGGGAGAGTTCAGGCAGCAAGTGGAAAGTTGGGGCGAGGAAGCAGCAGATACTTTTATGTCGTCAGTAGGAACTTCACTTCTATTATTCGTATGTGGTCAGTGTGTGCGACATAGGGACATGTGTACACAGGAGTGTGCATTGTGTGGAGGCCACAGGTGTCTTCCTCAGCTGCTCTTTACCTTGATTTTTTTTAAATTTATTTATTTATTAAGGATTTCTGCCTCCTCCCCGCCACCGCCTCCCATTTCCCTCCCCCTCTCCCGATCACGTCACCCTCCCTCATCTGCTCGAAGAGCAATCAGGGTTCCCTGACCTGTGGGAAGTCCAAGGACCGCCCACCTCTATCTAGGTCTCCTAAGGTGAGCATCCAAACTGCCTAGGCTCCCACAAAGCCATTACGTGCAGTAGGATCAAAAACCCACTGCCATTGTTCTTTAGTTCCCATTCTTCCTCATTGTCCGCTGTGTTCAGCTAGTCCAAATTTATCCCATGCTTTTTCAGACCCAGGCCAGCTGGCCTTGGTGAGTTCCCGATAGAACATCCCCATTGTCTCAGTGTGTGGGTGCACCCCTCGCGGTCCTGAGTTCCTTGCTCGTGCTCTGTCTCCTTCTGCTCCTGATTTGGACCTTGAAATTTCTGTCCGGTGCTCCAATGTGGGTCTCTGTCTCTGTCTCCTTTCATTGCCCGATGAAGGTTAATATTCAGGAGGATGCCTATGTGTTTGTCTTTGGATTCACCTTCTTATTTAGCTTCTCTAGGAACATGAATTATAAGCTCAATGTCCTTTATTTATGGCTAGAAACCAAATATGAGTGAGTACATCCCATGTTCCTCTTTTTGGGTCTGGCTTACCTCACTCAGGATAGTGTTTTCTATTTCCATCCATTGTATGCAAAATTCAAGAAGTCCTTGTTTTTTACTGCTGAGTAATACTCTAATATGTATATATTCCATACTTTCTTCATCCATTCTTCTGTTGAAGGGCATCCAGGTTGTTTCCAGGTTCTGGCTATTACAAACAATGCTGCTATGAACATAGTTGAGCATATACTTTTGTTGTATGATAGGGCCTCTCTTGGGTATATTCCCAAGAGTTCTTTACCTTGATTTTTAAGACAGATCTCTCACTGAAGCCAGAGCTTTTCAGTTCAGCTAGGACAGCTCTCCAGTGAGGTCCGGGGATTGTCCCCTCTGCCTCCCCGAAGTAGGACTACAGATACATCACAGCCAGCTTCTGACAAGAGTGCTGCAAATCTGAACTCAGGTCCTGGTGTTTGTGTAACAAGCGCTTTACCAACTGAGTCCTTTCCTAAGCCCTGGAGATCCATTTTTAGACCGTATTCATTGTACGGTAGACAAACAGGTCCCTCTGTCCCAACCATGTGGGTCCTTTTTAAACCACGGCTGATGCAGCATCTCCAGAGAGGAGTATATGGGAAGCAAAGAGCAACTATGCCTGTTGTTACTGGCCCCTGGATGATTACAAGACGTGATGGTCCTTTGCGGACAGGTAAAAGATAAGGCTTAGACTCTAACCCACAGAAGATCTGAATTTACCTGGGATCCACTCCAGAGTCAGTCCTGGACACACTAATGTCTTCGTGATCTTTTAGAAAGAAACGAAGAAGAAGAGAAACTTCCCCGGGCCTGAGTTATGAGTGTGGCCTTGAGAATGTCAACAGACTTATTGTCTTGTTGAGTCTGTAGTCAACACAGCCCCACAGCAGGTGTGAGTGTCCCCCCACTTCAGAGGCAGCTCACTTTGAAGCTGGCGAATCAAGGACATTGGTACCTTCAAGGAAACAAGGATATAATTATCAAACGGCCTCTCTGCCGGTGACCTTCCATTCCTTGGGCTTGTCTTACTCCCTTTGCTGGCACAGACCCAGGTCCTTACAGACAGAGCTCAGTGTCCCAGACGCTCAGATGGAGGAGCAATGCCTCCAACACCCTCTGAAATTGTTCCTAATCTCGTCTTGCTATACTGCTTTCCCCGACATAAATCTACCAGCCTCAGGGGCTTTAAGCCCCCTCCACTGGCCCACGCAGACCACTAGAATCTGAGCAGTGAAGTGTGGAATATATGCTTCCCTTTCCCTCACCTGAGCCACCTGTCTGGGACCTCGAACCCCAGTGTGTCTGTGAAGGCTCAAACTAATGTAGCTTCTTCCAAGCTGCCACCATCACCTCCATTCTCGAAGTTGACTTCTCAAGGCCACAGGAAGCTCAGAGTAAGAACTCTTAACTATTGCCTTTGAAATGTTGAAAGTAGGAGCCTAGTAAAAGAGTACAGGAAAACAAAAAGAAAATAGTCGTTTGAAAGAGCACTAAAGAATCCATTACCCAGATACCGCGGGGTGATTTCTCAGCCACAGTCTAGTGTTGGCTTCCTTGTCTTCAAGAAAAACCCCTGGACTGTTTGCTAATCATCTATGAGTCAGATGTCCAGATTCAAGGGTTATACAACACTTCTACCCTGCTCCTACACACACCACAGACACACACACACACACATACATCACCACCACCACCAGTCTAGTAGCCTTGGTCCTAAGAGAGCCATTGAGTTGTAGGAATCTTTTTAGAACATCAGGAATGTATTCTACATCACCACAAAACAATAATTGTCACTGTTTAATATATTATTTGTCTTAATATCAGAATAAAATTTTATTTCCTGGGCTAAATGCATAGATTCTTTTTTTCTGGAAAGAAACACGAGAAGCATTATTCCCCAGAAAGTCAGAAACAGATTAGGAATACCCATTTCACTGGTAGGAGTTAAATGTCCTGGAAACTCAGGAGCACTGATTGTCAATTGGTGGAGGAGATTTCCCTGGTGGACACTGAGTGGTATCTAGAGCCAGCTTTGACTGCCCCAGCTTTGGAGCTAAGAGAATTACTGGCATTTGTACAGAGGAGCCAGGGATGCTGACAAACACCTGTGACAAACAGGGTCATCCACGACAAAGAATTGTCCAGCCCCAAATCAAGAGTGCTGGAGCGGAGAAGCTCTGTTCTACATGATGCAAAAATAATGCCACAAAATAAATCATAGATAAAGCTAAGGCGATCATTAGTCTTCGTGTCTTTAACTGCAAGTGTTACAGGTTACCTAGAGGAAGAAGACCTTGAAATAGGGTTAGGCACGTGCCCAGTGATGGAGAACTTGCTTAACTGCACACATTCTGGTTCTGTCCCCAGCCCTACAAAGAAGAATATGGTATTTGGACAAAATGTTTTCAATTATACGATAAAAGGGAGTCTTTAAATTTCCCAATAGGGTGATTTAGTTTCACAAAAGAATACTTATCAAACATTAATTATAAAGTCTGTTTCAGTCATATAAAGGTTACAATGCTCTTTAAGACCAGGAAGTCAGCTTAAAATGTTTTGGTGCTTTTTCATTTTTCAGATTATCTGTGTGTCTGTACGTAGGTGTGGGCACAGTGTGCTGCAGTTATGTGCGGAGGTCAGAGGACAACCCAGGGAGCGTGTTCTCTCCTGCCACCTTGTGGGATCCAGGAATCAGACTCAGACGTCAAGCCTGTGAAACAGTGAGTGCCTCTACTCTCTTCGCAATTTCCTTGCTAGTCCCACACCCCAACACTGTCACAAAAATGCTTTAAAGATAGTTTTACACTGCAGGCCAGGCGAGTCTCCAACTGTGACAACCTTCTTGTGAGCGCTGGGATTAAAAAATTGAGACACATTACCCAATTAACCTTAACATTTTAATGACATTTATTACAACCCTTCAAAACAAAACATTATAAAAAAAATCCTTAAGAAAATGCTAATTAAAACCACTTTTGAAATTCCACCCCATCCTCATTTTAAAAAAAGAGCACTCTTCAAGAAAACAAGTGACCACAAATGCTAGTAAGGTTGGAGGTGGGAAATAGAACTACCACATGATCCAGCAGAACTACTCCTGGGTATATGCCCCAAGAACTGTAAGTCAACACAGTACAAACACACGTGCACACCCACTGCACTATTGCTGCACTATTCACAATAGCCAGGAAATAAAACCAGCCTAGATGCCCATCGACAAATGAATGGATCAAATGTGGTACATACACGGAAAGAGAGAAAGGAAGGAAGGAAAGAAGGAAGGAAGGAAGGAAGGAAGGAAGGAAGGAAGGAAGGAAGGAAGGAAAAGAAAGGGAAAGAGAAAGAAAGGGGGTGGAGAAAGAAATCATAACTTTTGAGGAGAATAGAAGTGGAGATCATTATGTTAAGTGAAATAAGCCACATAATAAATGCCACTTGGTTTCTCTCATGAGGCATCTAGCAGTGTGTGTATGTACGCATGCGTGTGTGTGTGTGTGTGTGTGTGTGTGTGTGTGTGTGTGTGTAGTACATGGAAGCAGAAGGGGAGAGACACAGAGATGGGGAGGGTAATAGAAAACATGTGATGTGAACGGGGATGACTGTGGAGAGGAAGGGACCAGCAAGAGGGGGCTAGAGAAACAGCTCGGTGGTTAAGAGCACTGGCTGCTCTTTCCGAGGACTGTTTCTGGGCTTGAGGACCAGCACACACATGGCAGTTCACAGGCATCTGTAACTCCATTTCCAGGGGATTCAGCTCTCTCTTCTGACTTCTGCCTACCCAGGCACACATGTGCTGCATGGTGTATACACAAAATTAAGAAAAATAGAGCGAGGGGAGAAAGTAATGGGGAGGAGACAGATAGGAACAAAGTATAATGACATGTGTGAAAATGCCATAGTAAAACCCTTTACTTTGTATATTAAGTCAAACATTTAACTAAAAAACCCACATGAAACCAAAATATATATATCTCCCTAAGCTATAACAGGAGTTGAGAACTATATTCAAAGGTAGTTTAAATCCCTCAAAACTATTTGGAAGAAATGGATCTATACACATGTATATGAATGTGTGTATGTATACATGTGTATACATATTTATATACGTATACATACATATACACAAACACCCCTTTTAGATGGCCATTTCTCCAGAGTGTTTAATAAGGATAGTGTTCACCATATCACTGCAAACCAGTAAGCAAAATAACAATAGATCATTAGGATCCAGTAGATGTAGTCTTCTTCAAGGGACAGCCTATGATTTGTTTATATTTCTGACCCCATCACAATAAATGTTGAAGAATTAATGAAATAAAAAAAATATGCAAAGAGAGGCTGAAAATACAGCTCAGCTGTTAGGAGCACTTGCTGCTCTTGTGAAGGACCTGGATTCAATTCCCAGCACCCCTATGTTGGTTCATAACTGTCTACAACTCTAATTTGAGGAGATATGGCACCCTCTTCTGGCCTCCACAAACATCAAACACACAAGCAGGCAAACACCCATACACATTGTGTGGAGGTGTGGGGGTGCAGGTGGGTGTGGGTGCATCTATACACGAAAGCTAAGAGGTGACCCTTAGGCCACAAGTCAGATATTGACTTACAATCTCAACATTTATAATACAGCATCTAAGAACACACACCTGGAACATTGCTGTCTCATTGCTACAACTATGAAGTAAGGCTAAAAGTAGAGCTCCCACAGGAATGACCATTGATATCTTACTAAAGACACTAAACTCACATTTTAAAGGCTGAAGATGTGAGAGCATCTACTATTATCTATATGCAAATAACCTAATTGTGTCAATGGCTTCCTCCATTTCATGACAAGTCTTTGGGATTTGAGGGAAAGGAGAAAGAAGAAAACAATGAAAACCCAGGAACTTTTGGAAACTAATTAAAAGCTTTTCCCTTCATAACCACTTCTGTCCAACCCCATCCTTTTTGCCCCAGAACCCATAATATTTAAAAGCATTCGCTTCATAGCTTTAGGGAGTTGCAAACATTACCATCAGATTTTCTGTAAGCTTGTGTAGGCACGTAGGAAAAGTGGTCCATAGATGGAGTTCAACAGGAATCTCATTCCATAAACTCATTCCCTGTGATGTAAAGGGTGAAGCTGGAGACAAGGGAAAGCAGTACCGTTCGCTCTTGGCGGGTGCCAGACCTCCCCTGGTGGAACTTTCTGTGCCTCCTTCCAACTAGCTCTCACCACTTACATCTTAGTTGCTATGACAACATATTTTAGTATTTAATTACTTATCTGCATTTTGGGGGTGCTATTAGCACTGTAACACTGAGTTAACATCCCTAACACCCACCCCACTTTTTGGTGAGAGGGCAGAGTCTCACTGTGTAGCTTAGCCTACCCTTGAACTTACTAAGTAAGTCTACTTTGAACACCCAATCTTCTTGCTTCAGCCTCTCAAGCTCTGGGTCTCCAGCTGTGTACCAGCATCTGCAGCTGTGTGATAATATTTTAATGTTAACTTGATGAGGCTCCAGGAGGCCCAGCTATCTAGGTGGGTCTAGAAGAGAGGAAAGTCTGAGTTTATAGGCGGAGAAAGGACACTGACCTCACAAGTGTGGGTGAGCATCACCTATCCCTCCAAAGAGAACAAAAAAAAGAGGCATTTGCTTCCTGTATGAACTGGGAATCCTTCCCTGCAGGATACTAGGGCTCCTTCTTGTTATATTGGTTATAGTATCAGGGTTCCTGGGGCTGTAGCTTGTGGGCGAAAGATCAGTGAACTTGCTGGCCTTCACACAGCACGTAGTTCAATTCTAATAATAAAATCTTTCTCAGTCTCTAGCATTGACCCATTTTGTTTGTTTGTTTGTTCATTTCTGTTTCACTGGCTAAAGGGTTGGGCACAGGTTTTGAAGCCACGACTAGGAAAGACTTTTCTGGGAAGTTGGCAAAGATAGGAAGGAAGTGGGAGAGCCAGCTAGGAATGCATTTGTGGAGAGAACCTTCCAGGTAGATGGAAGAGCAAGAGCAGAGTCTTCGAGGCAGGCTTGAAGAAGGTGGAGGTGTTGGAGGAGGTGGGAGCAAGGGGAAAGGCAGGCAGGCAATGGGCTGGGGTTCTGATATCTTGAAAGCCCTAGTGAGGACTCTTCTCAAGGTAGATGGACGAAGCTGGGAGTTTTGCCATGATCTCATCTACGCAGAACAGGATCCTCTGGCTGCTGTGTTGTAATTGAAGGGACAGCCACAGAACAAGGAAAGACAGCTAAGACAAGTTCAAATAGTTAGCACAAGATAAAGACAGGGGGTTTGGGAGTGAAAGTACTTATAAAAGGCCACAAGATGAGGGGTGGATGCAGTTCCATGGGAGGGAGGTGGGAAGGGGGGAGAGAAAACAGGATTGGTGTTCGTAAGGCCTTGGGTTTAATTCCTGCCCGCAAAGCAAACACACCCAAAGAAGATCATATTGGCTCACATGTGGTTTGAAGGTGTAATCAAAGAATTTTCCAGAGAAATGAACAAGGTAAGACAAAAGAAAAGAAATTAAACCAACAAGCAAATCGAAAGACAAGGGGAATATCAGAATTTTCAGTTCCAGTACATGCAATAGAGATGTTGCTTCCAGGTGAAGGCTCGGCACAGCTGCTAGAATCCGGGGTTAGGACCCTCTGGATATAGGTAATAATGAGAAGAAAGCTCACATGCCAATCAATGGCTTCAGAATTTGATAAATGGAGGCTTGCTCTTATTTTAGAAGTAGGAGGAATTAAACCATTTTCTTCTATTCTAGTAAGCCAGAAAATGGCTACAAAAGAAATTGCAAAAATCTTTTTTTTTTTTTATTTTTCAAGATAGGGTTTCTCCGTAGCTTTGGGTTCCTGTCCTGGAACTAGCTCTTGTAGACCAGGCTGGCCTCGAACTCACAGAGATCTCCCTGTCTCTGCCTCCCAAGTGCTGGGATTAAAGGCATGCGCCACCACCGCCCGGCCAAAATCTTATTTTTTATGAATTTTTTTTTGCATCTCCTTCTCCAAACTTTTTCTTATTTTCTTATGGTCAAGGCCCTTTTCCAGTCCTGACTCCTCCCTTCTCACACTGCAAATAAAATCTGTGCTAGGTACACACCTATGACCATAGCACAAATAGGTAAAAACAAGATGATCAGAGTTCAAAGCCAGCCTGGGTTACATAGTGAGACTGTCTTTAAAAACTAAGGACTTGGTGTGTAGCTTATCGGGAAAACTTGCCTATTGCGTATGAGACCCTGAGCCCAGCAAAAATCTAAACTCAAATTGGAATTTTCTCCAGAAGTTTCTGGCCCAATGACAAGGTCATGGCTCCTGGTGAGATGAATATACCGTTCACAGTGGCTCTCCGTTTGCCGACACCTTCTGAGAAACGCTGTGAACTCAGACACTCCCTCCAGGTCTATTGGGCTGCGGATGGCCCTGGACCTCTTGACCAGTTCAGAGTTTCTCTGGGCTGACAAAGGTGGAAGATGGGGAGTCAAACTAATCACTCTTGCAACCTCGCGACGTGTTAGGAGATTCATGAGCGTCCTTATCGCTCCTGTTGTCTTATCTCGGTTATAAGTCAGGGTCACTGTGAGCTTTCAGACAGCATATGAAAGGGAAAGGCAATTGATCATTGTGGGAATAAAAGAGAGGGCTATTCCTCAAAGCAGATGTCTTTTCTCATTAAAGCATGAAGTTTTATGTGCCCGGGTCCTCACCAGTTGCTACTTGGGATGTGGATAAGGGATTTGGGTTCAATGATATTTACCAATCTCCTACCCTGCAAAGGTCAAGTGCTCTTGCTTGTGTTAGTCTTGTGGAATCCTTGCAAGCCCTCGGAGACGTGACATCATTCTCTTACAGCAGGAGAAAGAGAGCCAGAGAGAGCAACATACTCTCCGAACCCAGGGGTGACAAGAGCCAGGCTTCCCACCCCTTGGTTCCCTGTCATGTTGGAGGCTCACGCGTGAGCAACTATTGAGCTATTTAGGTGCGAAAAATTCTTGACTAAAGATGGCCTATTTTTGATTAAAGACAGAACAACTCACGTAGGAGAGTTTCACCTTTCAACATGGAGATCATACCCTCTATTGCCAGGAAAAGGTGGGTGAGCGCCTCATCCAGTTCCTCAAGGAAAGCATTGTGGGCACAGCAATGTGCTCATGAGAGTCTATACCCACACCTGTGAGAATCAGCTGGGTGGTGAGGGAACAGGCATTCACCATTCACCAATGGCTTCCTGCCCTGGGCAGACGCCATGCTGTGTCTTCTGGGCAGTTCTATTAATCTCTGCACCAATGCTGTGAGGCAGGTTCTGTTACTGCCTCTATCTTACAGTCAAGGAAATGGAATTTCCCACGTGAAATAACCCTCAAGTTGCCCCGTGATCCAAGATGCAGACCCACTATTCCACTTTTAATAGGCTGAGTGACTGGTTGCTTTCTCCATAGTCTGGTCCTCCCTCTTTGGAAATCTCATTCCCCCTGGAATGGCTTGAACTGCACTCATGAGTATGGAGGTCAGCGCGTCTCAAGATGCTGCCTTTGCATTTTACATCCCATGATGAAAATAGACTCCTGCCTCCCTTCATCCCTCCGTTCACCCCTCCCTCCCTTCCTTCTTTCCCTCCTCTCTCTCTCTCTGTCTCTGTGTGTCTCTGTCTCTGTCTCTCTCTCTCTGTGTCTTATGTGTAGGAGAATGACCTTGAACTCACTGTGTATCTGAGGATGATCTCAAACTTTTGATCTTCCTGACTCCCAAGTGCTGCCATGCCATACCACATCACCACATTCAGTTTATACAGTGATCTGAGGACCCATGTTTCACGTATGCTAGTCAAGCATGCTATAACTGGGTCACAATCCCAGCCCAAAACAGACATATTTATTTTTAGGGCTGGCAATTTTATTTCTAGGTTTCCCTAAGAAATTATGAAATACACATATGGAAAGGTAGGCTCTGCCCCTTGGTATTTAAATTATTTTTGTTTATTTTTATGTATTTTTTATTTTGAGACAGCATCCTACTATGTAGCCCTGACTGCTTTGAAACTCACTATGTAGACCCAGCTGGCCTCAAACTTACAGAGATCTGCCTGCCTCTGCCTCCTGAGTACTGGGATTAAAGACATGCATCACCATGCCTGGCTTTATTATGTGGTTAACTATGTCACTATTTAATTTTACGAGCTCAAATGTTCCATAATGGAAAGGCTAAAGTCATATAGTATACCCATAATAGAAAGTCTACAAAATCATTAGCTCTTGTAGACCAGGCTGGCCTCGAACTCACAGAGACCTGTCTACCTCTGCCTCCTGAGTGTTGGGATTAAAGGTGTGCACCACCGCCTCCTGACCCAACAAAGTCATTATAAATTGTGTAGTAGAATATTTAATGGTGGAGCACATCTGGGACACACTTAACGGACATCACCCCGACTGTGTGATATCCATCCAGAGGATATGCTCTGCATTGAAGACGTGTGGAAAGAAGTGCACTGACCTTTCCTCCACACCCGCCATCTTTCATTTCCTGTCTAGAATCTCCACACATGCTGTTCCTCAGCCTGCTCCAATCTTCCCATAGCTGCCTCCTTTCCTTCGGGTCTCAGCTTAAATGTCCCATGCTCAGGATCCCCTTCCACAGCTGTGTACGGCACCGTGTGTAAGCCACCCCCTCCTGTCCCATGCTCAGGATCCCCTTCCACAGCTGTGTACGGCACCGTGTGTAAATCACCCCCTCCTGTCCCATGCTCAGGATCCCCTTCCACAGCCGTATACGGCACCGTGTGTAAGTCACCCCCTCCTGTCCCATGCTCAGGGTCCCCTTCCACAGCCGTATATACGGCACTGTGTATAAGCCACCCCCTCCTGTCCCATGCTCAGGGTCCCCTTCCACAGCCGTATATACGGCACTGTGTATAAGTCACCCCCTCCTGTCCCATGCTCAGGATCCCCTTCCACAGCTGTATACGGCACCGTGTGTAAGTCACAGCCTCCTGTCCCATGCTCAGGATCCCCTTCCACAGCTGTGTACGGCACCGTGTGTAAGTCACCCCCTCCTGTCCCATGCTCAGGATCCCCTTCCACAGCCGTATACGGCACCGTGTGTAAGTCACCCCCTCCTGTCCCATGCTCAGGGTCCCCTTCCACAGCCGTATATACGGCACCGTGTGTAAGTCACCCCCTCCTGTCCCATGCTCAGGGTCCCCTTCCACAGCTGTATACGGCACCGTGTGTAAGTCACCCCCTCCTGTCCTTTCCCGGAGTATCTTGGTCTCTTTCTCTTTTCGAACATGTCATAATTTGTGAGGACACAGGTATAGTCCTGCGTGTTTGGGTTGTTTTTCACCAATGCTCTGAGGTTCCATGAGGGCGAGAGACACATCTGGTTGAGGACCACCATATTCCAGGTGCCTGCTAAGAAACTGCTCATGGAGGCTTCAATAAAGATCTCTTGACTAAACTAAAGTATTAAGGACTAAAGATAGTTTGAAGTTGCTAGGCACTGGCTCTGACTGGCTAGGGGACACACGGAGGGGAGTTTTCAGTAGGTGGTCACGTAACCTGAATAATGTTCTAACATGGCAGTGTCTACACAGACACAATCCATGTGTCTCCTACGAATGGATCATTGGGTTGGAATTACGACCTACAGCTCACAAGTGTATGAAGTGAAAGGAAATGTCACCAAGTGCAGGCTGCCCATTATTCTAAGAGCACAGAGGGCCAGGTACATAGATTAGCATGGAGCTAGCCTGTATTGCTTTTCCTTGACCCACAACACATTATGTCCAATGCGGTCCCTCTAAATTCAACTCCCTTCTTTAAGCAGGGAAGAGAAACTTACCCCAGGAGTTTGGGGGCATCTCCAGGACAGTGGTTCTAAAGTAGAAGTCACCACTCACTCCTCCCCTAAAAACCACACAATAAGCAAAAGTCTTGGGGTGGAGTGAGGATAAATCACTTTCCTGATAAAAAGAAAATTTTCACATGTATATTCCTATAGTGGATTTGAGAACAGTAATGGGAAGGAATAAGACATCCCACAGCATATGGATTGTTTTCTCCCCTTTGTCTGACTCCACACAGAACCTCCAAGACCAGCTGAGGGCCTAGCAGTGATCTCAGGGAATCCTATGCCGGGGGAGGAATTGGGTGTGTGGGGGTCGGGAATGGGGATGGCAATATTTTCCAAGCTCTGTTCAAACAACTTGTATCTCCTACGATCTCCACGCTATTCTGCTATCAATTTTTCCAACACTTGATGACCGATTCACCTCATACATCAATCTGCACAAGAGGGCAGAGGCCAATCACAGACAATTAGAACCTCCTCGCAGCAAGCCATCCAGGAACTCACTGCCGGTTTTCCTCGAGGCCCTTGTTTACTCTGACCAGATTGGCAGAGGAGGGGCTAGATTGAGAAGATGCATTTTTCTGTTATCCCAAGGCTCAAACCCAAATGTTTTTATAAAGGAAGGAAGAGGAAAGGGAAAAGGATATGAAAAAGTAGTGGACAGAAGAAATAGAGGGGACATCCCAACTTAGACTGGGGTTACTAAGGAGTCCACAGAAAGAGTGCCAGTAGCTGCTTCTTCTGGAGGTGCTGTCTCAACAGTCTATGGTCTGAATGCTGCCTGTGGTGTGTCCAACAAGTATAACAGAAGCACTGTTTGGTGTGTGCCTGGGACAGGTGAGATTCTGTCGACTGGAAGAAACCCGGTAAGTTTATTGCTTCCTAAAAGAGATCTGTTTTTTTTTTTAATGTGTACATGTATATATTTAAGGTGATTCCAGGTGATGGACATTTTTAACTTAGCTGTTAATAGGAATTCTCTATTTTTTATCATACTCTCTTTTTTAAAAAAATTATTTACTTTTATAATTATAAAATATATATGAGTAGTTATGTGTCAAAAATGAATAAGCACTTTGGGGATACATTCCAAAAACACTGTTTTTAACAAAAGGTTGAAAAACTGCTAATCTGGAGATAGCTGTGTTAAGCAAAGTGGTAACTTGCTTGATGACATGTGATATTTGGTTTTCCTCTGCCCTGCAAGCCATTCGAGTGTTTACAAAGCCCATGGAGAGGCTGCACCAACAGTGTGGAAGGACCATCACAAACGTGAAGATCAGTATTCCCTGTCTGTGTGGAAGTCCATTGCTGAGTTTATGGTCATGAGCCTGGAAGGCAATTTTCTTTCCTGTTCTCATCACCTAAGAAAGTGTTCTCACTGGGTCCCATCCTGGCAGGTGAAAGAGGGGAAGTTTCTCCTGGTCATCACACTCCCACTCTGCACAACGAAGCTGAAATTAATTTGGTAATTGATGTAGTGAGCAAGGCTAGCATTGCCTCAAGACAAAATGAAATCGAGTGAACTTAAGTTGTACAGTGTGATGATTTAGTATGTGCACACATTGTATAATTCCCACAATCACATAATCAACACACAGTTACCATCCTGTGAGTGTGCTTATGAACGCTAAGGAAGATAAGGGCACTTAAGATCTACTCTCAGTAAATTTCAGGCAATTAACAACTCATTCATCACTTCTTTTTATTTGGTAAATATTAATTATACTGCCAAGCACTGCACCAGAACTAAGTCCTATAAGAGAATATTTCCATCTATCTATGCCTCTTAAAACCATGGTAATGTGCTGGGCGGTGGTGGTGCATGCCTTTAATCCCAGCACTCTGGAGGCAGAGGCAGGCGGATCTGGTCTACAGAGCGAATTCCAAGACAGCCTGGGCTACACAGAGAAACCCTGTCTCAAAAAAAAAAGAAAACCATGGTAACATTTCTTATACCCTTCCTGTGCCCTAAAACTATAAACCAACAAGGCTGGGGGATGGCTCACTTGGTAAGGTGCCTGAGGACCTGAGTTCGGATCCCAAGCATCCACCATGCAAGTGTGAAAACCTGCATGAATCCCCAGAACCAGATGTAAAGCCAGATGTAGTAAAGGCCACTGTAATCCCTGCCCACCCATCACCCACCTACTACCTACCACAAGATGGGAGAGGCGGAGCCAGGAGGATCCCCGAGAGCTGGCAGCCAGCTAGCCTGGTACGCACCAAACAACAAGCAATGTGGGGGTAAGGACAATCATCTGTCATCTGTCCTCCCCACGTTCCTGCACTCACACACATGAATATGCACATATACACACAAATGTACGTGTATCATATATACAGAGACATTACAAAAGAAAGAAATATTGAGAGTAAAATGCCCAAGCACAACTCATGCGAAACACTGGAGAGTTGGCATTTATTTCTGAAATAACGTATGATGTGGGAGTGTCATATATCAATCTGTTGATTTCTTTGGCTAAGCAATAAAGAAACTGCTAGGCCCATTTGATAGGCCCACCCTTAGGTGGGTGGAGTAAACAGAACAGAACGCTGGGAGGAAGAGGAAGTGAGGTCAGACTCCACAGCTCTCCTCTCGGGAGCAGAAGAAAGGCCATGCTCTGCTCTCCCAGGCAGGCGCACGCAATGAAGCAAGCCGCAGGTCAGACATGCTGAATCTTTCCCGGTAAGACCGGTGCTCACAGATTATTAGAGATGGGTTGATTGGGATATCAGAATTAGCCAGTAAGGGCCAGAGCTAAGGGCCAAGCAGTGATTAAAAGAATACAGTGTCTGTGTAATTATTTCGGGGCATAAGCTAGCCGGGCAGGGCAGGCGGCTGGGGTGTTTGGGGACGCAGCCCCGCCGCCGCTCCATATTACTACAAACGTAGGCTAGCTCCTTTATTACAAACATTCTGTGCCATCACCCAAGACATAGCCACTTCTCTTTTGAGCATATAACACTGGAATAAGTTTTGTAGATTTATTACATTTACTCTGCTTTTAAAAGAAGTGGTTATCCACACAAACAGTAAATTTGTTCAAATAGGCGGGGCATTAAAGCAAATACAATACACTCAATTTTTTTTTCTGGAAAAAGCCTCCAAACATTCATCAGCAGTGAACAATTAAACAAAGTTGGTACATCTGTCCAATGAAATACTACTCAGTCATCAGTAAGAACACACTACCGCTGCACATGGTAATGTAGAGGGATTTTAGAAAAGATTTTGCTGAGTGAGAAAATCTTGCTATAAAGGCATGCGCAGGGTCCCGTTGATATGACATGCTAATCTAAAGTGATGAAAGACGGACCTGTGTGTGTCAGCGGCTGAGGACATGGGATGGATGGTGGAGACTGAAGATTCTTGGGTGACGGACGGACGCCACTATCTCCATCACACTCCTGGGTACACAGCTTCTCCATCACACTCCTGGGTACACAGCTTCTCCATCACACTCCTGGGTACACAGCTTCTCCATCACACTCCTGGGTACACAGCTTCTCCATCACACTCCTGGGTACACAGCTTCTCCATCACACTCCTGGGTACACAGCTTCTCCATCACACTCCTGGGTACACAGCTTCTCCATCACACTCCTGGGTACACAGCTTCTCCATCACACTCCTGGGTACACACCTTCTCCATCACACTCCTGGGTACACACCTTCTCCATCACACTCCTGGGTACACAGCTTCTCCATCACACTCCTGGATACACAGCTGCGTGCACATCCGCCAAAATTCATTGTAGGAACTGGCAAGATGGTTCAGTGGGCCGAGATGCTTGCTGCAAGCTACGCCTGAGGATCCTTGGGACTTACAAGATGGAAAGAGAGAACCAATTCCTGAAAGTTGTCCCCTTGCCTCCAAATGTGTGTTGCAGCATGCACGCATCCGTATGTGTATACCCGCACACTAAGTGAATAAAAATGTAAAAAAAAAGCAGCTCATTAAAGTTCACACTTTAAGTAGGTGCCCTTAAATATGTGTATATTAAAACATCAACCAAGTTAATTTTTTATGCTTTGTGTCTATTTTTCCTTGTATTTACTGGATGTGAGCCTGGGGTGGTGTGTTGTGAAGGTGTTCTGAGGAGCCTGGGGTTAGAACCGCTGTCTCCTATAACCCGGGTTTCTCTGGGAACGACCCAGTGTGCCTGTCTGGAAGTCATCACTGTTTTTCCATCACCCGGGGATTTGCTGCGGAACACCGCCCCCAAGTTCATTATCTCAGCACTTAATGTTTTGTTTTTGTTTTTTCAAAATACAGAAAAGTAATTAGAAGACATGATGGGCAATAACCTCTGTCCCGAATTACCTTTTTTAATTGGATGGTGCTTTTGAATTGTTCAAGCTCAAATAATTAATTTTAAAACTGCCAGCCTCTTGATGGGATTTTTTTTTTTTTGGAATGTGCATGCCAAGTGTTACAAGGAATGTTTTTCATGGTCAATTCTTAACCCCTGAAGACACACAATGACCATCAGCCTACTGATCTGCTTGAGATACTCGACAGGTACCAAGCCTGGAGGAGAAAATGATAATCCAGTCCACCTCTCACAGTGAGTGTTAACTGTTTCTTTAGTGACCCTAATAAAAAAGCCCATCCTTTAATGGGATCCAAGAAGACAGAATCAGGTTTCAGACTCACTGGGGTTTGATAATTGAACACATTCCTGACATGGCTCGGGCGCATTAAGGCGCTGAAGGGAGACCGTGAACACGAAGAGCAAGCTGCAGCAGTGCCCATGTGAACTGTGGTAGGAAGCGCATTCCCTGCCAGCCACACTCATGAGGAAAAGGCTGTGGGCCTCATTTCTACAGAAGAAGGGAAGGGGAAAGATGAGCCTCATTTGCATTGCTAACTAGATCAATGGGGACCCAGGTGAAAGACGCACAGATGCTCTTTCTTGCTAGGAAGAGGCACTGCCTGCTTCTCTCCATTCTTGATGGGGATGTCTTCGTCAGACCAGCCTCCCGAAATGAAGTGGTTGCAGAATTCCAGGCCGTCTTTTGCAAATGTTTGTACTTCACAAGGGCAGGGTGACTTCCTAAGTGTGTAGGCTGGCTGGAGATCTGAGAGGGCTTACAAAAAAGAACCAGAGCTGTCCTTGAACTTGAAGATCCACGCACAGCAACACACATATGGCCACTTTGGCTTGGGGCCCTGAAGTGGAGCCCAAAGTGGCCTCGGAAAAGTTGTTAATGCTCCCAGCTCAGGGCTGGTGCCTACCTCTAACTCTTAGACCTGCTGTAAACAAGTAGAGGGTGGGCCTTTCAAAATCGGGGTTCTAATAAAACAGGCCTAGAGGGGGCCTTACTCACCCTAGACCTGCAGAAAAGAGTGGCCAAGTTGTGTGTGTGTGCATATGTGTGTGTGTTATGCATGTGAGCACATGAGTGAGAGAGCATATGGAGGCTAGGGGGCAATGTTAATCTTCCTCAATTTCTCCCCACTTGAGACAAGGTCTCAAACTGAACCTGGAACTTTGGAACTCACTGATTTGGCTGGACTGACTGGCCATTGAGCACCAGGGTTCCTCCTGTCTCTATTTCCCACAATGGGATTATAACCACACAGTAATTAACTCTGCTACACCTGGTGTGTGTGTGTGTGTGTGTGTGTGTGTGTGTGTGTGTGTGCACACTAGAATCCGACTTAGGTCCTCGTGTCTACACAACAAGGACTTTACCAAGTGAGTCATCCCTTCCACGCTAAGGATAGCAAAGTTTTAATCTCATCTGTAAAACAACTACCTTGATAGAGTCTGAGGTATGTGGGGAAAATGAGCCTGAAAGCCACATAGACTCAGAAACTTTAAGATTGCTGTCTATTTTTATGTTAGCTTATGCCTAACACAAAGTAAGCCCTGTAAGGGCAGTTGCTGGATATATATTTGACTTGAATTCCACCGATGCATCCTGCCTCATCCTCCTCTTGTTTTTAAAGTCCAGGTCAAGCCCTGCTAATAAGATGCATGCCTTTGAGATACTCAATCGTGCCACAAGGACATGTGCTCAACTATAATCATAGCAGCTTTGTTTGTCATAGCCAGACCCTGTAAACAACCTAAATGCCTCTCAATCAAAGAATGGATAAGAAAAATGTGGTACATTTACACAATGGAGTACTACACAGCCGAAAAAAATAATGACAGCTTGAATTTTGCAGGAAAATGGATGGAGCTAGAAAACATTATTTTGAGTGAGGTAACCCAGACACAGAAAGACAATTATCACATGTACTCACTCATAGGTGGTTTTTAAACATAAAGCAAAGAAAACCAGCCTACAAACCACAATCCCAGAGAACTTAGACAACAATGCAGACACTAAGAGAGACTTACATAGATCTAATCTACATGGGAAGTAGAAAAAGACAAGATCTTCTGAGTAAATTGGGAGCATGGGAACCTTGGGGGAGGACTCAAGAGGGGAGGGGAGAGGCAGGGAGGGGAGCAGAGAAAAATGTAGAGCTCAATAAATATCAATAAAAAAATTGAATGCCTTTGGAAAGAGCTGGGATGCTTTGGGTTCCTAACAGACACTTGGGCCAATACAGGACTGAAAGGGAAGGTGGGTTCATCTTTTGACATTGAGACCCATTGGTCACATTACTCAGATCTGAGCTGCTGAAAACAAATTGGTAGATAAGTAAATCGTTAACATTGTTTGAAAGAATCCTACAGCCAGGCCTCGCTCTTAGGTCCTTTTACCCTAACATGGGTCTCAGAAATCGTAGACATGCCACTTAACTAAATCAAAAGCGCTGCAGAAGTGATAAAAAAATCCCAGCGTTAGGGCTGGAGATGGCTCAGCAGTTAAGAGAACTTACCATTCTTGCAAAGTACCCAGTTCCAGGTCTCAGCACCTGTATGGCAGCTCACAACCCTTTGTAACTCCAGTTCCAGGGAATGCAGCGCCCTCTGCTGGCATCTTCAGGCATTGTATGCACATGGATCCCGTACCAGTATGAGGCAGAACATAAAATAAAAGTAAACAAATCTTTGAAAAAGATTTGCAACAGAGTTGAGGATCTTCTAGACCAGTGGTTTTCCAATCTTGCTAATGCTGCAATCCTTTAATACAGTTCCTCATGTTGTGGTGACCCCAACTGTAAAATTATTTTGTTGCTACTTTATAACTGCAATTTTGCTTCTGTTATGAATCATAATGTAAATATCTGATATGTAACCTGTAAAAGGGTTACTCGAGCCCAAATGGGTGGGGAACCGGTTGAGAACCACTGTTCTAGAGACTATAATAGTGTGCCAGGGAATCTAAAGCTTCTCCGAGGTCACCACTAAGTTCCGCGTTCTCGAGGGCCCTCTCGCTGTCTGCTAGTAGATGCCCATCACCGGCAAAGGCTCTTGCAATTCTGGACTAAACCCATGGCTCCCTGCATCCAATGTCGGAAAAGCGCTTCGTCAGATTCTTGTCGCCTTCCAGTCCTTCGCTGCTGTTTTTAATATTCTCACTTCCTTCAGGATCATTGGGCCCGCTGGGCTTTGGTTACCTGGACTGAGCAACCTCCTCATCTTTTGGTGCTAACTGTCCCCATACACCTACTAATTCTTTATTTTCCGTTCCAGCCCAGCACCTGCCTCCTCTCTCCACTCTTACCCACCTCAGGCTTCTAGAATCCCTACACGGCGCCCAGTCCAGAACCACCCCAGCCTCTCCACTGACCTGCCAAAGCATCGTTACCTGGTAGGTCATCTTCGCGGTCACAACCCCTCCTCTCCATAATGTCTGTTCTCTGCTAGGTCCAGGCTCCACTCTGTTACCTTTCTGACTCTCTCCACACCTCTGTCTCTACCAGCTAAGATCTTTGCCGGTCCTGCCCACTAGATACCCTCCACCTTGTGGAGGGCTTCACGCCTGGAGTTCACGTCCCAGTACTGCATTTCAGCCAGAAGGCAAGATACAAGAGAAGACATGGCAGCTCGAAAGCAACCCTGAGCCACAATGAGGAGGTGAAGTTACATCTTAATCACGTTCTCAGAAACAATCTACACAGAATTCACCAACAAACACCAGTTACCGCCATGACAATCCTTTCTTTAGCTTCCTTTATTCCTCCTCTGAACCACACAGGTGGAACTGTGCTGTATTGGCTTTTTCTTTGTTAGTTTGTTTTTGCAAAAAATTAAATCCATATCCCCAAAAAGGCTTAAAATTGATTAAGAGCAAAAACATGGTCCTATTTTTTATTCACATTTTCCAGGTGTGTGTGTGTGTGTTTGCATGCATGCACCTGTATGTACATATATGAAGCATGAGTGTGCAGATGCATTAGCACATGCAAGATATGCACATGCTACATGGCACATGCAGAGGTCAGAGGACAACCTCCAGCGTCACTCCTCACCTTCTGCCTTGTTTGAGACAGAATCTCACCTCTCCTTCACATGCCAGGCTAGCTGGCCTGGAAGTTTCTAAGGATTAGCCAGCCTTCACTTCTCGTCTGCCACAGTGTACTGGGATTATAGACATGAGCACCACCATATCTGGCTCTCATGTAGGTTCTGGGGTTTTGAACTCTGGTACTCATGCTTGAATGGCAAGCTCTTTACCCACTGAAGCATCTCTCCAGCTCCTCATATATATATGCAACACACACAGTGCCTGACCAATGCTAGTTGATTGATTGATGCGTCATTAGTTTAATTAAGATGTTAGTCAGGAGCATTGGTGTGGGTGTGGGTGGAAAGTGTAGTCTTTGTTGATAGATACATGTGACTGAGGCTAAATGTAGTATTGGCTAAAGTTAGGAAGCTGGGAGGCTGCACAGGCTAGCACTCCCACGTCCCTGGAAGGCACAGTTTCACAATTCTGAACAAAAGGGCAGCCCTTCCTGTTTATTTTTCGATGATTAGATTGCTCACTCGTTTGTTAGCACAGTGAATTCTTCTGAGCCATGAACATGTACCATGAGTGACGTGGAGGAGGCACACAGACAAGCCCTACAATGCGGTACCCAGACTCAGTGGGATCACCATCAGGAAGGCCCTGGCTCTTCCTCCTGGAAGAATCTGTGGGTTTGCTGACAATGGGCATCCTACATCAGGGTCTAACCTACCAGCTAGACCTTCCTGCCCCAGTGGAAACAGACGCCACAGTTGGGACCTTGAATCCAGACTCTCTGGAACTCGCTTCTTCCTTTGTGAAGAATGCTAAAGGTGTTTTAATCAGAGACATCGGGAGTAGGGAAAAAGGATCTGTAAATGGTTCACACACCGACCTCATCCTAAAAGCAAGCCAGAAATGTGGGCAATGTCCCCAGTCAAATTTAAAGAGAAGAATTCAAAATCTGTTTCACTGCCCCGTGCACACCAATAACATTGATGTAATGGATGGGAAATGTGTTCAGCACTGGAGCTAAGCAGAAGGTTCATTAATTCACCTACTCATTCATTAATTCAAAGGTTCATTGGTCCTTCCACATATTCAAAAGATATATATATATCCACATATAGATATCCACATATATCTATATCCACATATATTAAAAACATAACAAACTATTGTTTTTCATTTTACATACCAATCCCAGTTCCCATTCACTCCCCTCCTCCCATTCCCTCCATCTAGCCCCCATACGTACCCCTGATCCACTCCTCAGAGAGGGTAAGGCACATTGCTTTGGGGAAGGTCCAAGGCTCTCCCTACTATATCTAGACTGAGCAAGGTATCCATCCAAAGAGAATAGGTTCACAAAAAGCCAGTACAAGCAGTAGGGATAAATCCTGTTACCACTGCCAGTGGTTCCTCAGTCTGCCCCAGCCATACAACTGTCACCCACATTCAGAGGGACTGGTTTGGACCTATGCTGGTTCCTTGCCTGTCTGGCTGGAGTTGGTGATAAATTCCCAGGAGTCCACAAGGATGACCCCAGCTAAGACCCTAAGCAAGAGAGGAGAGGTTGCCCAAACTGGCCTTGCCCTGTAGTCAGACTGATGACTCTCTTAAATATCAACATGGAAGCTTCATCCAGCAACTGATGGAAACAGAGGTAGAGACCCACATTGCAGCACTGGACTGAGATCCCAAAGTCCAGGTGAAGAGTGGGAGGAGTGAGAATATGAGCAAAGAGGTCTTATTTCTCAAATGACATTCAACAATAAAATACTCAAATGTGAAAGTCTTTAGTGCTACTTTCTACAAAAATGTATACCAAGATAAATCAAAATGAGTAGACTGAATTTGGAAATTTTTATTTAACTACTTTTAAATTTCAAAAATTACTTACTTTTATTTATGTGTGTGTGTGTGCCTGATTGTCTGTTTGTACACCACATGGATACAGGTACCTAAGGAGAAGGTCAAGGGTAGAGGGTCCCTTGGTACTGGAGTTACAGGCAGCTGTGCAGAACAGGTCTTTCTTTGGACAGTGACACTGAGACAATATTAAGCTCTTTATTAAGCCAATCAGAAGGCAGGCAAGGAAAGACAGAGACTTCTTCACTCAGTGTACCAAAGATTATCCCAACAGCTGTGAACAGCTTGATATGGGTGCTCTCTCTCTAGCCTGAAAATTACTTTTAAAATCATGACAAATAACACAGAAATATAACCTGATAGCTGAGCAACCTGTTTTTTCTTCAGTAGATTTGTGTGTTTTGGTTTTCATCAGTCAGGGATTGCACTATGAAATTCATTGTGCATAGCAAATGTTCACTAACCTAGTATGCAGGCTATAAGTTCACAATTTTCATGAAATATAAAGAACAGTACTTTCCCTTGTGGTGGTACTTGTCTTTATTCCCAGCCTTTGGGGACAGAAGTAAGTTAATCTCTGTGTACTTGATACCAGCCTGGTCTACATAGCAAGTTCTAGTCCATCCAAAACTACACAATGAGACTCTATCTCAACAGAAAGAAAGAAGAAAGAAAGAAAGAAAGAAAGAAAGAAAGAAAGAAAGAAAGAAAGGAGGGAAGAAGGAAGGAAGGAAGGAAGAGAGGGAGAGAGAAAGAAAGGAGAAAGGAGGGGGAGGGAGGGAGGGAAGGAGAGGAAAAAGGGGGGAAGGAGGGAGGGAGGGAGGGAGGGGGGAGGAGAAAAGGAGGGGAGGGAGGGAGGAGGGGGGAGAGAAAAGGGGGGAAGGAGGGAGGGATTAAGGTCCAAGTTACTTACTTGTCAGTCACACGGTCCAGGCCGCATGTCTAATCTTTAGTCATGAGTAGACCCCTTGCAACTGCAAGCCAACACAAACTCTTCTTTCTTTATACTGTAAGAGCCAGCAATTGGTTTTTTATGAATCAATCTTCCTCCTTCCCTTCTGCCTTCATTCCTTCCTCCCTCCCCTCCTCTCCCTCTCCATTGCTGCTGTAATGAACGTTGTGGCACACTGCCTGGATCCCCCCCTTCGGGGTGTGTCCCAGTTATCCTAGCTGTGGGCAGTGTCTGGCAGCTCACAGTAGACTCCATCCCCAGGAAACTGCCTTTTCCTAGTTAGGCTGACTCCCCGGGGATTACCTTTGTCCTCTAGTGAGTGGATGGCAGAGGTAGAAATTAGGGTGAAGTAGGTCTCATTTTAGTGCAACCCTGCAAAACTCACCCCAGCTACAGAACTCCCGTGGACTCAGAGGAGCCCTTAAATGCCCCAATATCCAGGCTTCCTTTCTTCCTATGCCCAATCCATCCTCCCTTACCCTCTTAAGAAGTATTGTTCTTAAGAACTTTCTCCAAAGAAGTCCTGCAGGAAAAATTCTAATTCAGAGCCAATTTCTTAGAAATCCCATCTAAGACAGATGTTGCTTATTGCCACATCTAAAAAATAAAAATAAAAAAAAAATAAAAATTGCATGACCAAGATGTGGAGAAATGATCAATGGGTAGAATAGAGTACTTGTCACACAATGAGGATCTGAGTTCAGATTCCCAACACCCACAGAAGAATCCAAGTTCGACAGGACTTATCTGTAATGTCAGTACTGGGGAGGCAGAGGCAGGAGGATCCCTGAGGCTCACTGGCCAACCAGTCTAGCAAAACTGATGACTTCCGGATTCTGTGAGAAACCTGGCCTCCTCAAAAATATAAGAGAACACTTGAGGAGGGCACCAGACATTGACCTTTGGCTTCTATACACACATGAATGTGTATCTGCACAGACACGTACACACATATGTACACACACCCATAATCAGAAGCACATATTGCGACATACACCGAGATTTCCAGCACTAGGAAGCTGAAACTGGATGAACACAAGTTTGAGGCCAGTCTGGGATTCATAGTAAGGTTCTCTCTCTGTCTCTGTCTCTCTCTCCCTCTCTCTCTTTCTCTCTCTCTCTTCTCTCTCTCTCTCTCTCTCTCTCTCTCTCTCTCTCAGATAAAATACAAATGAATTAATAAGTAGGATTATCAAACAGTGAGCTAAATGCAGTTTCCATGGTTACCAGATGATAAGCCTTTATACTAAACATGCCCAGGTGATTACACATTTTTGGCACCAAAGCTCAGCTTCCTTCCCATGCTTGTTACTGAATGTTCCCATTTCTTTCTAGCCCAACCCACAACTGGCCTCTCAGGTTCAGTACCAAAAGACCAGCAGGAACAGCATTGCCTCTGTCACTCATTACTGCAGACAGCGAGAATATTCTGTCACTAGCTGATCGGTCCAAGCATCCAGTGATCCGCCCAGCCCTTGAAGGACAAGCAGCGATAGTCTTCTCATGCTAACAGGATCTCCTATGAGCGGAGCATCCTTCATTCAGTCTGAAACAGGTGCTGACAGGAGGAATCCATTCACTGCACCCACATCTCATGCACCTTGAAAACCACAACAGCCCTGTTCAAAATAGGGTCTGATCCACACTATCTCAGCTTTCCGTCCCACTACTGATAAAAAAATAAATACACCATTAAAGCATGAGACACCTGGTTCAACTTTTAGAAAGCAGTCTGGGAAAGCAGACATAAACTGTGTGTACAGGGCATGTTCACATTCACGGTTACCTGATATACAGGCAGCAGATGGCTGCTAAAGCCATGTGCTGGAGAATGTTATTTCATGCCTTGTAGCTGCGAATGAAGGGAGATTTGCCCTTCCCTGATAGCGCTGGACCTAACAAAGCTCAGTAGAAAACAAAATGCTCAGTAGAATGTCCCAGGTATGGACAGTCAAATAGCATGGTCTTGATAAACACTGTGTGCCTAGAGATTGCTGTCAATCTAAGATGCATGGCAACCAAGGCCTTGGTGAATGTAAGCCAGTGCAAACTGCCAAGGGTCACCAGCCGATTTACAGGGCTTCCTTAGTATTAACACAGGGGGCTAGCTAGGGCAAGCAGACCTAGAGGGTTGCACAAACCACCACTTCAGGCAAGGTATGCTGAGCTGAACAATTAAAGTGCCTGCTACACCCCCATACATTAGCTAGACAATTTTATTTCTTTCATATATTAATACATTTCTTTTGATTAAATCCATGACTCATCCTGCCACTCCACTTCTTCCCAGGTCCCTACTTCTCCCTATAGTCCCCTTCCTAATTTTATCTGTGTGTGTGTGTGTGTGTGTGTGTGTGTGTGTGTGTGTAAAAATATACTGAGACAAATTATCCTGGCAACCTGCTGGAAATTTCCAACCCTGAGGAAATCTGACTCTCTCTCTCTCTCTCCCAGCCAACACAGACCGCCAATAGCTTCCTCTGAGAGTGGGTCTTCGTGAGTGCCCACCGTCCATGCCAGATAGCAGCTAGACTGATGTTGCGTAGGTCATTTGCAGGCAAGCGTGGCTGCAGCGAGTTCGCACAATTGCCGGTCGTGTCCAGAAACCACTGTTCACAGCTGTCCTCCTGACCTCTGGCTCTCTTGTAGACATTTCCTGAGCCTCGGGGCAGGAATGTCACACGGATATCTTGTTTAGGGATGAGCACTTCGCAGTCATTATTCTCTGTGCTTCGGTTGTTTTTGGTTCTCTGTGTTGACCCCCATCTACTCTGCACTGTGGCGTCACAGTTATAGGACATAAAAAGTAAATGCTTCCAAGTGCCAAAAGAAAACCCAAGCTGGGGGTGGGGTGGGATGGGGGTAAGGGGAGATGGGGAGAAAAAAGTGAGAAGGGGAGGATGGGGGGAACTTGGGGAAACAGGAGGATTGGGATAAAGGAAGGTTGGATAGGGGAGCAGGGAAGCACATATCTTAGTTAAGGGAGCCACCTTAGGGTTGGCAAGAGACTTGAACCTAGAGTGGCTCCCAGGAGCCCAAGGCGATGTCCCCAGTTAGTTTCTTGGGCAGCTGAGGATAGGGAACCTGAAATGACCCTATCCTATAGCCATACTGATGAATATCTTGCATATCACCATAGAACCTTCATCTGGCGATGGATGGAGATAGAGACAGAGACCCACACTGGAGCACCAGACTGAGCTCCCAAGGTCCCAATGAGGAGCAGAAGGAGGGAGATCATTAGTAAAGAAGTCAGGACCACCAGGGGGTGCACCCACCCACTGAGACAGTGGGGCTGATCTATTGGGAGCTCACCAAGGCCAGCTGGACTGTGACTGAAAAAGCATGGGATAAAACCGGACTCTCTGAACATGGTGAACAATGAGGGCTGATGAGAAGCCAAGGACAATGGCATGGGGTTTTGATCCTACTTCATGTTCTGGCTTTGTGGGAGCCTAGCCAGTTTGGATGTTCACCTTCCTAGACCAGGATGGAGGGGGGAGGACTTTGGACTTTCCACAGGGCAGGGAACCCTGACTGCTCTTTGGACTGGAGAGGGGGAGAGGAGTGGGGGAAGGGAGAGAAGGGTGGGAGGAGGGGGAGGGAAATGGGAGGCTAGGGAGGAGGTGGAAACTTTTTTTTTCCTTTTCTCAATAAAAAATTTTTTAAAAAGGCATTAAAAAAAAGAAAACCCAAGCTCCAACAGGGAGGGTGGCCTTGCACTGAGGTTTTGAATTGGGTGTTTAAAGTCACAGGCTTCTGTAGCTGGTCCCGGGTATCACCATGTTGGTCTCAGGCCCTCAGACTTAGAGGCAAGCACCCTTACTCACTGAGCCATTTTGCCAGCCCCAACATTTTTCATCTCTATAGCAATCATAAACACTACAAAACAATGCCCGGGATCAGACGCCTGGAATTGGCTGCTATTGGTTTTATATTCGGAAGAATCAGGAATGGTTGTGAGAGTTCTGAGGCAGGCACAGGAGAGTGGGAGTCTAGCAAACACTCAGGCATTGCTCAGGGTTTTCCTATTGGTCCTCGGATTCCTCAACACTGAGCACTTAGTTACTGTAACCGTGTAAAATGCTGTCGTTCCGTCTTGCCGGCAACCCATCAGACACACCTTATTGCTGCACTACCTCCTTTCCCGGTCTTGGCGGAATTCATTAAGGCATATGGTAATGAAAACTTAAGAAGACATTAATTTTTAGATGAAATTATTTCATTCTGATGTTCCATTTCCACACGATAATTGCCCTTCAGAAATGCCAGCAGGGTACAGGGAGCCATAAAGACGAGAAATGTGGACATTAACGGAAAAGCCAGCTCCGTTATGATGTCATCAAATAAAGCACACACTCACATAACCAGGAGCCAAACAGACGATAAAACAGCTGATCTCCTTCCATGAAGACCAACTGAGCCTACCTGCGGGGTGAGGTCTGTTTTTACCAGTTAGGTATTTTTATAAATGGAAGGAAGATAATACTAGCTCCAAGGATTTGATAGACTATAAAGCATATGACAATACAAATTAATCTTCACAAATGAAACATGCGCAAAGGTGTCCTGGAATAAAAACATCACTATCCCCAAGTCTTTCTGAACATGGTGGGTTTGTAGGATACATGCTAACTTCGTAAGTGAAAGAGGAACGGCAGTGTTTAACAATTATTTGATAAGCTTTGGGGAAAATGAGTTTTGCAGCCTAACAGCTGAGAAAGTACATTCATTCTTGTAATAGCTGAAGCACAAGGTTTCGCAATATTAAAAGACATAATCTGAGCCGGGCCCTGTAAGAACGGCCTGTGTGGCTGTTTGAATGAAATTAGCTCTTATAGACTCATATTTCCATGTTTGATGGAACTTTTTAGGAAATATTAGGTGTGGCTCCGTTGGAGGAGATGTGTCGCTGGGGGCAAGCTTTCAGGTTTCAAAAGCCTGTGCCAGGCCTAGTCTCTTGGTCTGTCTGTCTCTCTCTCTCTCCTCTCTCTCTCTCTCTCTCTCTCTCTCTCTCTCTCTCTCTCTCTCTGTCTGTCTCTCTCCCTTTCTCTTTGCCTTGTGTGTGTGGATCAGAAGTGTACCCTCAGTTGCTGCCCTAGCACCATGTCTGCCTGCTGCTGTGCTCCCCCACCCCACCCCGACTGTCATGGACTAACCCTTTGAAACTGTAAGCAAGCCCCTAATTAAATGCTTTCTTTTGTAAGTTGCCTCACAGCAATAGGACAATAAGTATGACAGTCGGTAATCCCAGGAATTCTGAAGACTTAGGCAAGAGAATCAAAAGTTCAAGGCCAACCTGATGAAAGAGAGAGAGCACAAGGCAAGCATAAGTAGCCTAGAGAGACCCACTCTCCAAACAAAATGGCGGACACAGGTCTGAACACACAAGCGTCTCCCTGCTGCGGGCCAGGTCCTAGCTTCAATCCCTAGGACAGGGGGGGAAGTCTAGTTGTTGCCCAGCTAAAAATTCTTTTCAAAGTCAAAACTGGACAATTAAGCATTTTAACATGAAATTTTTAGAAGTTGGAAGTAGATGACACTTTCTAACGTCTATCCTCTAGCCCAGAGTGAAAGTCCTCGGTGCTTACATCTTAAAGAAAAGTTAGACAGAAATTGTTACAACGGCACAGTCTCAGCCTAGGAATGAATGACACCAATAGGTATCTATATAAACACAATTTTAGAAACTACTTGTTTGCTACTTTGGGGGGCACCTTGTGCACCGCAAGTGCCCTGTCACTGCGCTGCTCTCGCAGCGAACTGTGGTGTGCGTGAGTGTGGTACATGCACGCATGTGCTAAATCAACTTCTGAGAAGGTGCCCTGGCTTGCTAATCTTTTACTATTTTTTAGATTTGTTTTATTTTTGTGTGTATGAGTGTTTTGCCGGAATGTGTGTATGTGCACCACATGTGTGCCTGTGGCCTGCGGAGGCAGAAGAGGGTGTCAGATCCCCTGAAACGGATCCACCATGTGGGTGCCAGGAGTTAAACCCCGGTCCTCTGCCAGAGCATCAAGTGCTCTTACACTCGGACCTCTCTCCAGATTTTATGATCTTTTGATTACTTGTATTCTACACTCTACCGTGTAATTATAAATGAAAACAATCCAGGAGAAAAATTTAAACTTTTAGAGACTGAGAATTATAGGGAAAAAAATCCAACTTATATTTCAATTTCTGTGTCTGAGAAATATGAATGACTGATAAAATAATTTCAAGGTTAAAACACTTTTTGCATGGCTGAAGTTCTATGAAGGAAGTAGAATGAACCATAAATCCAAAGAGAAAGCGTCCTTGCAGGTGGCAGGTGTTTTTAGGGAGTGAGTCTATCATACTAAGATCATCAGATCTCTTACTTTCTGAAATGGAGATTGACATATATCAGGTGAGCAAATCCCAGCTGTGGCCATGGCCATGGCTTTCCCTATGGAGGAATACCTAGCATGGCCTGGACTTGTGGTGGGTAACCTATGCTACTGGCACTGAGCCACCATAGTGACGAGGAAGCAGACAACCTGTCTGTCTCCGCACACAGCATCATCTCCTCTCCGGAGAATGCAGCTCCCTTTCGTCCCAGCAGCACTGCGGATTCCATTCTCCCTGTTTCAGAATGCTGCGGGTGTACCAGCCATTGCAATGCGGGAAGATCACACAGTGAAGAAAGGACTAGAGTGAGCCTGTGCCTGTGGACTGGGGCTGGGTTAGAGAAGGGCTGGAGCCACCCCCACTGCAGCCTGACACAAGCTAGGAGCCTCAGCGTGAAAGGAGGAGTAGAAAGCAGACTGTAGAAAGCTTGGAGGTGAGAAAGTGGCTCGTAGGAACTTAGACAATGATGGGCAAGGGAGGGAGATGTAACTGCAATCAGAGGGAGGACTGGGTGCAGGGAAGGTACCAGCTGTGGCCACCAATAGCACATTCTAGATAGCCAGGGTTTCCCTTCTCTCCAGTGCATGTAAGAACCTGGTCTCAGAACCTGCCTTGTAAGGGTTTCTCAAGGTGCCTTAACCCTAAAATAGAAGCCATGATGTGATGGGGGGACAGCGTGAACATCAGATTGTAGAAGACACGGATTGCGGTGCTTCGCCTTAGAAGATGCTTGACTTTGGGTACATCACTTAGTCTCAACTTTCCAATATGAAAAACAGGGATGAAGAGAACTGTGGCAATTGTGATGACATGCATGTTCTGCAAAGGCTCCAGCCAGAGAAAACCCCAGCAATGAAGAGGGAAGTGGACATGAAGTCCCGTCCTAGCCGGTAACTGACAGATGCTGGGAGAAGCAGAGCTTAGTTTTGGTAAAGGCGTGTCCCCGTTGGACTGATTAAACTACAACATCTGGGCAGCACAAAGTGGACTTGATAGGTTTAAAAAAAAATGACAAAATGTTGGGTTGATAGGGAAGTGGGGTGGATCTAGGAGGAGCTGGGGGAGGGGGGTGTGATCAAACCACAACGTATGAAATTCTCAATTAATAACATTATTTTAAAAGAATTGTAGCATGACTGGATTATAAAATGTAGCTATACTAACCTGCGAGGGGCCAGCGGACAGTGCTCTGTAACACACATAGGCAGAAAGGCATGCTGGCCCCACCAACCACACACAGGCCTGCTGGACCCACCATCCACACACGGGCACAGTGGTCCCACCATCCACACACGGGCACAGTGGTCCCACCATCCACACACGGGCACGCTGGACCCACCAACCACACACAGGCCTGCTGGACCCACCATCCATACACAGGCCTGCTGGACCCACCATCCACACATGGGCACACTGGACCCACCAACCACACACAGGCCTGCTGGACACACCATCCACACACGGGCACACTGGACCCACATCCACACACGGACACAGAGGACCCACCATCCACACACGGGCACAGTGGACCCACCATCCACACACGGCACACTGGACCCACCACCCACACACGGGCACAGTGGACCCACCATCCACACACGGCACACTGGACCCACCAACCACACACGGGCACACTGGTCCCACCATCCACACACGGCACACTGGACCCACCACCCACACACGGGCACACTGGACCCACCAACCACACACAGGCCTGCTGGACCCACCATCCACACACGGCACACTGGACCCACCACCCACACACGGGCACAGTGGTCCCACCAACCACACATGGGCACAGTGGTCCCACCATCCACACACGGGCACACTCGACCCACCATCCACACACGGGCACACTGGACCCACCATCCACACACGGGCACACTGGACCCACCATCCACACACGGGCACACTGGTCCCACCATACACACACAGGCCTGCTGGACCCACCATCCACACACGGGCACACTGGTCCCACCATACACACACAGGCCTGCTGGACCCACCATCCACACACGGGCACACTGGACCCACCATCCACACACGGGCACACTGGACCCACATCCACACACGGGCACACTGGACCCACCATCCACACACGGGCACACTGGACCCACCATCCACACACGGGCACACTGGACCCACCATCCACACATGGGCACACTGGACCCACCATCCACACATGGGCACACTGGACCCACCATACACACACGAGCACACTGGACCCACCATCCACACACGGACACAGAGGACCCACCATCCACACATGGGCACAGAGGACCCACCATACACACACGAGCACACTGGACCCACCATCCACACACGAGCACACTGGACCCACCATCCACACACGAGCACACTGGACCCATCAACCACACACGAGCACACTGGACCCACCATCTACACACGGCACACTGGACCCACATCCACACACGGCACACTGGACACACCATCCACACACGGGCACACTGGACCCACCATCCACACACGGACACAGAGGACCCACCATCCACACATGGGCACAGAGGACCCACCATACACACACGGACACAGAGGACCCACCATCCACACACGAGCACACTGGACCCACCATCCACACACGAGCACACTGGACCCACCATCCACACACGGGCACACTGGACCCACCATCCACACACGGGCACACTGGCCCCACCACCCACACACGGGCACAGAGGACCCACCATCTACATCCTTCAGAAATACAAGTCCATAGCAACCATCCAATAAGACTAATTTTATTAAAAAGAACCTGATACTCAGAATATTTACTAACTTCTTTTAAGGTCACAAAACTAGTAAGTGACAGGATAGGGATTGACCTACGTTTTCTGTCTAGCCTTATACGTATTTACATATCATGTCATTCCTTGCACTTGATCCTGTGTGTTGACATCTAACATGTCAATTTTGCTGCAGTGATTCCCTCTAGTCTTCTCATTATGGTGGAATTTGCTTCTGAGCTAGAAGCAATCCATACTGCAGAGTCTCAGTGGGAAGAAACATACCTATCAGAACACAGCAGGCTTAGGATCAGGCTGTGGGGATAGAGAAACCACTGGTGTGCCCGAGGGAATGGCTACGAAGGGCCCACAGCAGTCTCAACTCATTGCAGCCTTCAGGAGCATAGGACTGAATCTTGGCAGGGTCAACACACGAGCTTAACCTTTTAAGACAGATAAATTGAGTTCTTGGAATGTCCCTGTTTAGTGGACTCATAGGGGTCTTCCAGATGAGCCCCTTGCTAAGTGAAGGTCTGCTTTGCATCAATTTTACACAGTCTCAAGATAATCTCTGGCTGGGTCTCCACAAGGCCAAAGCCAGCTGTGGAAAGTTCAGTGCATCAGCTCTTAATCTGCAAAGGAGAATTGCTTGTGTTGCTCATAGCAACGTTACTTATCATAGCAGAGTTTGGAAACTGCCTATTCCTCCAAAAATCTAGAGGTATTTAAATAAGTTCTGATCCATTTGTAGGAGGCAGGAGGGAATAGGGTCCTGTCAGTGGCTACTATTGCTTTCTTAGGAGCCAAGCATCTTCCCCGGGCTTGGCATGTATACCTGTGATTCTAGCACTCTAGAAGCTGATACGGGAGAATCCTAAGTCCAAGGCCAGCCTGAACCATGTAGGGATATCAGTCTCAATCTATTAACATGAAATTTAAAGAGCTAGAAACGTAGTTAATGGTAGAGCACACACACTGCCTGCAGGAGGCCCTCTGTCCATGCTCCAGTACAGAAACTAGAGTGAAGGAAGGAAGAACCAAAGACCCTCCAACTGGCTATTTCTTTAAAGCAAACTGACAACGCATAATTGTGTCACAACACTGGTAAAAGCTCAGGAGGCTGCTATGGGACCACTATAGTGTTCTGTTTACTAGACACCTTCACAGGTAGCCCGCATTGTATTTTCCTAACCATGACTGCTACAAATACCTTCTTTTCCAGTGGAATTTATGAGAATGGGGAGTGTAATTCATGCTAGAAGTGGGTGTTAAATCCTTTGTGGCACTGAAAGATATGAAACTCTTGGCAAAATAAAAGTTCAGATGCCGTATCTGTTAAATATATGTTCCGATTAATTATTTAAGGTCATTTTTTTTCTGCCATGTGGAAACTTTCCCTAGCCTAACGACTTTTCAGGGTCCAATTCTGACACTGTAACAGCAGCAACCAATACTTCAGAAACTTCAAGTAAGAATTCTCTAGTAATAAGTTTTACCAGTGATGAGGGGAAGCTGGGGCGGTCCAGCATTTCTTGTGGAGATGTAAATGGGCCAGTCACTTCGGAAAATAGTTTAACAGTTCCTCAAACCATTAAATACAGAGTCACAATGTGACCCAAAAATTCTCCTCCCTGACACCTAAAAACTAAAAGCCTAAATTCATATAAAAAACTTGTACATGTGTGCTAACTGTGGCAGCGTTGCTCCCATTAGCCCCTCAAAAAGGAAACAACCCAAGTTCCCATCAGCTGGTGAACGGACAAACAAAGCAGGTCATAGCTATAGAATGGAACACTATTCAGCCATAAAAATGAGGTGGCCAAACATGTACTACAAGGTGGATGAGATCTGAGAACACTCTGAAAAGACGGAGACCCCTCCCCCCGATACAAAATATACATTAAAGAGACAGAGAATTGGTGATTGTCTAAGCTGAGCATTTGGGAGAAATGGAAATGGAATTTCCCTTTGGGGGCAATGCAAATGCTCTCAACTGGATTGTGGCAATGGTTACACCGCTCAGCTATGAGAAAACTGTCAAATTATACTTCATGTGGGTGGATTGTATGGTATGTGAATTCTATCTCAATCAAATTGTTAAAAAGAAACTCAAAGACAAGTGTGCTCTTTGATTAAACTCAGGGTCACACACAGTGGGGAGGTGGAGGGCTTGCTTCTCTAAATTTGGAAGGACTGAGGTCCCTGAAAGTTGAGTTTTCAAATTTATAAAATGTGTCTGGAGCTGTCAACAAGCATGGTGTCCCCAACTGAGAAGAGGAGAAGAGCGGTACACTGGGTTACAGGGTTGATACGCTGAAACAAGGCCATCCACCATGTCCCGTTCTGGACCTGCGTAGAAAAGATCATTTCTACCATCACAAAAGCCAGTGGCAACCCATAATCTTCACGGCGTTCAGTGCTCCCAGCTCCGCCCTCGCCTTAACCAACTGATCCTAATCTGTTTGTCAGAGGCAAAGCGATTCTGACATATCTTTCTCTTGAGCCAGGAAGACATTCCCACATCATAATCACATCCTTATAGAAATTGGAAACGCATGTTCAAGCCGTGGTGGTCCTGCAAAAGTCTAAACCCAGATAGTGTTTCTCGACTCCCTGTCATCATCCATTTTGTGCCAAGGGATAATCAGAGTTTCGCCAGCCTATACAATGACCGATCGCTTTTTCATAAAAGAATACTTTACAAATTATTGAAACGTAGCCCATTTCTACCTGATAAATGACTGGACCTGTGCACTTTGACCTCTCATTGGCCTTTGTTGCTTGCGACCTTGCTCAAATGATTAATGTCCTTTTAACAAGTGCAGGCCTCGGAAGGCTGTGTCGACTCACTGCGTGCAGAATCCTTATTTGGGGCAAAGGGAAGTTGTTCAATCATAGAACTGCTGATAAATGTGCAGAGGCGGTCAGATCATTTTTATGTATTTTTATATGCAGAGATGGTCAGATCATTTATATATTTTTGGATACTCTACTAAAAGGCAGGAGCTTGCAGATTATGTATTTTTATACTTATCATGTCCATTTTATTTATTAATACAGGTTCTCACTGTGTAACTTGGGCTGGCTTGGAGCTCACAGAGATCTGCCTGCCTCTACCTTCCAACTGCCAAGAGTAAACCTGTGTACTACTTCACCCTGCTCAGATGCACTGCTTTCGTTTTTTTAAAGTTTTAAAGAGCCTCCTTTGTTTGAGGAGTCTTATCTACCTGCTTTTATATTTTATTTTGGGGTTTTGAGGAGATTGTTTTGTTCATTTGTTTACTTGGTTGGTAGGCTTCGGTTTTGGTTGGGGGGTGGCGGTTGAAACTGCAGTCAAGTTACATAGTATAAGCTGGCCTCAATAATCCTCCTACCTCAAGCCTCTAAAGTGCCATAGCTCCACCATGCTTGGCTAGGTTGTTTTGTTAGGTTTTTTTTTTTTCAATTATTACTTCTGAAAAAGAGCGTGAGCAATATGCTGACACAGCTCTGCTGTTCCTAAGTCCAAAGTGATAAAAAATTATGATTTCTTTATCGCACAAGTATTGCTTCATCAGTGTTTTATGGCCTTGGTACCACTTAGCTCTCTTCATCCAGGTTGATTAATTCTACCATTATTAAGCTTTGTGAAATCTCAATATCATGGTCCCACTGCTAAAATCAAAACCTACAGGCTGAGGATGCAGCTAGGTGGTGGAGAGGACCCAGTCTGCAGGGTCCTGGCTTCATTCCCCTGCCAAAAGAACCAAAATAAACAAATAGAATGAACAGAACACAACAACCCACAATGGTAACAACAAACAAAAAACTTAAATATCAAAGTTCTGGGCTTACCAGCAATCAAGAGAGTCTCCAGGCACTAGATGGAAAACAGACTAGATCTTCCTTAACACCGATTGCTCTGGAAATGGTGAAATAGACCAGGTTTTTTCTGGGTGGCTTATACTAGATTTGGAAGCAAAAGTCAGAAGAAAAAAGCAGGAGAGAGAACTATGAGCCATTTTCTTGGCTTACAAAATGTTTTACGAGCCCAATGTCCCCTGAAAAGGTTCATAAAAAATAAATTAAAAGTCTCCAGCAATTTGCTTGGTAGCCATCGTTACTCCCAGGCAGTAAGAGGATATTTGCAATTCTTAAATCAAATGTGTTTGATAGAATTCAGTCTCATGGCTTTGTAAAGAAAGGTCCTCATTAGAGACAGGGTGGGAGGGAGGGAAAAGAGGCCGGGGAGAAGGGAGCATAACTTTGTTTCAAAGACCTCACCTGCCATGAAATCGCCAGGTCACTACATCAACACCACAAACAAGGCACTTCCCACCTCTTCCAAGTCCCACAGCACTGCGGAGAGGTTGTTTTCCCTGGCAATTTGCATAAAGCTATCATTAGAGTGAGGGTTTTCCTTTCCTTAATGGCTCTAAGGTTAGAGTTGAAAATACCAACTTGATGCAATGCCGAGATGTGGCCGTATTGAACGTTACTTCCACGTTTTCCAGTAAATCATTTCATTATCCATAATAATAATCTCCCCTGACTTTACCAAGAATTGCTTTGCTCAACTTAAAGGAAGTCGGACTTAATTCGCTATCTACATCTGCATTCTCCTTCTCTTTTTATAGATTTTTTTAAAAACAAGTTATCAGTAGAATCTTCCTTCACTCAAACATAAGTGAAAGTTTTATCTATCTCGAGATATCACTAAAATAATTTATTGCTAGGGAAACAAAACCTTTTGTCTGAAAGTATATTTCTTCCCGACAGCTGTGGTATTTCAGAGAAAGCACCAAAGCCATGATAGTCTGGACTGCAATCAACCATTCTTAATAGGAAACTTTACAGACTTTTAATAAGATATCCTCCAATAATTTATGGGCCGAGGTTTTGAAGTGAAGAGGCATTGTTTGGCAATATGTTCTTCCTCTAATCTCGGGAAATTTAAATAAAAGTGCACTCATTTCCTCTGAACTCAGCAGTTCTTCTGGTTTAAAAAATAAAAAAGATTAAGAAAAACACCTGCTACACCAGTCTGAAAATATGTTTTCCACGCTTCAAGCAAAAATCGTGCTAAGCCAAACAAACAAACACCTTGATGCTGAAGTTTTCCTGCGGACTTTCAGCTTTCTGCTAATGATTCGGGGAGATGGCTCAGTCCACAAAGGGCCTGCACACAAGCATGAGGTTCTGAGTTCAGGTCCCCAGCCCCTGTGTAAAAAACTGGGAATGTTAGTGTGTGTTTGTGATCTTTGCTCTGGGAAAACGAGACAGGAGGGTCCCACATGGCCAGGCCAAATCTGTGAGGTCCAGGCAACACAGTAAGAGGCCCTGTCTCAGGAAAGAAGGTGGAGACTGAGGAAAGTAATTGACATTAACCTCTGACCTCCACATGTGTGCACACCATGCCGAAAGAGAATTCTTCTAAAGAATCCATAGGGTAATACTTTTTAAGCATGATCAAAAAAGTCTTGCCTTGTTTACAAAATATATAGCCTAGTCCCGGAGACTCTCACTGTCTTAGTTCAGTGGGTCTTAAATCTGTCCCATAGAAACATCTTTATCTCCCACCCCCATTGTTTTCTGGATATTAATTTGATGATTAGTTCTCCCCATTACGCAACTCCATCCTTCTCCTTGTTTTTACCACCACTATGCTGTGAACTTTCTTTTGATCTTAGTTTATGTCTTTCCCTTTTCAAGATGGAACTTGAACGCTTCCTTACCTGTATCTACCACATTGATAGTTTCATCTTCTTAGGCTGCACCAATCCTCTCCCACGTGGGGCAGCAGATGGTATTGTCTGTACTTTCTTCTCATGCTTTAATGATCCAATGTTTGGACTCCTTGGTTCTGTCTGAGGAGGTCTTCTGTGGGAACATAAATTCTGCATCTCTAGAATGTTCCGGTGTAAAGTCAAGGGCTGCTGGCCCTGCCACCACACAGTGAATGGCACGGTATCAAGGTTCCTTCCCACTTCAGATGTCTTATCCTGGGGTTCCAATTAATGTTCCTAAATAAATAATGTTCCTAAATCCCCGGGAGGCTCCCGAGTCCGGCACCCAAGCAGCAGTGGGTTCCCAACCTCAAGCAGGCACATGTAAACAGGTGGCGGGTGAAAGGCACATAGACACATAAAATAGGCACAAAACTAAACATTTATTAAAGGAGATAGAGAGAGAGAGAGAGAGAGAGAGAGAGAGAGAGAGAGAGAGAGAGAGAGAGAGAGAGAGAGAGAGAGACACGCATACAGAGTTTCAAGATGGCGTGGAGAGGTCAGAAGTAGCAGGGAGTGGGCGTGGCTTGTCCCTTAAAGGGACCAGAAGAATAACACCAATGACCAGTAGAGAGTCTAGAAATGCCCTACAATCCTCATGAGAACAATTTAGAATTTGGCAAACATTCACTGATGACCCTTCTTCAGGAAATGCAAGCAGAAACAGGAGTGGGGTAGGGGAGCCATCTTAACTGAGTAAGCAGGAAAGGTACTTTATCTTTGCGTTGTTCCGAGAAAAGGTTGTCTTGTTCATTTTCCTGCCAGCTCTTTCTCTTCCTTTGCTTCTGATAGTCTTGACTCCTTTCCTCCATATACATTCAGATGGGCAGCCTCTGTACTCACAGAAATTTTGCTTTCATTCAGCAACCATCATTCAGAAGTTTACAGGTCTGTAATGTTAGGAAGGAAAGGGGGATGCCCAATTATACCTCTGATGGATGTCAAAGCATAGCTGTGTTCTCTAAGAAAGTAAGAAATGAGAACTTCATCTCACCTGTTCCCGAGATACCCAGGGTCTTAACCACCATCGAGGAGACTTGGTTCTCTAATACCTGATTTTTCCTGCATCGTCCGTGCTGTATCTGTAGCTAGAAATGATTCTTCTGAAGCCTTCAGCCAAGATATGAATAAAGATTTCCTCCAAGTTTTAAAAATAATCTATTAGCTCAAAACCCAGGGATGTGGTGTGGGCAATGTTTCATGGCTTTTTCTCATCTGGATTAAAGGTATGCTAACTTAGAAAAATGGAAAATGGAGTCTCCCCTTTTCTCATATCTCCATTTCCATTTTCTGCATTTTTCAAGTGAACAGATCAAAGATAATGACCTCAGTTTCCTATTTAACTTTGTAGATGAACATCCAGTTTAATAAAAGACTTCAAGAACATTTGTTCACTGGGTACATGTGAGTGGAAGGAATTTTCAAGATATTACTTTTTTGTAAAATTTCCAAATCCATTTGCATAAGCCTTGGGTCAGATTGCTTGAGTCATTCAGAGATCAAAACAACCAATGCCTGACCACTCAAAGGCCTTAGCAACAACAGGCAAAGCAAACAAACAAAAGGGCAGAAAAGAGAGAAGGAGAGCAAGCTACATTCTGCACCGTGAGGGATAAAGGGGAGCTGCTTGGCCACTGTCACCAGTGCAAAGGATTGACGTTATGGCAGATGACGCATGCATGACCTTAGTTCAGAAGCTGCTGCTGTTGCAAGCAATCTTAAAAGTGGCTTGAAAAAATAGCCCTCTTCATTATATCTCACAACTTTGTATGCCGGGATTTTGACAGACCCAAAAGCTCCTCTGTGTAACATTAACAGAGGCCACCTGGGGGATGAGCTCATCTCTAAGACGTAAGATGGCCTTGTGGCCTGGTCTGGTCATTTGACAGGATGGCTGTAGTCTAAGTTTGGCTGGGAAGGACTGAACTGCTTTAAGTTAGAACGGAGAACTGCCAGTGTTTCAGTGACAAAGGGAATCTGTGTCGTATTTTATGATCCAGCTTTGGAGGTCACATAACATCACTTCTCCATATTCTTTTGGTTAAAGCAAACATAGGTCCATCATATTAAAGGGGAGGGGACAAAGACCCCCACAAACACACACACCATCTCTTGAAGGGAGAAATGTCAAAGAATTATGGTCATTTCAAAACTTGCCAAGAAATACTTTTAGGAATGTATCAATACATTCAGAGATCAATAATTAAATATTGACTACCACTGTGAAATTAAACTCAACTGTACACACCTTCAGCATACATATAAAAATATACTTGAAACAAAACCTTCGTACCCTAACATTATATTGAGATGTGCAAAGTAATTATTTAATTGGGAAAAAGAAATTTGGTGTTTGGTTAGAGGCCCTCACTGTTGATGTTATATTTGAGTTCTACTTTGTCTTTTACTTTATTTTTTATCTTTAAAGATGTTTGTCATTATCTTTTTAATCTATTTGATGAATATGAATATCTTGCCTGCATGTATTTCTGTGCACCATATGTGTGCCTGGTGTCCTCAAAGTGTGGAACTGGACTTCCAGAAGGTTGTGAGCCTCTGTGTGGGTGCTGGGAATGGAACCTGGGTTCTCTGGAAGAGCAGCCAGTGCTCTTAACCACTGAGCCATCTCTCCAGCCCCTGAGTACTACCACAAAGCTTGTAAACATTGCAATCTATTGTTAACTGTGTGACAATAAATTGTAGCTCTTGCTAATCACAATATCCTGCTAACTTACTCTAAAGTATTTTCCAGGTTAGGGTTCTATTTGTTCCTTCTGGAGGGTGTTTTGAAACCAGGTGTGGTGGTGTACCTATAGTCCAGCACTGAGGAGGCTGAGGTAGGAGGATTATGAGTTTGAGGCCAGCCTGGGCTAAACAGCGAGTTAAAGGCTAACGGGATTAAAAATAATCAAAGGTATTTGCTGTCTGTGAATTAACAATACACAGGACACTAAAGATTGTCATCGATAACAGCAGTCACAATATGCTGGTGGCTTTGGACCGGCTGTTATAAATCCTTCACTTAGCATCTCCACAAGCCTCCCCCTAACTCTGTAAGTAGGCTACTGACCTATTAATATTTTCACATAGTAAAATACATTGGAAATTAAACACGAGATGTTCATATTTTCAGGTATTCGCTGCTACATTGCTTTTCCCTGCTTTATTGTCTGCTGAAATATCCATGTTCTTAATAAAAAAAAAAGAAACCTGTAAAAACCTGGAAGACTGAGGGCCTAGAACAGGCAGACTTACAAGAGAAAGCTACACTCTCGCCTTACTAGAGAAAGCCACCTAGAGAGCACTCTCAGGACACCTGGCCCACACAGATAATTTGATTCTGAAATAACCTCTTCCTAGCTGCTTGTATATAAGTCAACTAAATATAAGTATAATTGGGGAGTGGTTGCCAAAAGATTCAGGGTCTCTATAAGAGGTGATTAAAATATTCTAGAATCAAATTGTGTCCCTAATCACAACTTTCAAAAAAAAAACCCACTAAATTATGTTTTTAAAGGCAAATTTTATAGTATGTGGATTATATCTAAAAATACAAAATATCAATACTACACAAGCCTTATAGAAGTCAGAAAAAGGAGCGTTATTAATTCTGAAAACCTCCTGCAATATTTTAACTAGCAAGGGACATTATTACATGCAGTACGTTATGTTGAAAAAAATCTAATTTATACCGGCTACCGTGTGTGTTGACAGTACCGGTTACCGTGAGTGTTGATGGTACCGGCAACAGTGGGCAGTCAGGCAGAATGGGGAGGGAGTTATTACTCCCTGCCACTTGTCCCCACACACCAGTAGACAGTGTGTGAAAACCTCACCAGCCGCACTCCTTAAACTGCTCATCAAAATGTCAGGGAAGGGACGCAGCCCAGGCTCTCTGACCTTGACCTAAAGCGACCGTGAGCACCGATCAGCACCGCTGGATCAATGTGGACGCTCACACAGTCGGATTTCACACACTGTCTGCTCTTGTATTCGCTCTGGGACTAATTTGAAAGCCCCGCACCAAACTAAATAAATAATAATAATAAAAAAAAAAACCTTCCTACTCAAAACTGTGAACTCATGCTATTGTGCTTATTACAGTGTGTTTGTTTATTTAGTATGCAGAGATAATTTTTTATCTTTCTTTTGCTAAGTGCTTTTTTAAAAAAAAAAACTCACTATAAGGCCTCACATTATGCTTTAAAAAAATAAGGTTTATTTTTAACTGACTGTAACTGAAAAAAAAACCACACAATTTCTACCAATAACTTGAGATAGTAGTTATTGGCAGTTACTAAAGTATTTTAAATTTCCAACATAAATTGATTAAGAAAGTAAATTAAGGCATTCAGTATTTGCACTAAAAAGCGGAGGGGCGGCAGGCCTTTCCTTATTCTTCCAAGCAAAAAGATGGTCTAAGGTTTCGCCCCTGCAGTGCATCTATGTTGACTATGCCTCTGAAAATGTCAGGGTGCTGAGAGAGATTGGTCAGAGGCCGATAGGACAGCAGCCGTCACCACTGTAGTCACGACGAGCGGGGCAGTGAGGTCCTTCTGGTACACAGTCTTATCTAATAATCCTCTCTGGAGTCCTCGGATGTACCTCTCCGCTGTCCCCTCTGACCGTGCCCTGGGCTCCCAGGTTAGTCATGTCTTTCCATCGATGCTCCAATGCTCCGGTGGGTCCTCATCAGCTCCTCCCAATGGACGCTAGCCCAGTAAGCCTGTTGGGTGATGCTCTAAAGACAGCGCAGACCTTTACATCAGTGGCCTTAGCCGTTGTGAATATCCCGGGTTACTCAGGGCGCTTTACGCCCCTCTCCAAAGAAGCTGTTTACAGTGTACCTTGACCCAAGGACCAGGCTCCCAGGAAAGTGGTAAATGGAAGGGAATTTGGGGAACTAGAGATTTCGCAGGCAGGCACAAATCACATCTCATGTGTGTTACGTTCTCTGCGGCAGTGCTAAACACACAGGTTTCTGAGGTTCATTGGTTTGTATGTGGAGAATGGATGCTGCATGTTTAGTGCAGAATTACTTATTATGAGATGAATGCTATGTGTGTGGCCTGAAAAATGAGGAGCCTTTTACTTCCCTGAGCACCTAATAGCCAAACATGTATTACAGCCAATCATGTGCAGGGCTGTCCCGTCTACACTACGCCCCAGCCCAGCAAGGGATCTCTGAGGCTCTGCAGAAGACCTTTTCCCTTCTCTCATCACTGTGGCCTCAGGGGCTCAGCTCCAGTAACTTCCTTTAGTATGTGCTACCCACACCTTATTTTGAGACAGAATTGCTCACTGACGTGGAACCCACCAATTCGCGTAGCCAGCCAGTGAGCCCTGGCAATCTTTTTGCCTCTGCCTTCCCAGTATTGAGATTATAAGCATGTAGCTACAAAACAGCATTTTGTTTGTTTATTTTTTGGGTTTTCAAGACAAGGTTTCTCTGTGTAACAGTCCTGGCTGTCCTGGAACTTGCTTTTTAGACCTGGCTGGCCTTGAACTCACAGAGTTCTGATTGACCCTGCCTCCTGAGTACTGGGATTAAAGGCCGCGTTAGCATGGGTCTGGGGATTGAACTCAAGTTCTCACGCCTGCATGGCAACCATTTAACAACCGACCTGGTGACATAGCCTGTCTCTGGCTTTTTGGATTTGAGGTTTGCTCTTTATTTTCTTGCATATGTAAGGAGCTAGAGGTTGAATCTAGGGTCTGAGGCATCCTAGGAAAGCCGTCTACTGACCTGCATTCTCGGCCAGCAAGTCTAAACTCTGCCTTCATCCAGTATTAATATCTCATCTACGTTCAAATGACAACCTCTATTTCCACTACATCCTATAAAGCCTGTCCAGTCTCCCAGCAAAGTTACAGTAGCATCAAACAGGAAGAAGTGGTAAAGAGCGACTCAAAACCAAATGTGTACAATATTTAGTCTGCACAACGTTTTAACAATATTGCGACTATGTGCCAATATACCAAAACAATTATATATAAAGATACAAATTTCTTGCTTTTTGAAAAAAAAATTAAAAGTCATTTTTTATTAAAAAAAATCAAATCTTAGGGTTTCTACTGCTGTGAAGAGACACCAATGACCACAGCAACTCTTATAAAGGAAAGCATTTAATTGGGGCTGGTTTACAGTTCCGGAGGTTTAGTCCTTTACATTACGGTGAGACATGACGGCATGCAGGCAGACATGGTGCTGGAGAAGGAGCTGAGAGTCCTACATCTTGATCTGTAGGCAGCAGAAGCAACTGTGTGTCACAAAGGGCACAGCTTGAGCATAGGAGACCTCAAAACTTACCCGCCACAGTGATACACTTCCTCCAACAAGGTCACGCCTATTCCAACAAGGCCACATGTACTAATAGTGCCTCTCCTTATAGGGGCCATTTTCTTTCAAACACCACGCAAGCACTGGCAAAATTCATTCCAAACTATATGTGATGATGTGCTTGCCAGCAACGGGCCAGAGAGAGATAGGAAGACGCCATCTTTCCTAGACGAGGCTTCTTAGCCAGTCCGCCAGTGTCCACCAGTCCCATAGCATTCAGGGAGGTAGCCTTGTGTCCCATAGACATCTGAATTTGCAGCTCCTGAGACAATAGAAAGACTCTAGACATGCATACAAAAGAGCGTGAAGACGCCAATCCTGTCCCGGCTCCTTATCTCAACTTGCCTCTCAGCACCCAGTCCTTGTCCTCAGCCTGACCTTACTGCTGTGTCCCCAGGCTTCTTCATTTTCCCTGAGAAAGGTCATCTAGCAGTGTGTGGCTTAACATGGCATCCTTACTGTTTGTTTATTCATCTATATTTTCGTTTTCACTTTTTTTGGAAACTGTCTCCCATGTCCTAAGCTGGCCTTGAACTAGTTGTGCAACCAAAGATGACCTTAAGTGTTTGATCCTCCTGCCTCTACCTTCTGGGTACAGGGCTTACAGGGATTCCCAGTTCCTATGATGCTGGAACTCAAACTCGAAGCTTTCTGCCTGCTAGGCAAGCACTCTGCCAACTGAGCCGTATGCCCAGCCCACCATCCTTAGACGAAGAGTCTAGAAGTGTATTCAACTATGAGCATCCAGTGAGAGGACTCTAAGTGCCGTGAGAGACATTCCTAGTGGGCCACAGACTTCTGTCACCAGTCTCCGTCTTCCTAAGACAGGCCTTGGGCACGTTCTTTTTGGCAAAGCTTGAAAGACAGAATTTTTTTTCCATACCACAGAGCAGTAATAGCGAAACACACCAGCTAGTGGAGCCCTTAGTGTTGAAAACAACTCGTTAAATTTATTGGTTCTTTGATGTCCAATTCATGGCAGACTCTCCTCGTTATTTTGCCAGAGGAAGTCAAGGTCATCAAGTTGTGTTTTTTAATGGGGATTGATACACTTTTATGAAAGGAACTTGGTGGAATTTCTAAAGAACATCCATTTCTCTTCGCCCTAAGTACAGTAACCTTGCCGTGCCCCCTCGCAGCTACTCAAACCAATGCGAGTTCAGGGTTTTCTCATGCATTGAACAGCCCGTCTGACAAAGTATTCTGACTTTTTCACCTAAATGTCAGAAACTTTTCATTATCCCAGAGAAGACAACATCATTATCAAAATCCCTTCTCATCTCGATGCTGTGGAAGCCACTGACCATATTAGGGAAAATAACGGTCAGGCAAAGTTTAGATGGCAACATTCATCTTTTTTGTCTGCGATTTAAAAAGAAAAAAAGTTTGCCTTCGACTTGGGAAGTCACTCCACGCTTCATTGGCAGAAATGCTCTTTCTGCTTGAAAGCGTGGGGACTTCAGATGGGCCTCCCCTCGCCAGGATGAGTAAAAACAATATCATTTTCCCTGATAGCTGCTGAATTGAAGGGAAGGGTTATTTATTTAAACTTCTGAAGCATGAAGCCAAAAGCAGGCAGTGTGCGCTGTCTGAGACGCCCTAAGAGAGATAAGAGTTTACGAAGCGTTAGATCAGCACCATTCCCAGTTTCTCATGGAAAGCACAGAGAAGCCCATAGCCTCTGCCTCAGGATTGAAGAAACCAAGTTTCTGCAGTCATGCATCCCCTGCCTCCTAGTTTCTGTCACCTTTCCTTCCTTCACACACACACACACACACACACACACACACACACACACACACAAACACACAGACACAGAGAGAGAGAGAGAGAGAGAGAGAGAGAGAGAGAGAGAGAGAGAGAGAGAGAGAGAGACAGAGACAGAGACAGACAGAGACAGACACACACACACACACAGGTACGCAAATACCTTCGAACAATCCCACGACTAAAGGGTGATGAACAGTTCTTTTATTACCTGCTAACGGCCATTGTCATTACTAAGAACAGCGACTCCGAAAGCCTTTGTTCCTCGGCCTCCCGCAGAACACCTGGGAACTGCTAAATCCCCTCCCGTCAGCACCTAGTGGAGCCTGGGAGTTTCACACCCTCTTTGAAAGTCATAGGTTGGCCTCTTGCAATCAGGCCTCTCTCTTCCAGCAAAGCCTCCAGAGCAGAGCCGGACTTCCAGCTGCGGTGGCGACGCTAGAACCGCCCTCTCAAACACTCTCTTGCTTCCCTCTAAACACCGCCCTTCACCTGGTCCCAGCGGGCCCTCCCGTTCCAAGCTTTCTTACGCTCTGTTATTCCCTCCAAATATATCGTCCTTCCACACTGTTTTACATTTTTTAAGTGAGATTCAAGATCCTATTCTATTGTTACTCTAACAAACTCACACAGCATAACGACCTGAAGAAATTTACTGTCATGTAATAGGGAAAGTCAGAGTCCAGAATTAGTCTGACAAAGCTAAAGGCAGCTGTTGGCACACAGTCATATCACCTCTTTTCCCTTTCATAAAATGGTTTGGGATTACATGTAGCGCCCCAGGAGCTCTGATACCCTCTTCTGGCTTCTGCAGGCACTGTACACACATGCGCACACGCTCTCTTTCTCGCTCTCAAAAATTTAAAAAAAGACAAGCATGAGATATCACTATCTACAGTTACAGAACACAACAGAGAACTCTGGGAAGAACGCAGAGAGACAAGAGTGCTGTGTTTTTGTTTGTTTTCTTTTGTAGGTAGGAATTCTCAACATCACACCCACTTTGGAAAATTAGTGGTTTCTTACCAAATTAAACATAGTCCTCCCATATGATTGAACAGTATCTGTCCAAATGAACTGAGAACCTATGTCACACGACATATCAGCCCAAGAATATTTAAAGAAGTTTTGTTTGAGGGCTAAGGGGATGGTCCTGTGGGTAAAATGCTCGCTGTGCAACATGGGACCTGCGTGCAGACCCCCAGCACCCACAAGAAAAGCTAGGTGTGCCCAGGCGTGGTGGCGCAGGCCTTTAATCCTAGCACTAGGGAGGCTGAGGCAGGAGGATCTTTGTGATTTCAAGGCCAGTGTAGTCTAGTCTACAGAGCTAGTTCCAGGGCAGTAGGGTCTCCACAGAGAAACCCTGACTTGGAGAAAAGAAAAAAAAAAAAAGCTAGGTGTGGTGATAACCATTCTGGGGCAGGGAAGACAAAGGTTGATAACTGGTTTGCCTGGTCATCTTGTCGAACCTAGGTGAGCTCGAGGATCGAGGAGAGACCCTGTCTAAAAACCGAAGGTGGTTGTGAGCTGCCAGGCGCAGGTGAGAGGAGCTGAGCTCTGGTTCTCCGCTAGAGCCCTGTACACACCCTTAACAGCAGAACCGTCTCTACTGCCTGTTTTAATTTGCAGTCCCTGCTGGCACACGGCCTGGGGCAGCCTTCCATATGCTAATTTACAATCATATCTCTGTCTCCTCTGGTGACGTGTTTAAGATCTTTGGCTCATTTTTTTTAAAAGGGGCTTTTTGGTTTTTATTATTGAGTTTCATGATTAATATTTTAGCTGTGGCAAATTTAAAAGATGTTTTCATCATTTGGAGCTGCGTGCAGAAATAATTGCGGATAACGGACACAATGTTTGGGATTCATTTCAAGCCATGCATCTGGGCTGGAGTGAAGGTGACAGGCGGAACACTGACTGCCACCTCACAGTCGGTCACATCAGGACCCTTGTACACGGAATTCGTCACACTATTTCCTTCACCGTGTACATGTGAGTTTTTCCTTTCGGGTTTGAAGTTAGATCCTGGTTTTGCTCAAACCATTAGGAGTTACACGCAGTCCAAAGTCACAGCCCAGAATTCCCTGTGGGCTTATTAGCAGGGAGTGTAAGATTTAAAATCGAAGTACCTAGGGTACTACTTAGCTATTCCAGGCACCTTACATCCTATAAGAGTTTTACTTGATGTCTCAATGTGTTTCTTTATATCCTAGGGCTAGACACAAGATTAATCACACTATAAATTCTACCAGGTTTATAGATGTTGTTATTACCTGTTCTCTAATATCTTGATCATATTTGAGGCCATAAACCTTATATCAGTTCCCACCCTGCCATACCTTGGCATTGGAGTAAAATTTAAAAGCAAAATTTAGACCATCTCCTGTGATAGATTTTTATCAGGAAGGCATAGAAAAAGTGCTTAAAATAGGAACATGCTCCTTAAACTGTAAAGACTTCCCAATAGCTAGCTGTCTATTAGTACTTAACACCATCGTTCCAGGAGACTGATCTCAAAACTCTGAAATTAGTATTAATACGCCCTATATGAATTTTTGAGTAATTTTTAAAATTTTATTCCAATTGCTTAAGTATTGTGTCTCTGATTGTCTGTCATGCACGCATGCATGCGTACTTTCCCTGGTGCATGCATGTGTGCAGGCAGAAGTTTTCTGGTGCATGTATGTGTTAACGTTAACGCTCCGTGTCTTCCTTAATGGCTCCTCTACCTTAGGTTTTGAGACAGGGTCTCAAACTGAACCTGGAGCTTGCAGTTTCTGCTAGGCTGGTTAACCAGTGAGCCCTGGGGATCTTTCAGTCTCCACGCCTGTCCACACACACCCACACACACGCACGCACGCGCACTATAGCACCATAGGAGTACACTGCCATTCTCAGTATTCCGTCTGTGTGATGGGGATCTGACTCCAAGTCCTCACGTGCTGCCAGCATTTTACCCACTGGACCATATTCCTAGCTCCAGACTTTTGTTTTCATAATTAATATATACTTGGTGTGTAATATATACGGAGAGACTATTACACATTTCTGTCCATGAAGGAGCAAGCCTGGGAGGCAGGAAAGACAGATGCATGAAAAAAGATACCCAGTTATCATTTGACTCGAATACTCATGGAATAAATTCTTATTTATTTTTGCTATATGTGTGTGCTGGCTTGAATGAATACAGCATGCATGTAGTGAGTATGGAGGCCAGGAGGGGGCATTAGATCCTTTGGAACTGTAGTTACAGGCAGCTTTGAGCAGCTCAGCACGGGTGCTGAGAAAAGAACCTGGGTCCTCTGCAAGAACATCAAATGCTCTTGACTGCTGAGACATCTCTCCAGTCCTCAAGCTGTCCCTTAAGTGGAGCACGTTCTGGGAATCCGGCGTTCAGCCTGGGTGAGTTGATAACTTAATTGTGGTACCCTTTACAAGCTATACCAATACATTATGGTCATACATATCTTGAATCTACACAGTCTTTATTAAGCTTTGATTTTCTTTCTTTCTTTCTTTCTTTCTTTCTTTCTTCTTTTTTTTAATCTTCTAGTACAGTGCTAGTGGCAGCTTCTTCAGGAGACCTACGCACACTGCATCCTGGGCTGGCTTAGCCGTGGCTGCTTGTCCTTTCTGCCTGTGTCCTCTGCCCACCTGCAGCCTTCACGCCACTGCCCAGGTTTCCCACCCTGGCCTTGGCCCTGCCACTCAGTACCACGCTCTGCACTGAGGGAACTCAGAGGAGGCCCTGGCCTCTGCAGCCTGCCTGGGCTCTCACCCAGGTCCCTTGAAGGGTCACAGAGTGACTCACCCCCTTTGACGTTAGAGGGAATCAAAGACCCAGTACTGTATGTCTTGAAACTCTACAAGGCTGACCCAGAAAAGCTCTCAGTAAATTCTCATTTTATGAAGAACCTGGGCGTAGACCGTTTGGACCAATTGAAGAACATTATGGCCATGGAAGATCAATTTGAGTTTGAAAATCCTGATACAAATATAGAGAAGTTAATGTGTCCACAAGAAATTGTAGATTGCATTGCAAATAAGAAGGATGAACATGGATAGAGTGTCAGAACCTTCCTCCTCTCCAAAAAGACTCTGAGAACACACCATGGTATCATGGCTGACTGACAGCGGTTCTGTTGGACTTGAATTCAAATTGTCTGATTGTTTTACCCTTTAAAAAGAAATCTATCATAAAACTAAAAATATCTTCTGTGTACGTGTGTGTTTCCTGAGTGCGGGAGGTAGATACATGTCATAACAGGCACGGGGAGGTCAGGGGACAATCTTAGGGAGTCGGTCCTCAACTTCTACCAAATTTGAGAGTCTCTTTGTTGTTTGTTGCTGATTCCAGAGGCTTTCCTGCCTCTGCCTTCATCACATAGCAATCCCGAGATTACAGACACATTCCTTCCCACGCCCACTTTACAGGAGCTCTGGGCGTTCAAACTATTTTATTTCATGCTTATGGGTGTTTTGTCTGCATGCATGTCTGAGCACCGTGTGTGTGCCAAGTACCCATAGCAGCCACAAGAGGGCATCAGATCTCCTAGAACTGGAGTTACAGATGGCTATGAGCCACTCTGGGGCTGGATCCCTCTGGAAGAGCAGCTAGTGCTCTTAACCACTGCGCCACCTCCCCAGCATCCTGCCCTGCTTCTTGCTGTTGTTTGTGAAGAGAAAATAGCTAACAAATGTTCTGATATAAGTCCCTAAATTCTTCAGCACTTGCATACCAGTCATAGATTCCCCCTGCTTCTCAGTGCGAGACCATTGTCCTGTATGACCGCAAATGCCATGGCTCCGTTCAAGGAGACATGAAATGCAGACGCCTTGAGGTGCACAACATCTGTGTGTCACTGTTCCTCTTATCTGAGCACTGGGAACAGTATCTGTACTACCTCATAGCTAGGCTACAAAAGTCAGTACCTAGAGAAGTCTCCAGAGAGACGGGCGTGAGGAGGACCATGGGAGTGGTTGCTATTATTGTGAGACCCCGGAACCATCTTCCTCACTGACCGTCACTGCTCGCTCTCCCTTCCTCCTCCGGTGTCCACTCAGGACACTGCTGTCCTTTCTTCCTTTTATTCACAAAGTAATGAACAAAAGGCATTAGCTAACGCATGCTCAAAAACACTGCCCGAACCTGGAGTTCGCTGCTGACTCCATTTTCAGAAAGGTCACCTCAAAGTTATCTTTCTTTTCAGCCCTCAGTCTTCTGCTGGATTGACAGGTCCTGCCCTGGAACCTCAACACAAAGGTTGTACAACTTGCCTGCCTCCACTAAGGAGTGTCAAACCCTCTTGTGGGTTCTCAGCACGTAGAAGCTCTGAGTAATAACTTCTGCCCAACTGTTGCAGGCTGGCAGTAGCACTGTCCTTCCCGAGCTGCTCTGGCAATGCAGGACTGGCATTTCCTTCACATAACTCAGACAGCCCTGTTACATTGTTTCTCTTCCCAAGAAAGGAATGGTCTTCCCTTAAAGAGGAATTCTCCAGGACCAGCAAGATGACTTGGTGGGTAAAGGCACTTGCCACTAGGGATGACCACCTGAGTTCAATCCCTGGACCACAAGGTAAGAGGAGAGAATTGACTCCCATAAATCATCCTCTGACCTGCACATAGGTGCTGTAGCTGGGCCAGGGGTGTGTGTGTGTGTGTCTTTGTGTGACTGTGTGTTTGCAAGTGAAGAAACCACACGTGGTAGTACAGGCCTCTAATCAGGAGGCCGAGACAAGCACATATCTCAGTTCAAGGCCAGCCAAGCCTACTTAGTGAAACCCTGTCTCAAAAGAAAAGCAATAACCACAGAATAAGTGACATTGATCGTATTTATTTCCTTTGATTTTAAACGTTTACAGACCATATGCATAAAAAGTGAGCGCAGAGGACAAGCCTTGCAAACAGGTCCGAAAAGGCTTCCAGACAACACAAGCCTTAACCTTAGCTCATCTTTATTCCAATATTTCTCCAGACAGTTGTCATGGTGATGAGTGGGGCTGCTGAGGGAAACGCGGAAAACATAAGCAACGAGTAATGAGTAGCTCAGGATGCAGAAGAACTTTGGGCAACAATTTTCTTCTTTGTATAGCTTATACTTCTTAGTTTGCTCCAAAGCATGTGCCCCAGTGAGCAAGAGAGAGGATGCCGTTTAAATGTGGCGCTTACTCCTCAATCCCCTTGCCCCATCTGCTTCTGTCTCACCCGTTTCCCTTGACACTCCTCTGCTTACACCTGCTGATGCCCTCCCTCTGCCCCTCGCCCACCCCTAATCACTGCTCAGCTCTCAATTTAGCTAGAGTGCACCCTCTCCCACCCTCTCCCAGTTCCGTTTCCCCATCACACGCTCGTAATCCAGTCCTAAATCTCAAAGGGAAAGTGATTGTCTTTTAGTTAGGTCTGAAGACTCTGAGGAAAATACCCCCTGGGGCTAAAATTGCTTTGCTTTGCTTTCCTTTTGTTTTTTGTTTGTCTGTTTGTTTGTTTTTGTTTTTTTGAGACAGGGTTTCTCTGTAGCTTTTGGTTCCTGTCCTGGAACTAGCTCTTGTAGACCAGGCTGGTCTCAAACTCACAGAGATCTGCCTGCCTCTGCCTCCCAAGGGCTGGGATTAAAGGCGTGCACCACGACCACCTGGCTTAAAGATGCTTTTCTGAACAAGCCATTAACAGCAGACCTAAGTCCAAAGGCGTCCCCGCGTGCGCTTCCTTTCTGGGAATCACTGCTGTTCGTTCATGGGACCCTTGTTGATACTAATAGCTGCGCTTCACAGAGTCATTTGCCCAAAAGATCCAGCTTGAAGGCATCAGTGCTTGGATTGGGACGCAGCTCTGGTTGATGCCAAAGCCCATCTCTTCCAGCTACATCATGCCCTTGGCAGAGCCAGTCACTGTCATCTTCACTGTCCAATGCACACACTTTACATCAGCTTTGGAATGAAAACGTCATTTCTAGCCAGGCCAGATCACTCCCCCAAGCCCCGGGACTCTATTGGATTTTTGCTACTTGTTTCTTATTGCTAACTCCCGTCTCTTTGAACAACTTTTATAGAGACAACGAAGTGATGGTAGGTACCAAGTGCATTATAAGAACTCCTGTCAAGACAGAAGCCAAATGACCTCAGTTCAGATTCCCAGTCTAGCAAGCTCCTCCGGAAGAGGGAAAGCTGAGGCAGGAGAATCACCAAGAGTTTTTGGCAAGCTAGCCTGGCATACACAGCAGTGAGCAGAAAGAGAAACTGTCTCAAGCAGGATAGAAGGCATGGATCTACACCCACGGTCTTCCTGGGAGTAGAGTCCGACCTTCACACACAAGACATAGTGTATACACACACACCTATACTCAACATACATATGCATACACACATTTGCAAAAATAAATACGTAAATTCAGTTGAATGCTTGCTTTATCAAATATTACAACAAAAATTATATACTTCCCCTATAAAACATAAGGTAAAATGATAATTAAGTAAACATAAAACATATGTGATAAGTTAAATGTTTTAAAGGCTCCCCAAAACTAATATAGGTCTTATTAAGCTATTTATTATGACATCCTCTATCAATATTTTTCAACACTGAGGGTCTAATTCTTTTACAGAAATGTATATCTTATCGCAATCTACAAAGAAATATGCAAACAGATGTATAATTTCCACAGTCTAGGGCCTGGGAAGATGGGTCAGCTGGTAAGAGCACACACCGCTCTTGCAGATGTCCCAAACTTGGTTGTCAGCAGCCATGCCAAAAGGCTCACAACAGCCTGTAGCTCCAGCCCCAGGGAATCCAAAGCCCTTGTCTGACCTCGTCAGACAACCTCACTCAGATGCACATACTCACACACAGACACACGAGCTACCCATGATCCAGTATAAAATAAATACTCAAAACTCCAGGAAAGGACTTGGGATAGCAAGAGAGGAAATGGCATTATTTAAATGAAGTGAAAGAAGGTTAAACTTGTAAGCAAGAAAGAGCATAAGGAAATATTTAGTCTACCCGGGATACATTACCCAACATTCAACTCAAAAAAAGCACTTGGCAGAATGACCCACGGTACAAGATACAGTGAGGTTTACTCATTTTTGTTACAAGAAAGGCATGCAAAATGTGGCTGTTTGTTTATAAAACATTGCTTTTAGGAGGACAACTTGCACACTGCACCTGACTCTGAAATTAATTTCTCTACCTTGCTTTTCCTCTCTCTTCTTCCAGAGCAATAGGACTGTTATTTGGCCAATTGAATTATTATGATGAAGTAAATATTTTTCTTTTTTCTTTCTAGTTATGGGGGAAGGGAGGTTTGCATGTGTTGCAGGTGTCTGAAGAGGCCAACGGCGTTGATCCCAGGACCTGAAGTTACAGGTGGTCATGAGCTGCCTGGTGGAGGTGCTAGGAACGGAACTCCGGTCCTCTGGAAGAGCACCACCCGGTCTTAACCCCAGTCAGTCTTTATTTTCTCCCAGAGACTCTCAATCTCTCCAGTCTCCACTCTTTCTCTCATTTTGCTTTTGGTTTGGATCAGATTTTCACAAGCTGACTTTTTCCTGGGTTGAGTACTCTTCTTTTTTTTAATCTTTTATTTTGGGAGGGGGGGAAGCAGTGTTTCAAGACAGGGTCTCAACGTATAGCTCTGGCTATCCTCATTATGGAACTCATTATGTAGACCAGGCTAGCCTCTAACTCAATTGCCTCTGTCTCCTGGGTGATGGGATAAAGGCGTGTGCCACCACTCCCAGCAGTGGGTACTCACTTTTGTGACCTAGAAGGATGATGGACCTCCAGTTGAACCATAAGCTGTCCATGGGCCGCTTCTCTCTATATTCCAGAAGGATCCCTTTAGCTCTTGTACCCTAGAGTGCCAAAACTAGGGATCCAATAAATTAAAGGATTATTTGGTTTTCTTTTCTGAGGGAGACAGGACTAGAGCCTCTCCTCTGCTTCTCTCCTTGGCTCTTCGGATTCCTCTAAAGCCGCGTTCCCACACACGGCCCAGCTGAAATAACAGCACGGCTGACCTGCACTTTTATAGAACCACATACATCCCAAAGTGTTTTCACAATCTCTTATCTCATTTCTTCCTCAGCAGAATCCTATGAGGTAAGGAGAGCAGAGACACTTGGTCTTGCTTGATAGATGGCGAAACAGAGGAAGAGCGAGGTTAAGTGACTTGCCCAGTCTCTCACCACTCCACTACATCTGCCAGAATTATCTTCCTCAAAATAAATATAAACATGTCATTCCCCTGCATAAACTCATCAACAGAACGCCGGCTGTCTACAGGGTAAAGTGCAAACTCCTTAGCAGGGCATGGTCCCTTCACATCCTGGCCCTGTGCTCCTCGGCAGCTCCGTCTTCTACTCCTTCACTCCCCCAACTCCTCGGAATCCTGCCAGTCTCCAGCCTCGTCCGCTTAAGACTGCAGGCCTCCAGACACATGGCTTTCTCTGCCTGGAATGTTCTTCGGATGTGAGATTCTTGTTGCCACCTCCCAGCCTAAGCAGATCTAATGTCTCTGCCCTCTTCAGGCACCTGCACGCACACGCACAACCGTCTCTTATAGAAACATCCATCTTGTACTCCTTCACGGAGGTCAAATAAAAACTTGAGCATCGCTGGGCGGTGGTGGCGCACGCCTTTAATGCCAGCACTTGGGAGGCGGAGGCAGGCGGATCTCTGTGAGTTCGGGACTAGCCTGGGCTACAAGAGCTAGTTCTAGGACAGGCTGCAAAGCTACAGAGAAACCCTGTCTCAAAACAAACAAACAAAAAACTTGAGCATCTATCTCCCACCTGGCTCGGCATGTGCCAGGTAAGTCACTCACCATTTCTTCATCTGTTTTCTAGAGAGTCCGTCTCACCGTTACCTACACCTTGCTTCACACCCATCCTTCCACAGCCCCAGCCTCCCGAGTGCTGGGACTGCAGGTGTACACCATCATGCCAGGCAAGTCAGCCACTTACTAGACAAACTAGCTTCATATAGACGTTCCCACCTTTTCCCGCTCTAGGCTCCCCCCCCCCTTTTCCCCTATTTTTACCCTCAAACATGTCATATGATTTGCAGATGGTATGAAGTCTTTGAGTTTGCCTCTGCTGGAATGGGAGACTCTCATGGGCAGGGTTTTGGCTGGGTTTGCATGTTAAACAGGGTCTGGCACATAAAGGTGAAATGCTCTCCAAAGCATTCCTTAGTGGGTGACAATGTAATTCAGAGGCAGAGCCCTTGCCTAGCAAGTGGCTGCTCCTAGGTTTAATGGTGGACTTCAAACAAACTGCCTGCCTGCCTGCCTGCCTGGCTGTAAAATACCATGACCGAAAGTAACCTGGGTAGAATGTTGTTTTAGTCAATGTTCTATTGCTGTGAAGAGATGCCACGACCCTGGAAACTCTTATAAAGGAAAATATTTAATTGGGGCTGGCTTACAGTTTAGAGGTTAAGTCCATTGTCATCATGAAGGGAAACATGGTGGCATGATGATGGGGAGTAGCTGAGAGTTCTAGCTCTGGATCTACAGGGGAGGTGGAGAGAGAGAGAGAGAGAGAGAGAGAGAGAGAGAGAGAGAGAGAGAGAGAGAGAGAGAGACTGGGACTGGCTTGAGCATTTGAATCCCCAAAGTCCACCCCTGGGACACATTCACTTCCTCCAATAAGACTACACCTACTCCTGCAAGGCCACACCTCCTAATCCCTATCAAGTAATACCACTCCCCAATGACCAAGCATTCAAACATCTGAGACTCTGGGGCTATTCTTATTCAAACCACCACAGCATTTATTTCACTTACACTTCCAGGTTGTAGCCCATCAATGAAGGAAGTCAGGTCAGGACCTCAAGCAGGGCAGGGACCTGGAGGCAGGAGCTGATGCAGAGGCCATGGAGGACTGCTGATTCCTGGCTTGTGCCTCGTGGTTTGCTCAGCCTGCCTTCTTATAGAACCCAGCAACGCAAACCCAGGGGTGTTCTCACCCACAATAAGCTGCCCAAACATCAATCACTAATTAAGAAAACACCCCACAGGCTTGCTTACAACCCAATCTTACAGGATCAATTAAGCAACTTCTGTTCTAGAATTATGGCCCTCTACATAAAACACAGTCTCAGGCACAGACAGGAGAGAACGGATGGGACTATCACTGCACATAAGGGTTAGGTGTAGTGATGAAGAGAGAGGTGTGCACTGTACTGTGTGGGCTGATGACGCAGAAGACAGGAGCCAGGGCCAAGAGGGATGCCAAGGCAGCAGACAGAGAGGTTGAGAGTCTGTGCAGAGATCTATTGAAAGGGGCCTTGGTCACCACATACCAATCCAGCACCTTCAGAAGAATGCTGGCTGGTAGATCTTTGCATTTGGGAAGTCACAAGTGAAAATTTCGTAGTCTGTTTAGGATGCATATGGGGTAGGATATATAGGAGTCTGTTTATATCCACACAGAAAAGCAAGACAGCCGCTGAGCAGAAAGGGGCTGCCTTCCCATCAGATTCACGTGGGTTGGGATAGCTTTACCTTAACAACCTTCCCAGCGGCCTCTCTGCAATGGAAGCTGTTGGAAGTGACTGACCCTGGTCTAGTGAGGACAGTCTGGAGTCAGGCCTCAGCAAGGTCCACAGGAAACCCCAGAGGACACATCCTGATGTGTTAAACCTGCTCCATTCTGGAGCTTCTAGACAAGCGCGGATTTGAGATGACTTCTTTTACAAAAGCCCTCTTTTCTTTTTAACCCAACCTCTCCATTTATTTTTTTAGTTTGATTTCTCATAATTAGAGATATATGAATTGTGGTATTTGGTTTAATTTTTAGAAACTAATGTTTTTTTTTGCCTGCATGTATGTATATATACCACATGCATGCCTGTTGCCCACAGAGGTTAGAAACTTTAGATCCCTTGACACTGGAGTTATGGATGGTTGTAAGTCATCACGTGGATGCTGAGAACCACTACACCCAGGTTTTCTGCAAGTGCTCTTAACCTCTGAACCATCTCTACAGCTCTACCAAACACATATTTAAGATTTGTTTTATTAATGGTGAGCGTATGTGTGTGTGTGCTTGTGTGTGTGCGTGCATGTTCACGTGTGCCTGCATGTATGTGTATGCCACCATGCACTTACAATCACCTGGAAGTGGAGTTACAGTGTGGGTGCTGGGAACTGAACCTGGGTCCTCTGAAAGAGCAGCAGTGCTCTTAACCGCTGAGCCATCTCTCCAGTTCCAGAAACTACATTTACAGTCTTTGAGTGTTTCTAAGTATTTCATGAGTATCAAAGACTTTGCTAGAGAGTCCTTGCTACAAAGACTAGCAATTAACACATGGCCATGGTTGTCATGGACTCGAAGCCTGGTGGAAAAGGGAGAGATTTGATAGAGATCAAATACAGTAGCATACAAAGGGCGCAGAGGGCAGACAAGGAAGTGGGTGTTTCCTTCCTCTGGAGAGAAAGGGAAAGAGAAGCAGACACACAACATGTCTTAGGAGTCTCAAAAGTCCACGGGGCATGAACACTCTAGGTATAAGACTTGGAATCTGAACCAGGCTGGCGTGTTGAGAGAAAGCAGTTCAAAATGGTGGGACCTGGAATGTGTCAGGAGCTGGGATCTTAGTCAATAGGCCAGTGTGTCTCAAAGTATGATTCAGCAAACACCTGCACCAGACTCTGTCCAAGTTTTCCTGTCCAGCTATATATCTGCTAAGATGCAGAGCCTCAAGATGGACGGCGGAAGTGGGGAAGAGCGAGAATTCACGAAGCTCTCAGGGTGGTTCCAAGGTGCAGAGGAGGTGTAAGGACTGCTGACGTAAGCAATGCTCGGCCAAGCATGGATATTTTAATAAGAGAAACAGATTGATTTTCACCAAGATGTTTTCCTAGGCAGTAGTTCTGCCTATGACCCTAAGCTCCAGTGCTTACCGCAGCGAGGTGTGTAATATAAACGATTAAGTTAGGCAGTAGGTGTCAGAAACGCAGGGAGATGTGGGGACCATGTCAAACCAGTCTCTAAATGAAGCAACCTCAGCTCGGTTAACTGTTGACTAGGAGGGAATTTCAGTCCAGTGCTATTCCTATTAGCTATTCACTTTTTCAAAATGAACCGGTGGTGTTCGTACAACAAACAGCCTAGGAGGATGGGGACAAGGCTTTCATACCAAGCCAAGTGCAGCCATGTTTACTGGGCATTATAAATTAAGGTCCCCTAAGCTTCAACTCAGTTGCTGTAGAGTCACCCACAGAGGGGCTTTTTCCCGTGGGAAAAAGGGATAGGGGGCTGTGCTCATATTGCAAATCCAGGCAGTGCTGAGGCAGGCTAATCTTTAGGGGGTGGGACTCAACGCAGGGTAGTTAGGTTTGAGGTCCTATATCTGGGATGGGACTGATGCTGGCTTCTCGGGTGGGTGAGCTGTTGTGGCACAAGTTGATCCCCACATCCCTGGCCTCTTCTGCTTGTCGTCAGTCTTTCTGCTTCACGTCCATGGTGAAACACAGCTGTCTTGGACCTCCGGAACTATTAGCCAAACAAACCTCTTTTCTCATGAAACACCGAGCCTCGGGTAGTTTGTGGTACCAACACACAGTGGATTAAGAGAGTGGCGGTCAATCTTACTGCCGTACCTGTATCTCTACTTACAAAGTGACCAGCTCTAGTTTGAATTTACCCTGTCCTTTGTGACTTAACTGTCAGGAGCAAGAAGTAACCAGACTCTGACAACATAAATTAAAATCTACTCTTTCCCCAACAACATAAAACATCATGGTTTATGTCCCAAGGAACAAAAGGAGACAGTTTTCCGTGGGGAATGTTTTTACATCGTGTAACAAGAGTCCTCTGCACTTTGCAGCCTGAGCAAGTGGGTCCTCATTATCAAAGCTTTACCTCTCACTTAGCCAGTGCTGGATTTCAGGGCCTGCTATTTGAAGCCCTCCAATTCTCACACAAGTCTTCAGTAAGGCTGACAGAGAGTAACAAAAGTAAATGGACATTCAGTGACTTGCACAGATAAGTGGCGTATTGTTGGAAAATTACAAGTCTGGAGACACATTCCCCAGGCTGATAAGGCACTTCCGCAGGGATCCAGGACTCAGGGTGCTTTTAGCTTTTGAGTGCATTCCTTTGCCTTACAAAATTCATCCTCCATTTGTTACCTTGGGGTTGCAAAATGGATGCCTCATCTCCAGCTTCCATTTGCAGCCAATGTAAGAAGGAAAGGGGTGGGGCAAAGGCTCCTGCAAAGCAAATCTGCTTCCATTTAATGAATTTTCTAGAGAGCGCCACATAGCAATTTCCCTGTTATTTTATTAACCAGATGTTACATCTAAACCCCAGGTGCAAAGAAGGCCAGGAAAGGGCGCCCTTTTGCTGGACCTATAGCTTCGATCCTCACTGTCCACCCAAAGTCCACAGGTCATTTAGCATGCTGTCACCAGGGCTCCTATCTGTTGCATCGTGAGTGCCATTTTTCTCTTTTACTGATGACTAATATTCCATTGTGCAAATACATTGCATTTGTGTCTACGAAATGATGGGCTTTGGCTACTATGAACATTTGTCCATTATGAATAATGCTGCTATAAACATGCATGCACATGTGTGACTGAAGTTTTTTATGTTTTCATCTCTGCCACAAAGCTGTCATGCAGCAGCATTTGTATGAATATATTCTTTTTAGCTTTCTTGGATATATACTTATGGCAGAATCATCACTTCACCTTTTAAAAATTGCCAAACTGTTTTCCAAAGAGGCGTCCCATGTTTTACAGGCCTATCATTAGTATAGACAGGGGTGGAGGCCCATGGTGACTCACCGTAGTGTGTGCTACAGAGCTCGTGTGTCTTTCTGAGCATATGTTATATGTCGATACAAAGGTTTAAAAATACATATTCTGAGCCTGGTGGTGATGGCGCACGCCTTTAATCCCAGCACTCGGGAGGCAGAGACAGGTGGTTCTCTGTGAGCTTGAGGCCAACCTTGTCTACAAGAGCTAGTTCCAGGATAGCCAGGGCTGTTATGCAGAGAAACCCTATCTTGAAAACACACACACACATACACACAAATACATATTCTGTAACAGGTGAAGGGTTCACACATTCCATTTTATAATTTTTTCCCCAGAAACAGGGTTTCTCTGTGTAGCCTTGGCCGATCTTGAACTCACAGAGATCCGCCTCCAGAGTACTGGGTTAAAAGGCGGGCGCCACCACCATCCAGCTTCACATACTCTATTTTTAAAATGAATGTACCAACAACCAAAAATAAGAGGTAAACAGAAAAAGAAGTTTTTAGGTGTGGTAGCTGTTGTAACTTTTTCTTTAAAAAAAAAAAAAAGTGGCCCGGCGGTGGTGGCGCACGCATTTAATCCCAGCACTTGGAAGGCAGAGGCAGGCGGATCTCTGTGAGTTCGAGACCAGCCTGGTCTACAAGAGCTAGTTCCAGGACAGGCTCTAAAACCACAGAGAAACCCTGTCTCGAAAAACCAAATAAATAAATAAAGTGGCAAATGAGAGAAAGATGCCATGTGACAGGACTCACATGGAGAGTTTTTCTTAATTAGGGGAAAGGGAACTTAAAAAGGAGGAGGTGGGAGATGGGCCTCTGGGGACAGGAGCAGCAGAAGGGGGGGGGGGGGACAGAGAGAAAGGAACAGATAGACCGGGAGAGAGAAAAGGAGAGATGGGTGGTGGGCAGGGCCCTTTTAAAAGGGAACAAAAGGGAACCTAGTGAATGCGCACAGGAGGCGCTCTTGGTGGCCACAGCTGAGGACGTATCCTGTCAGGACCCCAAGGGCAGGCCAGTGCAGATGCCTGAGTACTAACAGCAGATCTACCCACCCCCAACCCCCCAACCCCCGGAGCTAAGAATATTTTCTAGTGTGTGTTCTGTCTCATGACATGACAGCAGCTGCCTAAAACATCTCCACGTGTGGAGTCACTTTAAATAATTACTTCTTTAATTTTCCTTTCTTTTCTCTTTTTGATATAGCCTTCACTAACCTATGACTGTCCATGTAGACCAGGTTGGCCTCTACTCAGAGAGAAACACTTGCCTCTGACTCCCTCGTGTGGGATTAAAGATGTGCAACACCGGGCCGGGTTCATGGCTTTAGCTGTTGTTGTCAGTGGATCCTTGATGGAGATGGAGCTGCTGATTGTGAGTGGCCCTGTCCAGTAGGGGGCTGGGTCAACAGGAGAAGGGGAAGTTGGAATCTGCGTGAGGGCTTGGACCACCACGACCTCCGCTCACGCGGCAGCCGCCTTAGCACTGATACAGATTCAGTCGGCTCCCAGACTTCCAGCCCAGCTCTGGGGCTTCATCCAGCCTTCTCGCTCCAGAGTTTTCAGCTTCTCAGACTGAGCAGTTCCTGGTTTTCTCAGGTCTCCAACTCACAGTCACCACGAGCCTCCGCAGCCTCTGATGGTGCAGGCAGATGGAATAAATCACCTCCTGTAATCACACACACACATTTCTCTAGGTGCTGTTCTAGAGAACCTTGACAAATACAGGCAGAGCAAGGGTATGCTTTGTGTGGCTCATCTAGGGGCTCAGAATAATATGTTTTTTTTTCCTCTAAAGATTAAAAACGACTGGTGTATAAATCTTCTCTTGTGTTTGCGTCATTTACTGTCACTAAGACCCTGGACAATCAGCGAATTCTTCCCACTGGGTTATGCGAGCCTTTTTAAAGTCGCTTTAAAAACATGAATGATGAATACGATTTCCTCAACAAACCCAACAGAGGGCTGTGCCACGTGCAGTGAAGAGGGGACCTTGGGGCATATACCCCCCCTCCCTGCAGCGAGCCTATTGGGAACATGGTGCTGCCTGTGGCCAGCCTGTTTGCGATGTCAAGTTCCGGACTCAGTCTCCTGTAGCACATGTGTAATCTATTCGGTGAGGCGCCAATCAGCTGAACTCAACGCTACTTGCTTCCCTATAAAGTCACTGTAATCATATGCTGCCTCACAAGTATAAAACTTAATTATTAGCTGTAAAACCCTAAGATCCCGAAAGGATAGTAGTGTTCTGGATTCAGCATTACATCACAACAGCCAGGGGAGGCCAAGATTCCCACCGTAAATGTGCACAATAAAAACCAGCAACTCGCACTTACATAAATAAGCCTTTCATTTATAAAATAGTAACTTCAGACTTCAGGCTTTCCTGAGTCGGTCAAAATCGGACTCCTCTGTACGAGTCAGAGCCCATGTAATAGCACATGAAAATAAGATGGAGGCTTATTTCCTCTTCCATTAAAACAAGCCAGATGGTTGACATCTTCCTGGTATCAGGACATGAACCCCCTTCCACCTCTCCCTGCCTTCGTGACTTTTACCTCTAAGGCCACAGCTAGGTTTTAGTAGGATCGCTGCAGTTCCCACCATCAAATTCATGCTTTAGACATCAAAACAGGAAGAAGGGCAAAAGCAGAAGGGTCGGCGCTAATCAAGCGGTGCCTTGAAAATGAGGGAGCCCTGGGCCTTCCAGACAGCTCAGTGGGCACTGCGCAAGCCCAAGGGCCCAAAGTTCAAAAGGTCTCCCCTAAACTCCACATTCGCGTATGCCCACAACCCGCAGGCTCTCCCCACAACCCGCAGGCCCTCCCCACAACACAGACATACATCCCCCAAACAGATGGAAGCAGGTACGGCAAATGCAAGTTTTCCAAAAGTTTTAACTAAAAAGAATAAAGAATTGCACACAGAAGATTCTAGGAGAGCTAGGGAGGTGGTGCAGTGTGTAAGAACAATTGCTCTGTAATCACAAGTACCTGAGTTCGTGTCCCCAACATTCACAAAAAAAGTATGCTTGCAATTCAGTAGAAACAAGAGAGAAACGGCTTTACCTTCCAGAATATTCAGGGTTTTCTTCAACTTTCTGCTCCTTCTGCTTTTGGATGTTCTGGGGACATGTTTGAGACAGTCTCAAGAAGGATGTGCTATCGTAGTGACAGATTGCTGTCATGGCAGCAAGTGGGAACTCTTTACTGCTTTGGACACACCAGTGACCTGCATTTCATGTCAGGCCTCAAGCTGAAAACAGTTGGCTCCGGCTTCAACTGACTCTCATTTTCTTTTCTGAAACATTCAGGATGGCTCCTGCCATAAGCATTTCTTGCACCATTTGTCTGATTTAAGGGAGATTTATTTTGGGGAAAAACTTACATGATCAGAAAACATTTTATTAACTAAAAACAATGCTGTATTTACTCAGTTAAAATGAATTTAACGAAAACTATCATCAAAAAAATTGTAGAGGATTGAGCTGACTAGTTTTAGATCAACTTGATACAAGTTAGAGTTATCCGAGAGAAAGAAATCTTTTTTTTTTTTTTTTTTTTTTTTTTGGTTTTTGGAGACAGGGCTTTTCTGTGGCTTTGGAGCCTATCCTGGATCTTGCGCTGGTAGACTGGGCTGGCCTTGAACTCACAGAGATCTGTTTGCCTCTGCCTCACGAGTGCTGGGATAAAAGGCGTGCGCCACCACCGTCCAGCTGGAATTTTTTAATTAATTTATTTCCTTTTTCTTTTTTTAAAAAAATATTTATTATGTATACAACATTCTGCCTCGATGTATGCCCACATACCAGAGGAAGGTGCCAGATCTCAGTACAGATGGTTGTGAGGCACTATGTGGTTGTTGGGAATTGAACTCAGGACCTCTGGAAGAGCAGCCAGTGCTCTTAACCTCTGAACCATCTCTCCAGCCCCCTAAAATTTATTTTCTTAAAACAATCTTTTCTCATTTTACATATCAATCCCAGTTTCCTCTCCCTCCCCTCCTCCTGCTCCCTGAGATCGGAATCTTGATTAAGGGCCCAGCCCACTGTGGGTGGTGCCACTCCTGGACTAGTGGTCCTGGGTCCTATAAGAAAGCAGGCTAAGCAAGCCATGGGGAGCAAGAGGGAAAGCAGCACTCTTCCATGCTCTCTGCATCAGCTTCTGCCTCCAGGTTCCTGCCCTGTCAGAGTTCCTGTCCCGACTCCTTTCATTGATAGACTATGATGTGAAAGTGGAAGCCAAATAAACCCTTTCCTCCCCAGCTTGCTTTTGGTCATGGGGTTTTGTCACAGCAATAGCAATCCTAATAATACAAGGACTGTTTACTGCATAGTGATAGAGAGCTTGCACATACAAAGCCATGGTTTGATTCCGTCACAGCAACATAAACAATAAATAAGTTGCATGCCTTGATTTTGTTTGCTCTGGTAGTTCAAACACCTGCGACAGTGCCTGGTACATAGTTATATCAGAGAGATCAACACTCTAATAAATGAGTAAATATCTAAAGCCTCAAATAATTTTCTCCCTGCCCTTTCACTACCTCCTTCTCAAGAACCCCCTGAAGTCATGTTCTTTTACTTCACAAAGTCACATAAAAAGGAAAATGGTTTTAAAAGGGGGGAAGTGTTAATATTAAAATACTCTCTCTACAAAGTATCTGTATTTTTAAAGGAAGATTTATTGATGAGTTAAAATGAAATATTGAAGAAAAAACTGACAACACTAAAGTTGAAAACAATTGGATCAACAAACTTTCATCAAGAAACAGAAAGAAACTGAAGGTAGGATTGAAAAGTATTCTCAACAGGCATCGTGGTGGCGCACGCCTGTAATCCCAGCACTTGGGAGGCAGAGACAGGAGGATCTTTGTGAGTTCGAGGCCAGTCTGGTCTACAAAGTGTGTTTCAGGACGGTCAGGGCTGTTACACAGAGAAACCCTGTCTCAAAAACAAAGAAACAAACAAACAAAAACAAAACAAGAAAAGGAAAGAAAGAAAAGTATTAATCTCAGAGAAAACACATCTTTCAAAATACAAAGCAAAGGTTACTGACGATGAGCAAGGACTGTACTCCAGCCTCGGTGCCCTGGCTTTGGCCTTAACTATTCACTAGTGTATCAATATTTTCACAGGACTACTGGGTATCTTCTCCCATCTACAATTCTGAGAAGAGTATTCTATGTCTTTTTTTTTTTTTTTTTTTTTTTTTTTGGTTTTTCGAGACAGGGTTTCTCTGTGGCTTTGGAGCCTGTCCTGGAACTAGCTCTTGTAGACCAAGCTGGTCTCGAACTCACAGAGATCCACCTGCCTCTGCCTCCCGAGTGCTGGGATTAAAGGCGTGCGCCACCACCGCCCGGCTGAGAAGAGTATTCTAATACGCTCTGGTTCCCCATCCCCACTCCCCTTTCTCCCATCCCCTCCCTCCTCTTCTCTCTTCCTCCTCCCTCCCTCAGAAATCTGCTCCCCCATCTTCAACCAGCCTTATTTTTTTTTCTTCCTTGACAGTGTATCTCCTGCTCATTCTGCTTTGTAACCCAGTACTCCAGGAAGATTGTCTTAGTTTGCTTTCCATTGTTGTGATAAAACGTTGGCGAAAAACAGCTTGGGAGAAAAGGTTTATTTCACCTTATAACTCTTGGGTCATGCCCATCGCTGAAGGAAGTCAGGGTAGGAGCCCAAGGCAGAAACCCGAGGCAGGGACTGAAGCAGAGGTTTGCTCCTCCTGGCTAGTTCAGTTTGGTTTTCAGTACAGCTCAGGGCCATCTACCCAGAGTGGCACCAGTCACAGTGGGCTGGGTCCTCCCCTATCAATCATTAATTAAGAAGATGCCTGGCAGGCCATTTGATGGGGTATTTTCTCAACTGAGGATATCACGTGCATATTCTCTGATGAGGTCTGTTTTCACCTTTTCAGCCCTCTTTGTAATTGTCTTTCCCCCTTATAGCTGCATTCCAACATTCTTTATATAATTGGTCCTTCATAATTCAAGTTCTGCATACAGATTCAATCAACTGCAGACTATAATATTCCAGGAAAATATCTGTACTAGATTAGCAGAGTCTCTTGTCATTACCTAGAAAACACAGTACATAGAATTTATATTGTATTGGGTATTTTAAGTATCCCAGCGATAACTTAAAGTATACGGGGGGAGGGGGGATGCATAGGTAATATACACGCACTAAGCCCTTTTTACATAAGGGCCTTGAGTACCTCTAGATTTTGGCATCTTTGGAGGGGAGAACCTGGAATCATCCCTAACAGATACTAAGATATTGTGTATTCTGGATAAGTCCTTATTAGTTAAGTGGGAGCATTCTTTGAAAACTAGTCAGCCTCAAGCAACTAGAAACATTGCTTAGCAACTGGACCAAACGGGGCTGAAGCATAACACAGAACAAAAAAACAAAAGCTCCAAGGCTTTAAAGGACAGGGGCCATCTGGAAGGCTGTCAGAGTCAGCAAGAACTCACTAGGCTCCGAATGGTGGAGCCGAGGGAGGCTCCGGGGGCTGCTTGGGGCAGAGCTTGACAGCAGCAGGCCAGCCGAGGACAAATCAGCCCAACCCACCTAAGTTTCGGGGGAGCTGGTTTTAGGGAGGAGGAGCCCGTGCCGAGGTGAGGCAGAGCGCAGGACCAAGACGCCCGGGAGGAGGAAGTAGAACCGCGGGCCCCGCCCACCAAGTCGGCCCTTGCTGACTGACCCGGAAGCGGTTGTGCGTAACGCCGCGCGGTCCTGTTCCCTTTTCCGGTCGGCGTGGTCCTCGAGCGGAGTGTCTTCCGCAGCCGGCCGTTCACCATGAGCGTCCCGGCCTTCATCGACATTAGCGAAGAAGACCAGGTGCGGTGCGCGCCGCGGGGCCCGCGGGGCGGCGGGGTGGGGACCTCCGGCAGCGGGAGGCGGGGGCGCGCTCTCCAGCCCGGGTCTCGGCGCGCGCGCGGCCGACGCTCAGGACGCAGGCCTGGTGGGCATCGGGACTCTTTTGAGTCCCCGACGACGACCTAGAACTTTCCGCGGACAGGGCGCGGTGTCGGTGAGGTTCGCAAACGTCCGGGAAGAGCAGCTCTGAGCTGGCATCCGAATGCTGGTCCTGAGGGCCTGCGTTTTAGGCGGTGACCCGCTCCCGCTGTTCGCACAGCCCACCTGTCAGCCCCGCGTCTGTGCGGAGAGAAGTCCGCACCTAACACTTGAAGTGGACGAGTCGTTTTCCTCATAACAGAAGTTTAATTGTTTGACATCCTTTTTTTTTTTAAAGTTTTCCGAGACAGGTTTCTCTATAGCTTTGGAGCCTGTCCTGGAACTCACTCTGTAGACCAGGCTGGCCTCGAACTCACAGAGATCCGCCTGCCTCTGCCTCCCAAGTGCTGGGATTAAAGGTGTGCGCCACCACCACCCGGCGGAATGACATTCTTTTAATTTTATCGTCTGAATACGCTCATCGTATTCGTTTGTGTGTGTTGTGTGTGTGCGCGCACATGATGCCTACTGACAGAAACCTGAGGTTCCATATGTTAAACAGAACGGAGGGAGCTATGCGCACACAGGAAGATACAGAAGAATACAGAGTAGTTGATAGAACGGGATCGTGTTATCAATAATTGACTGATGTTTATCGAAAGGGTACTTCCCCCCAGGGTCTGTGACTGTTGTCGCTGGTCATATTGTACAGTGCTTATGTTTCTGTTGGGTAATGGATGAATTTCACGCTAGCCCTTCCTTTCAGGCACATAGTTGGACTGCTTCACCATTATGTTCGAGTCCGTTTGACTGGAATTAGTTGTCTGTCTTGGTTTTCCTTATTTCTGTCCCATAGCTGCTTGTGGTCAACAAACATGATATAAAAAAAGTTAAACTTGATTAATTCTTAGGAAAGGGTTTGTAAAGCAGGAAGTGAACAAAGCTTTTTAAAAATCTTGACTGGAGGGAGGTGGTGGCGGGGAGGAAGCAGAAATCTTTAATAAATAAATTAAAAAAAATCTTGACTGGATATATATTTGTGTCATAAGGAAGAATTTTCAGAGCGGGTTTCTCAGTGTAACAGCCCTGGCAGTCCTGGAACTCGCTCTGTAAACCATGCTGGCCTTGAATTCACCGAGGTCTTCCTGCCTCTGCTTACTAAGTGCTGGGATTAAAGGCGTGGGCCACAATGCCCAGCCTATACCAACTTTTTATATGAGGTTGCTATGTTATTGTTTGGAAAAATAATGCCATCAGATCTCTGTGATTATTTCCTGAGGTAGCTAAACACATTTGTGGGAATAAAAATCTTAGTTATCTCCTCCAAGGTTCTTTTGGCTTTGTCCACTTGTGCATTTTCTGTTTTGCTTTATTTTGTGAGAAGGGTTTCACCGTGTAGCCTTGGCTGTCCTGGAACCAATGGAGATCCCCCTGCCTCTGTCTCAAGTGCTGAGACCACAGCTGTGTTTCTACACTCCCTGCCACCTGTACATTTTCTAGTGAAATTCTTTCCTCTGCTGCTTCAGTTTTTTATTTTAGTAGATTTAAAAATCATCTGTATGCATGTTTGACTACATGGATGCCAAACCATCAAAGAAAAAAAACATTATTAAAGATCACAAATAGGGAGTAAAGCAGGAAAAAGTCCAAATTACTTATTTTAGTAATTAGTTGTTTTGATTGGACCAAAAGTTCTTTCTGACCCTAATCAGATCGACTTGTCTGCAGTCCCCATCCCTCCCAGCAGAAATCCCTTGGGTTATATGAGAAAGCATTTGCTTCCGACTGGAATTCAGCAGGATGAGGGTGACATGAAACTGAAGATGATCTTGGTGAAGTGTGGCTGCAGGGGCTGTATAGGGGGAGGGAATCAACCTGAAGGCGATTAGTTGGCACTTGCGTGTTACTTTGGAAGCAGGGCAGATGGGTTTGATAGTGTTTTGTTGTGAGTCAGTTTTACAAATGGACATAGAAATTAAGCAACCCTATTTGATTCACAGGCAGCTGAACTTCGTGCTTATTTGAAATCAAAAGGAGCTGAGATCTCAGAAGAGAACTCAGAAGGTGGACTTCATGTAGATTTAGCTCAGATTATTGAAGCCTGTGATGTGTGTCTGAAGGAAGATGATAAAGGTTTGTTTTAATTCTTTGTACAAAATATTTCTTACTAATCATAAGAGAACTTCTTTACCTAAAAATTTTTCTTAGCAGTTATATGCTTTGGTTTGAGACTTTTAAGATTTTTAAGCAGCATGGAAGAGAAAATATAATCAAAATATAGGAAAATATTTTTAAATTAAAGATTTTTCAAGCAGTTGTTTTTAATATAATCGTTTCATATAATTTCAGGTTTTTTTCTGTTAGACCTGTAAAGTAAGCCATTTTGGGGAAACTTTTTGAAAGTATATCTGTGTTTCTACACATACTAGTTGTTGATGTTTTAAAATGAACCGAAGAGGTTTGGATAGGCATCAAAGAGGACATTACATCAAGTAATAGATAATTGTTGGGCTGCTCCCCATTTATTGAGAGCTAGAATTTCTGTACTGTGAGTTCTGAAATCCTTGTTAAGGTTTAGAGATTAAATTTTGTGTGCAGTTAATATCTGTAATACTTGGAAGTGAGTTAACCAGCTAGAAATTTAACAGCCTTTCATTTCTAAGTAATTCTCTATGTGAGGCACAAAGTTTTCGAGATACCCTGACTTTATAATCCAGCCAGTAATTTCAAGATGATTGGATCCTATGCCAATAAAAACCATAACAGAAAATAAATGATTATGTAAATCATCACCTGTCTTCTGAGTATTGGCTTTGCAGTGGTGCTGGTGCAGTGTGAACTCATGAATGCGATATACTTACTGCTGTCCCTGAATCAAGTGTCTTCTCAAGACAGTCGCCAAGCTGTAGCGACTGTGTACTGAGACACTAGAAATAACATACTGAACTAGACATGCTGAATGCTGTATCTCTCCTGGCTGTGTTCTTGTTGCCTATGCAGATGTTGAAAGTGTGATGAACAGTGTGGTATCCCTCCTCTTGATCCTGGAACCAGACAAGCAAGAAGCATTGATTGAAAGTCTGTGTGAAAAGCTGGTCAAGTTTCGGGAAGGTGAACGCCCTTCTCTGAGACTGCAACTGTAAGTTTTAAGACTGCGAGAGGAGGCTGGAGATGGCTCTACAGAGGACCTGACTCCAGCTCCCAGGGAACCAGTACTTCTGGCCTCTTCTGCTACACATACAAATGCACTTTAGAATAATAAAAATAAATCTCTTTTAGAAACAAAGCACTCAAAGGGCTGTTTGTATGGCATAAGTTGTAATTGTTAAAAGCAGGAAGTTTGGAATTTGACTGTTGGTAGCTTTTGTTAGCAATGTCTTGGGCAGTCTCTTAACTTTCTGTGCCCCAATTCCCTCCTTTGTACTATGAAGTGATTGATTGTGCTGCCTCAGGTTTGTTGTGATGGCCAATAACCTCAGTTAGTACTTTGATTGCTGACCTCAGCCATTGTTACGTGTTTGTTAACCAGGCTCAGCAACCTTTTCCACGGTATGGATAAGAACACTCCTGTAAGATACACAGTGTACTGCAGCCTCATCAAGGTGGCAGCATCGTGTGGGGCCATCCAGTACATCCCAACTGAGCTGGATCAAGTGAGTGTCTTGTGGAGTGCCTATTCAGTTTGTAGGAAATGTAGCTTACTTAGGATGTAAGCTGACATAGTAGCAGCTCTGTGTGTCCTGAACTTTATCTCTGTTTCTCCTTTGGAGAAGTGTGGGGTGTAGCCTAGGCTGACATCTGACGTGTCGTGTAGTCGGGGATGAGCTTGAACAGATCCTCTTACCCAGTCTGCCTTCTAAGAGTTTTAAACTGAACATCTGCTGCTCAGTTGTGTTAATAAGTTCTTTCCTTTTGTAAATCTTACTGTAGGTGAGAAAGTGGATTTCCGACTGGAAGCTCACCACTGAAAAGAAACACACCCTCTTAAGACTACTTTATGAGGCACTCGTGGATTGTAAGAAAAGGTATGCAGAGTACTGCACTGATGATCTCTCCAGCTATTTAAGTAGGCGGGGACATTTCTTGACAAGTTGATCAAGTAGTTCTTCTTTGTTCTCCACAGTCATCAGAATTCTATTTCTTAGTTTTTAGCTACTAAGTTAAAAGATAATGCAAAGGCTGACTGGGTCAGAGGCTGGAGATAGAGCCTAATTAGTAGAGTGCTTGCACAAGTGAAGCCCGGACTTCCATATCCAGAAACACTTGGGCCAGCTGTGGTGTGTGCCTCTGGTCCTGGCAGTGGGTATTCTACTCCATGCTGCCCTGCTGTGACAGCATTTTTAACCCATTGTCAGTAAAGGGTTGAGAGGACCATTTCAGATGGAGTGCTTCTAGCCTGTACGAGGACAGGTGTGTATTTCAGTGTTCAGCTCACCTCTTGCATGACCCTGAATAGAATAGACTGCTCAGTGTAGCTCTAGTACTTCAAAGTGGAAAGAGTACTACTACTCCTTACCTTGGTTCGTTAAGGACATCACAGATGGGGTTTTAAAGGCTTCGTTACTAAGCAAACACTGGTTAGTTTTAAATGTGACTATCTTTCCCTGTTATACTTTGCATTTTAAAATTCTCCTTTAGGAGTTGAGTTGATTTTTTTTTTTTTATAACACAGTGGTTTTAGGTTGATGGGTATTGTGATTGCCTGTGAATGTCAGGTGCTTGGTGGAGTTGATAATTCCACTCTGGAAAATTTATCATCATTATTGCTTGTTTGGCTCTTAGTCTGTTATGTATTAAAAGGAAATAATTGAATTCCACAGCTATTCTCAGGGAAATAAAGGTAGGTCAGTAACATCTACCAGGGCTACTGGACATGTCCTGGTGTTGGCTATTAGAATATACTTCACTGCTGAATACTTTCTCTTTAAAAAAAAAAAAACTTCAGTGTGTGTGTGTTTTATTTTTATGTGTAGAGATGTTTTGCCTGCATGTATGTCTGCATATCACATGTGACCCTACAGTTTAATGATTGATCCTAGTTAGCTAGCCCGTTTATGTCCTGTCATGTGGTGCATTTTGTTTTAAAGATTTATTTATTCTGTATACTGTGATCCTTCTGCAGGCCAGAAGAGGGCACCAGATCTCATTACAGATGGTTATAAACCACCATGTGGTTGCTGGGAATTGAACTCGGTACTCAGTGCCTTTGGAAGAGCAGACAATGCTCTAAATCACTGAGCCATCTCTCCAGCCTCTATGCTGTGCATTTTAAATGGAGTATTTGGTTTTTAATAAAAAGACTTGTTTAGTTAAGATGTACTAGATCTTATACTGTGGTTGCTGGAAGACATGGTGTGCCTGGGATGGAGAATAAGACAATTAACTATGACTAGTCCATGAGGTTTCTTAATGCTTTCCTTTGGATTTTTATAATTCACCACTGTGTTTAAGATGTTAAGTGCCATATAACTATGCCTAGCTATATCTTTGAACTTAAGGCAAACAGTTCCTGCTGTGCTTCTCAGGTTGATTGCAGATAGGAAGGGAAAAAAAAATCTAGAAAAAGAAAGGGGAAACCTAGTCTTTTTCAGCTTAGCAATAATTTCTCGACTGGCTGAAGATCACCAATTAAAGGAAGTAAGAAAGGCAAAGGTAAATATTGGGTTTGTTTGCTTGATGTTTGGAGGTACTGGGACTAGACTCAGAGCTTCTCACAAGCACTCGGCCACTGAGCTACATCCCCAGGCAGGAGAAGCATTTTATAAGCATCCAAGTTGAATAAATGGATTCAATTATTCTATCCCTTTTATAATAGTAATAATTTTAAGGATAATTTAAATTGGAAAGCTATTTTAAGCTTAAGCTATTTAAGCAGTGATTTAAATGCCTGATGTTGGCTCAACAGTCACACTGTCCTAACAGCTTACCTTGAGCCTTTTTACTCACCTCTTCTTTGCCAGGCAAATCAACCTGCCCCGCCTTCCACCTTAACTTGTTTCTTGGCAAAGACTAGAAGGTAAAGGGAGATTTCCTATTTGGGGATCTCAGCTTGCCTGTCATACCTTGAGAACAGCCATTTTCATCACTGTTTTATATATGTATAAGATCTACAGAGGATGAATGACCAATAAAATTCAGACCAATGAAATGATGATGGCTTTTTTTTTTTAAGTGATGCTGCATCAAAGGTCATGGTGGAATTGCTTGGGAGTTATACAGAAGACAATGCTTCCCAGGCTCGAGTTGATGCCCACAGGTAACATTGAGCATTGCTTGGGTGAGCTACAGAATTCAGTTCAGTAATTGACATAATTTCTGCAACTGCCAGCAGACCAGGGTAGTCAGTAGGACATTAAGGATTGATAATGCGTGTGAAATAGCCACTTGGTGTTACTGTACAGGCTGTGCTGTTTATGGCTAATAAGCACAGCCAAAGAATTAAAACTCACTCTGACGTCAGTTTCTCTGAATAAGGTTTGTAGATAGGGAAAAGTTTGCTTGGCAAAATTTAACCAGTTGTTAATAAGAAAATAAGGATTTTCATAGTCCTAGATTTAACATAACAGTGAGGCTAGAATTAGATTTTTAGGAAATTTCCATATAGGGTTATTACTGCCCATGGACTTGGACACAGCGGGGGTTGACACACAGAGAGATAATGGCAGAGGCCCTACTTTGAGAATATCAGTATTTAAACTTTCACTCCAGATCTTAATTTGTATTTACAAGATGAGTTTCTTGTTTCTCTGAGTATCTTTCATGATCTCTAATACAGTCATGAGAATGGTCTGTTAGGTTGTTCTGAGGGTGAGTGGTCATGACAGCAGTCTATAAGGGTGAATGAGATGTGACGCCTGTGAGCTCCTGCTGTTGCATTACAGGTAACCAAGTACACCTCAATAAAAAGATACTGACCGGTTTTAACCCAAATTTGCATCTTTTGCTTTTGGATATTGAACTCTTGATTTACTGAATTAAATATATCTTCTGATATGCAAAGTAGTCAGAAACAAGCTAAGATTTCAAGGCCCAGCTTACTTTTTGTTTTCTTATCAAGGTGTATTGTGCGGGCACTAAAGGATCCAAATGCCTTTCTTTTTGACCATCTTCTTACTCTAAAGCCAGTCAAATTTTTGGAAGGCGAGCTTATCCATGATGTAAGTAGTTTGTCCTTTGGTGTGAATAGTGTTCTTTCTGCAGTCTTACATAATAAAGCAGAAGTCCCCCTTTGTATGGAATTCATGCAGCAGAGACCCTACCCTCTGTGGGGAACAGACTGGTATTAATTAGGATTAGGGTCAGCTTTCTCTATCTACTGAACACTGTTCTTTCTTGGTCTAGACATGTTGAACTTCACTAAAACACGTTTCTTTTTATTGCTTGTGATATTTCACTGCCCCAAATTAAGATAAAAAAACAAGAATAGCCAGTCTTGGTCCCAGCATTTGGGAGAACAAATATCGCAAGACATTCTGTTAGAAACAAAACCAAAGAATAGTTTTGAAGTGCAACTAGTTTTGTGCATTGTTTCCCATTTGATCTAGGTAGTTTAGTGCTCACTGTACTTCCATATTGGATGATTTATTTTTATTTTTTAAATGAACTAGTTGGGTGGTTGGGCATTAACTTAAACATGGAGAATTATTGTTAGAAATTAGTGTTTTAAAATCTGAATGTACATCTAGCTTCTGTCTTGATACTATTTTGTCTCTTACCTCTAGTTATTAACCATTTTTGTGAGTGCTAAATTGGCATCGTATGTCAAATTCTATCAGAATAATAAAGACTTCATTGATTCACTTGGTAAGTGTTGGGTTTTGATTGTTGGGGTTTCTTTCTTTGTTTTGCGGGGAAGACAGGAATGATCCTGAGCCATTACATCTTATTTTAAAAGCTGGTAAGACTTGACGAAGAAAGACTAATGGTTAAGATTGATTTTTATTATTATTTGGAATGTTTGATGGTGTGTAAAGAATAATGTAGTTGCAGAATTGTATCATGTCCCCCCCCCCTTTTAGTAAAAAACATTCAAGGTAGTGATATTTTGTTTGTAATCTAACAAATAAAGCTTGCCTGAAGATCAGAGTGTAGAGCTAAGCCACTAGTTAGCCATAGAGGCCAGGCCACTTGGCATACACCTTTAATCCTAGCACTTGGAAAATAGAGGCAGACGGATCTCTGTTATTTCGAGCTACATGGGATTGAATCTGTCTGAAAGACAAACAGAACTCACACAAAGGTGGTCGATCAATCCCAACACTTTCTATTTCATGCCTTCAGCACTTGGGATCCCACGCCTTTAATCCCAGCACTAGGAAGCTGGAGACAAGGGTGACATGGCTAAGTGGAGAGAGGAATATAAAGCAGGAGACAGGAGCTCAGATGCAGCATGAGGGTTTGTAGAGATGGATGCCAAATGAGGATTCAGTCTCAGGGAGGGACTGTCTGAGGCTTCAGAGAGATATCGTTCAGTCTGAGGATTTGTAGAGACAGGATTGCCCCCTCAGTCTGAGGATTGTTAGAAGTAAGAACTCTCTAGTGACTGACTGCCCTGCTTGTCTGAGCTTTCAGCTTTCACTGCGATAGCTGACTCCAAGTTTTTATTATTAAGAACAATTAGAATTAGTGCTACATCTGGTGCCCAATGTGGAGTTTGATCCCATGACCCTGAGATTAAGAGTCTTATGCTCTACTGACCGAGCTAGTGGGGCTACAATTAAATATATGGTTGACTCCACTGCCAATGGATGTGTAGTGATATTTGCATAGTAATAAAAGCTCTGAACTATATTTTGAAGACAGCATAAGAAATCTAATTTTATCTTTGGTGTTTTTGTTTGGTTTTAAATAGTTTTCTATTCGTATTAAAATTTTAGTTACTGATGTGCATGTCTGTGTACATACATGTATAATGTCAGAAGAAAACTTGGAGGAGTCTGCTTTCTCCTACTGTGTGTGTCCCAGGTATCAAACTTGGGTTGTTAGGTTTGATGGCAAGTGTCTTTCCTAGCCAAGCCATTTCTCCAGTCTTTGAATGGGTTTTAAATATTCTAAAACTCATAGGTTTTGTAAGTCAACTGAAATAAAGGGAGTTTATTTTCCTGGTGAGCAGCAATTAAAAGACAGTAGAGGTTGATTTGTGTTTCACATTAAAATTGAATGATTAGCCTTATGTGAGATGTAGATACTGAAGAGGACTATTGGAATTGACGTGACTAAACTCATTTTGTAGTTTGGTTAGCCTTAATTCCCAACACCTGTACATTCTGTACAGCTGTTGGTTTGGGGGAAGGTTAACTCACTTGAACATATGGCATTTGAAATACACCAAGATTAAAGAGATGCATGAGTGTCTGTGTTGAATACTTTGCCAGGTGCACTAGACCCAGAAAACCATATTCTGTCCCAGTTAATTTGCTTTGTGGCATGAAGCTGTGTGATGGAATGTTAATGTCAGCAACCTCTTTATTTACGCACCAAGGCAAAAGGAGTAGTAATTAACACTTTGACACTCCCCCATCCATGTGTAATTGACTGTTTCAAAGGAGCACTGGTTCATAAGCTATTGCATGCATTAAAACAGCGTTTTCTATATTGCAGCATTTTAAGACAAGGGTCAGTGACAATGCAGAAATTGCTCAATGATGCACATTTTTTTATTACTGCATTAAGGTTTTGACATATTAGTAATGAATAAATGTTTCCATAAAATTAGATTTTTTTATAACTTTAAAATTGAAATACGATGGAGAGCCCTGAGCCTTCCTTCTGATGGGAGCCCAGTTCATGAACCAAAGCATTGCTGCCTTCAGATCTGTAACTCAAGCTTCATCTGTGTAATAGTTTGCTTTTTCAGAACTGTACAGGCTATACATTTGGTTCCTTGTTTATAAAAGTAATGGCCATAAATGTGACTTGTTTTTTAGACAGAAAAAAACAATTTCATGCAATTCATTCCAGGAATAATCTTGATTCCTTTGATACATTTGTTTTCATTTACAGTAGGGTCCTGCACAAGAGCATCAGTAAACTATTTAAGAGGTATTTTTAGAGGCTTAGAAAGATGTCTCAGTAGGTAAAGGTATGTGGCGCGCAAACATGAGAACTGGGGTCAGATCCCAGCACCCATGTCAAAGCTGGGAGAGGCGGTCTGTGCCTGCTATCCTAATGCTGGTCATGCACTAACAGGCAGAATCAAGGTCTGCAGACTAGGCAATCTAGCTGAATGGTCGGAGCCATGTTCAGTGAAAGCCTTTTCTCAAGAAAGGTGGAGAAGGGATAGTGGAAGAAGACACAGCTTTACTAACCTGGTCCATAAGCTAAGCACAGGCATCTCTGCATGCAGTTTTTAATCAGACCTTCAGAATTTGAAAACTCAGTATTATTTTTCATACTCAGAGGATTCTGTGTATGCACCTAGAACTGAGATTGCAAAGGGATTTTTTTTTTAGAATCTTTTAATACTTACTCTTTGATTGGAACAAATTCCTGACTGTTAATATATTGTGCCAACTAGGAAACAAATTTCCTAATTTGCCTTTTGTTTTTGAGCATCTTCACTGTAAATTGACTTTTTTACAGATACTATAGGAGAAATGGTATTGCATGTTTATATTGGAGGTTTTATATGTATTGTTAGATATTTATTGTAGTGAAAATCAGGTTATAAGTATTATATTCCACAGGTGGCATTAGATTGTCAAAACATTTTTTAAAATTAACATTGACAACTTGGGCCAATTGTATCATTATCTTGTGTCAACCAAATTGCCCTAACATGTCCACATGTAATCTGGTGTTACCCAGTTGCTACCTTCTTGCTTCAGAAAGTTAATCACCATCTGATTTGCATTTGTTAATTAGGGTTAATGTGCACTAATTAATTTTTCGATGCTTGTAGATTACCATTAAACTCAGTAATACTTACTTGTGTACCTCATTCGTTTGAGTTATGATGATCATGTTATTTGTTGAATCTGTGCCAAATCGGAAGCCTGTATCATAATTACAGCTAATTAACAGATAATCATGCCCTGGATTAACGGGCTTCCCTTGTCTTCCACTAATACATGAATGTTTTAACTGTCATTTTATTCGTGGGTGCTTAAATAACTTTAACAATACACTTGATAATTCAACTACTTTTTAAAGCTTGTTTTGATCATAAAGTACCGTCAAAACAAGTACATTAACACTCTGCTATAATTCTGCATAGGATCCGGTTAAAGATTCAGAGCTAGCCAAATGTAGTGGTGCACACCTTTACTTCTAGCCCTTGGAGGCAGAGGCAGGCAGATCTCTGAGTTTGAGGCCAGCCCAGTCTGCATAATGAGTTCTAAGACAGTCAGGGCTATGTAGAGAGACCTTGTCTCTCCCCCCCCCCTCCTTAAAAAAAGGAAGGGAAAAAATTCAAAAAGCTTTAGAATTTTAAAGTTACTTTGTGTTTTTACACTGTTTTATAAATGGGCTTAAATTCTCTGCCTATAATTTCTACTTGATCCCTTTTTTTTTAAAGAAAAAGGATTACTTGTTATGTTTATTTCTACTCACAATTTTTTTGTGATCTGAATAATATACTGTGTATGATTAGAGATTATAATACAAATACTAAATGATTTGTATAATTTTATTCTTTGGCTTTATCTCAAACATGCATATCTGCTAACAGTACAATTTTAATTACTGAATATGTTGGCCTGAAAATGTTAAATGATAAACAAACCTTGATAGTCCTGATTTGCAAATACTAAATCCAGAGGAATCAGAAGGGAAATGGCATATGGAAATATAACTTAGTAAGATAGGTGAGTTGGTGCAAACCTTTAATCTCAGCACTTAGGAGGCAGAGTCAGTCAGACTGGCAGCTTGGTCTACAGAGTGAGTTCCAGGACAGCCAGGTCTACACAGAGAAAAATAAAAAGAAGGAAGAAAATATAAATTATAGTTGCTAGGCAAGTACTACACCATCAAATATACAAAGCAGAAGTTCTGTTCACTAAGAGCTCTTTGTTTAAATAACATGATTCTTCACTTACTTTCTAGTACTAGTACACAGAACTTGTTTAAATGAAGAGCTCTTGGTGAACATAAGCTTTATGAAATTTAACTGAAATTTTCTAAATATATTTTTATTTTCCTAAAAATTACAAAATATACAAAGTCTTTAGGACCTTAAAATATTATTTGTGGCCCATGCTTAACTTTAGACTTAATCACCTGTATTCTGTTATTCATTATTATAAGATAATATAGTTTAGAAAAAAATCAGCACTCTAATGCCAAATATAACTTGTCAGGTTTGCTCTATGTAAATGCTCACACATATTGACAAACTGCACCTTAAGTTGTGCAAACCTTTGTGTGGACACTCAACCGGGTTCACTGTTCTGTTCTTCAGGCCTGTTACATGAACAAAATATGGCGAAAATGAGGCTCCTCACTTTCATGGGGATGGCAGTGGAAAACAAAGAGATTTCTTTTGATACAATGCAGCAAGAGCTACAGATTGGAGCTGATGATGTTGAAGCATTTGTTATTGATGGTAAGACAATAGAACATTTTTCATTGCTTTTAGAATATCTATGATGTGGATCCTAAGATTATTAATTTGAAATGTACTTTATGCTAGTAAGCCTGGGTTGTTTGGTAGAAGATATATTTGTTTAGCAGGTAATCAAATTTATTTGTAGTAGAATGGAAAGTCTATATATAAATATATAAACTCTGTGGCTTTGGGCTTTTGTCCTGTTTCTAAAATCTCACAGTGCTATTTATAGTGGTTAGAAGCAAGGACGCTTCCGTGGGCATGCTGATGGATACTCTGATCCTGTCACTCTGGAGGCTGAGGCAGAAGGACTACCATAAGTCAACTGGGGGTACATAGCAAGACTCTCAAAACAAAAAGAACAGGAATTTTAGCCCACATCTTGTCCATTAAGAGTGTTTCTTACTCTTCCAGAAGTTTGCTTCCCAGCACCGACGAGGGCAGCTCACAACGACCTGTGTGTCTGTAGGATAGGAATGTGGACCTTATTTGTAATCCTAAGGTTAAACACATTAATGCAAATAGGATGATAGACCTGTTAACAAAGAATATTTTTCCAGGCTTTTTAATTTTGAAGTTAGGAAGATTGTACAGTTAATATATACAACTGTTGGCTTGGCTTCTAATAATCTTAAGTTTTCAGTAGCTGTCTAAAGAAGTAATACTTTATTTGAAGGCTAATCCTCCCCATGAGTAATTGTGGAACAGAATAGAATTCATTGTTTTCACAGGGTCAAATTGTGACGCAGGCTGGCCTAAACTCAAGACAGTTCTCCTGTCTCAGTCTCTCATAGGCTGAGATTTTAAGTGTGAGCCACTACACCTGCCTTTTAAACTGGAGTTCACAGTAAAAATATTATAATACTGAATGGTTTGCTCTAGTATTCATCAGATACCACATAGCCTTCCTCCTGGTTAAATTTTCTGTATTATATTCAAAGAGCTATTTTTTTTAAAAAAAAAAAATAATGTTATCTACATATGTAGAGTTTTATTCTGGACAGTTGGTCATACCTAGCTGTTTTTCCTTAGAAATCTTATATATAACTTAATGTGTAAAAATCTCTTCCAGCTGTAAGAACTAAAATGGTCTACTGCAAAATTGATCAGACCCAGAGAAAAGTAGTTGTCAGGTAAGAACTATATTTTTGCTTCCTTCTGAGGACGGTTTAGTTTGTTCTGATTACTTTACTTAAATGTTTAGAGAACCAAGGTAGTGTCCTTACGAGTTGCCTGTAGTTAAACAGTGGCTGTTTATCATAATTTTATTAAGGTTCAGACCGAATGTGATTAGCTTATTTAATGAAAGAGCCCTATTTTCCAGCACATTTCATTTAATGGCTAAGCACTGGCTAGAATACTAATGACTTTGTGTCTGCTTTATAGTTGTTGGAGAGATCAGTATGGTAAAAGAGTTTCTAAACATCTAATGCTTAAATTCTCCTTTAACTTTAAATGATATTTAAATTTGATTTAAGGAATCTTCAACTGTATAGTGTTTTGAACGAATATTCAACAGTTAAAAGGTTGACTAATACTTTGTTCTTAATTTTTAGTCACAGCACACATCGGACATTTGGAAAACAGCAGTGGCAACAGCTGTATGACACTCTTAATGCCTGGAAACAAAACTTGAACAAAGTGAAAAATAGCCTTTTGAGTCTTTCTGATACCTGAATTTTTATGCAAATAATTGTTTTTTCTTTGAGGGAAGAAATGTTTTAAGTCATAGTAAAATGCTTTCAATTAAAATTTGACTAGTCTGGCCATTTATTTTTCAGTTTTAAGGAATATCACAAACTCTAGAAAACAAACTAATGTTAAAAAAGGGACAGTTTGTCTTAATCATAATATTTGAATTCTGTAAAGAAAGGAACTAACAAACAGTGCTTTGAAGGAATTATACAAAGGGAAGATAAAAGTTTAAAGAGGCCTAATGCTAACAGCAAGCTCTGCAAATACAAGATGAAGTCTCCATCATACTAGAAAAAGTTGGTGAAGTGAAGGTAGCTAGCTGTAAAGCTTAGATGATCAGTCTTTCACCCGAGTGTATCATGTCAGGTTGACTACAGAAAGCTTCTATTAGTCTTTCACCTGAGCTTATCAGTTTGACTATGACATTTATCAACATTTAGTCGCTTGTTTTTTCCAGAATCTCTTCTGCTTTTCTTTTTTTGGTCTGGTTGCTGTTTTCTAAGCTTAGCAACTTTTCAATCTCATTTAGTTGATTTATCATAAGGCTCTGCCAGTCTTTGTTACCAGGTGAAAAGGTGAGTAGATCAGGAGTGTCTGTCACCTCCTTTGCCTGTGAATTGCTTTGTTGCACAGTTGAAATCCAAGGTTCTGCTTTCACCTAGGAAAGACCATGTTTATTTCACCATCAAAATTACCATACAAATGGCAGTGAGGAAAACCCGGAACACCTGCAATTAGAGTGGAGAGTAAAGCTATCTCATGGCTGACTTAAGAATTACTATAGTAATCTGGCAGCAGTGGTCCCTAATGTGAATGTCTGTCTTAGGTAGTAGCTCTTCAAACACTTGTGTGTCCCAGGGATACCGCAAATATTTTTTGAAAGGTCTTGGGCTTTGATGAAATAAAGTTAAAACTGCAGATAACTGTCAGTCTGTCTTCTACCCACCCCAGAAATGTCTGTTTGGTAACTGTCAAAGTGGGAGAAGACTAGAAATTCAAACAGGTAAGCTCTTTTTTTTTTTTTTTTTTTTTTTAAAAAAAAAGGTCTTTTCTGCCAGGCTGCTGACACTATTGAGAAGAGCAGGAGGAGCATTGAGGCAGAAGAGGAAAGCTGTATTCACAAAACAACTTTCGTTTTAAGAGATTTTTTTTTCCTGATACAATACTTGAAAATAGTAATACGAAGAAACTAAATATTGTTATTATTATTCCATTATCCAGAAAGATATGCCGGTATTATGGTATTGGCTGCTAGACTTCCTTTTCTAAGTGTTCTCAGTTATTTTACAGAATCATCTATCTTGCCTTTTACTGTGAGCACTTTTTTGGTCTTGAAATTTTTTCACAAACAGTTGTGCAAAAGAGCTTCAAAAACAGTACTTTTTATGAATGTGTGATGTAATAACTATCAAAAATTAAATATTGACTTTGTTTCCAACTTATCCCTATCAAGTTTGGAGTGGTTTCATGGGGAAAACATTGGTCCTCAAAAATGATGTCAATTTTATTTTTTTTTTTAAAGGGAAAATTGAATAGCTTTAGGATAATGGTTACTTTGTTTTTGGTGTGAGGGATTTACATGTATATTATGTAAACACAAAATAATTTACATTAATATCCCAAGATTTTAAAAACCTAATGTAAACTTTTTATATAAATCTTTTAAGTTTAGATCTTTTTAAGATTTAGATCATACTCAGGAGGCAGAGGCAGGAGGATCTTTATGAGTTTGGTCTACAAGAGCTAGTTCCAGGACAGGCTCCAAAACTACAGAGAAACCTTGTCTCCAAAAAATAAAAAAAAAAAAATAGATCATAGCAGTTTATAGAGAAAACAATTATTTCCTCTGGTCTTAGAAATTAAGATGGCCAGGCAGTGTTGGAACATGCCTTTAATCTTAATTCTTGCTTGTTAGTCCTCATAACATCACCCATCATGTAGAACACTTAGGTGAACTTGCTGCAAAGCACCAGGTAAGTACTTTTGACTTTGCAGGCCAGATTGTCTCACAGTTTAGTTCTGTCATGAGCTACAGGCTCCATAAAGGGGTGAGCGTGGCCTTGCTCTAATACCATTTTCCTTACCCCTGCAGAGGTGTATGTACTGTAAAATGTTGTCATTTGTTCTAGATCTACTTCTGATTTTTTCCTACATTATGTGATAATTATTAAGTTTAGAGAGATAATGATATATACTGTACCACTGTACACAAGAGGTTTGATTTATATGCTCCAGTAAATCAAATCTTTTTTTCTGTTTGGAAGAGTTTAGAAAAATAACATTGGATTGAGCTAGGACATGTAATATAGGTCCACCATAGATAATTTTATCTAAGTGACCTTGGAAAAGATTTCACATTTGTGTTACTTCTTCATCTGTAAAATAGAAAAAAAATGTTTACAGAATGTAATAACCATGTTTCTTTGGAAATTATAAAATCCGTAAATGCAGATCCTGAGAAACATTTACTGTAGGGAGAACATTAGGTATCAGACACAAAGAACTTAGAGATTAACTACAAAAAGGGGTTTTCAAGGAATATCATATTCTGTTGGACCCTTAAAATGCTGGAGGGGAGGTTAGTCGGGCCACATTAAGATTTGGCCTCACTTAGATTGTGGTGTCCGGCTCTGACCGAAATTTGCTTTCTACTTTATGACTTACCAGTTGGGAAGTCAGGCTTCCTAGTGCTAAGTTCACTACTGTGAGAAGAGTTGTGTTACTTGAGGTTTCTCCCATTTAAAAAGGGAAATGAAATATTCATGGCTGAAACTGTTCGGGATGCTAGCATGCAGCTTTGTAGTGTGAAAAAATGTTTAATGCCTCTAAATGCCCGAAGATCTGCAGAATGTGCTGCTGTGGTAATCTCATGAGTGGCATTGCTTACCTTTTATCAGCTACACCAGCACTGGACAGGGTTCGTTTTGTTTGTAAAAACTTTGAACAACACAGACTTTAAGGTAAAGTTCTATACACTAAGGTATAAAATTTAGAAATTTAACCAAATAACTTGTCAGCTATGGTTAGTAGCTCTTATACTGAATGGGCTCCTAGGAACCATCTGATCTCAACAAATATTCTGTTTAATGCATACTTCCTATCATTGCATTATGGACATTTTATCCTTTCGTGCACTTCCAAAGATAATATAAATTAATAGCTTATTAATAAAAAATGTTGAATGTTCAAATCTACTATTTCTAAGCTGAGGTGACAGAGAGGAATATATAAGATGATGCTTCAGTCCCCTGAACAGGCTGTTTGTATCTACTTGATTTATACACTGTGACTTTTTCCTGCTGTTTTCTATCAGCCTTAATTGTGAAAAATGGTGCCATGTTGCCCTCTTGATATTATTCTGGAGATCAGTTAGGGCTTATAGTCTCCAGATGCATACAGTGCTACATATTTCTGGAGAATTAGCTCACTGAGGTCTGCTCAGCAATATTTTTAATTGACTTACATGTTCTGTGGGAAAAGAAGAATCATAAAGCGTCTTTGTAGTTGCATTCCTCCCTTCACCCGGCTGTCCCTTGGGATCTGGATGGATACTCCAGTCACTCACAGTGTCAGCAACTCTGCTAAAGCTGGCAGTATCTGATTGACAAACAGGAAATGACAACAAGTGAACTGTATTCTCTAGACACATCTTAATGACTTCACTTTCTGATCTTATGTTTTTGTATTTAAAAACCAAGTATTTCCATGTCAGGATATTACTTGGATAATTCCTAGACTTTCCTTTTGGGCATTTCATTTCAGAAAACAAGATTGTATTATTACTGTTTCCTAAATTGTTAAGAAAGGTAATATGGTATAAATACCTTCTTAAACACATACAAAATATTCTCATTTCCTGGTTACCACCATATTACCCACACATGTAAATATATAATGAGCATTTTACAAATTTATTGAGGAAGACTGAACATAAACACCTACCTGTAAACAAACTATATTGAAAATGTCACAAAGGGCTGTTAAGTAGGGGCTGTTGGGCTTAACAAAAATTACTTAAAACAGCTGGTAAATCTTAAAAGATGTGTAGTTTTAGATATCTCTTATGCCAATGAAACATGCTGAGAAAATAGTGCTGAGAAAAAGCTATGTTTAATATTAAAAATTGCAGTTTGAGAAACAAGGCTATATAGCATTTTGGTGTTTTCCCCCCTTACATCAATGGTGCTAGTAAACGAGGTATATTTATTTTTAAGACCCTACTGTTCTCCTTAAGTTTTTTTCTTCAATTTTTTTGTTTGAACAAAGCCTATTAAGTCTGAACTAAATAAAGCATTCCTTATAACCTGCATTTCTTCAATGTGTTAAATCCGCAAAGTCCCCTTAAAATCTAATTAGCAAGACATGGTGGTACACATCTGTAATCTGAGTACTCTGACCCCAGCTCTAGAGAAACTAAAGCTGGAAAATGAACAGTTCAATGCTAGTAAGACTGTCCAAGAAATCTTAAGAATGCCTTTAACCTCAACAACTTTGACTATGAGATTACTATTAGCAGAGAAAACATACTTTTCTTCATATCACAAACTATCACTTTGATATATTTAACTCACAGCTATATGGTACCTATTCATGCTGAGTTTTGTCCATGTATGATATGTGTATGCATGTTTGCGTGTGTGGCAGAGGCCGACATCAGATATCTTCCTCATTCACTCCACCTTGTATGTACAGGTAGGGTTGCTCACCTGAACCCAAAACTGGCCCAATTCAGCTAATCTGGCTAGCCAGCCACCTCCAAGAATCCCCTGACTCTGCTTCCCTCTGCTGTGATTCAAGTGGGTTTCCACAGCACGAGCATCTGTTTGGGTACTGACGATCCTTACTTTCACATGGCAACTGCTTTCTACCAGCTGCCTCCACAGCCCAACATGTAGTTCATTTTTAAATATTTGTAGTAAAATAAAAGCAGGGAATATGAACCTCAATGTATTACCACCAAATAGCCACATCACTACCAAATCCTGTATTTCACCAAGTTATCATTTTGTTTCCTGGAGTTATTCTTTCTGTCATTCGTGTGCTACTTCAAGAAAATGGACCCTCTAATCACTGAAGTAACATGTGAATATAACAGGTACATAATTATTTAAGGATTAACATGCTTCAAGCAGTCACAACAAAACCCAATGATGTGAAATAAATTCCTTTGTTTCACTTTTGCCAAGAGAAAGAAGTTGAATTTGTAGTGCTAGGGAAGGAACAGGTACAAAAGGAAAAACAGAAAAAGGAAAGACCAGTTTACTCAGAGAGATGAAGACTTCTTCACTAGGCAGCTATTCCTAATTTACCTCGATGACCTCACCCTGGTGGTGGTGTGCCATACTTTGACAAGGAAAAACACTCCCAAATGTGATTGGTGGTAAACCGATACTACTACTTAGAGTTAGGTTAAAAACAACACATCTAAAGAGAACCGTTCTATTTATGTATGCTCTATATTATGCTTAGGTGATTTTATATTCACAAACACACATATTCTTTTCCACTTTAAACAAATCTGGAAACTTTTTGTCCAGAATAGCTAAGTAACAGAAATTAAAAAGAAAATTTCAAGCATGCCATGTTTCCTTACCTGGCTCAGTATTTTTTCTGGTGTCATCCAGATCAACATTTTTACAAAAAGTCACTTGAGTGATCACTTTGCTTTCTGGACCTGCTGGTCTCTCCTTTACCAATAAAGGAAAGCTGGAAAGGGAAATGCCCACTGTTTTGTTCTTAATTTGATTTATTTTTGAATGAGGACTAGGGGCTACAAACTTCATATATCGTGGTGTTTTCTTGAGGTTTTTATCTAGAGTGGGAAGATCAAAGGCCGACCTTGCACTTGTGTTTACTGAATCTGCAGATGGCGATACATGAGACAAACGTGATTCTTCCAACTGACCACTAAATGTTCCTTCTGACAGGATGTCATTTGATACCTCTGCTTTCTCTCTATTATTTAGCAACATGCACCGTCTTTTCTTAACATCCACCGAGGAAAAGAGAGCACGTTTTGTAGCTGCAGTTATCTGATTCTCACTGGAAAGTGGTTTTCCTGTGGAAGTTATGGAAACTACAGATTTAAAATCTCTGGCTTGTGAAGCAGGACTGTCCCCTTGGTTAACCAGAACGTTTGAGATGCTCATACAACTTTCTGAAGATTCCAAGTGGTTCTTAAATGGACTGTTTTGTATGTTATTCATATTTTTCCGCATAGTTATTTCTGCAGGGCTTGAGTCAGGTCTCACCAATGTCAGCAGAGTATTAATACTGTTTGGTGAATTGTTAAGTACTTTCGAATTATCTCCAGGAACGGCAGATGGACAGGGTGGGCTGATCACTGCAGCACAGGCACCAGTTGCTTCAGGCTGCTGGGCAGCCTTAGCTTGCTGACCGCACGGAAAGGGTACTGTGCTGCACTCACTCTCTTCACTTAAGGTCTCTTTCATTTTTTGGTTCTTATCATCTAACATAACATTACCTAAATCCTGTAAGCCATGTTTCTTACAATGATCAAATTTTACTTTTATATCTAGAATTGAATCTAACCCTGCTTTGGTTTGGTCATGACTTGTAACTTCCTTCTCTGTAGCATTTTCCAGGTCTGTGGGAAGCAATTTGAATTGCTGTTTGAACAGCTTGCTTTCAGAAACATCTGTGTTATAGTTTCTTTTGTGGGCCATCTCATCTGAAATGCCATTAAGGGGTTCTTTGTCACGCCCAGTCTCCAGAGGAGCATCTACACCACTGTGGAGAAGACCTAATCCTTCAATCCCTTCCAGGCACGTCTTCTCTGCTTCCGGTGATTCATCTCGCTCTATAAAGAAATTGTTCAGTGATTTAAATTCTGCACATCCCTTGTCCTTTTCCAAGCGTACCTTGTCTTTTACTTCTACACTGCCTGACTTTTTGTAGTCAGTAACATTCAAGGTTTGTTCTTGATCAGTTATATCATTATCTACACAAAGGGCTTTGCTCGGGGACATTCCACTTTGGTGTCCATCCTGAGTCACCATAGTATTAATTTTACTTTTGGCACTTATTTCAAAAGGCTGTAAGTCTGTCATGAAAAGGACACAATAAAATATTACCAGTAAAGTTTGTTTACAACATATGTCACCTACATTTTATGAAAACATATTGAGTCTTAAATAGTCTACTGGACATTAATCATACAAAGATGACATCAATTTTCTTCAAATTTTGCATTCCTATACTAAAGCAAGCTAAATTCTTGGCTCTGCCCTAAAACTTTTTAGTTCCCAATAGCAATTACCCATTGGGGCAAGCAGCGTTAAATATTTGCACAATGGTCTTTATTTTTCCTATAGTTTCCTTTGAGGCATAAAATACAATCCTGATAAAAACTAATGTATATACTAACATCCATTACAGCCCAGGTCTAACAACATTCAGAAGTTGACAGTTAGCTTGATCATGTTTGACAACAATCATTTTTTTGTTTCTTACTCTATAAGTATTTTAAAATTCTGGAATAATTGGGTCAATCTACCTACCCAAGACAATTCTATTTATCTTTGCTTTAACTATAGGCATCAAATCACAAGTATAGTTAAAATAACCTAGAACATAAATTTCAGGTCTCAAGGGCTATATTGGTTCAATCACTTTTCTCCAAAGTCTCCACCCTCAGTTGAACACCTCGGCCAGTGCCACTTTAAGTGGAGAAATTAGAAATCTTCTCAGTGCTTCCTGTGGGCATCTACACCAAGGGCAATGTGGTGTGCTCTCTGCAAAGTCACTGTTATAGATTCATGTGCAGAATGCTTGTTTACACACAGGTGAAAAGGTGGTTCCCCACTACACTGGAAGGTCCTCATGTAAAGCTTTAACTGTAGCCCCCTAAATGCCAGAGAAGGCCCCCATGGAGCTTTATCAATGTAGCTTTAAGGTTACCTTCTGCAATTTCTTCTACAGGTACGTCTTTAATTTTTTCCTTTTCTCTGTAGTAATCAGTATCTAAACAAAAACTTCTTGTATTTTTTCCCCATATTTCTTGATCAGAATTATATTTTTGCATGGTGATATTTTCTGATTTTTCACTGGATAGTCCATCATTACTTTCATTATTTAGTTCTGGAATACGCTAGTATAAAATAGAAAAGATTGTTTAAATGTGTTAAATATTTGAGAAAACTTTGTTGATAAAAGTGAATTTTAGTTCAACTATTCAGCAATTTCTATTTGAAAATCAAATGACTTTTGAAGTTCCCTGTATACAGTCTCACATTTGAACAAACTGAAAAGCCCAATATGCTTTCAAATATATCTATCAGCCGGGCGGTGGTGGCGCATGCCTTTAATACTAGCACTTGGAAGGCAGAGGCAGACGGGTCTCTGTGAGTTCGAGGCCAGCCTGGTCTACAAGAGCTAGTTCCAGGACAGTAACCAAAAAGCTACGGAGAAACCCTGTCTTGAAAATAAAAAAATAAATAAAACAAATATATCTATCATATTATTATACCACACAGGCAAGCAAATTAGGGGTAAGATTTGTTTGGGCCAGGCAAATTTTAGGTAGCATTTTATGCACCTATAAGACAGAAAACAAACCAGGAGTGGTGGTACACACCTCTACTTACAGCGCTCAAGAGGCTGAAACAAGAGGATCATCAAGAGTTTGGGGCCAGCCTGTATTTACTTTAGTGTGTTCCAGGTCAGCTTAGGCTACAGTGTGGACTCTGTTTCAAAAATAAAATCCTTTTTCTCACACAGAAATACTGATCTCATAGTAGGTTTTGGAATTCAATAATGAACAAAACACAGTCCCTACTCTCAAAAAACTTAGTTTGGTATATATACTGGAAAAGAAAGAAGACAGCTTTAATAAAGCAGGGACTATGCAGCACTATATGGAATCCCTATGTCTCTATGTCCCTGCTTTGAAGTATGAGGAGTCATATATGAGGATAGGGAGAGCAGGGTGGGGGGCTTGAGAGGGAGATGAATGCAGAAGAAATATCCTTCACTTTTCATTCTAAGCCAGTTAACTAAACCCAGCTCACACTCAAGTTTGCCTGCTTTCTCATCCATAGCATGAAAATGCTGTCATGATTTGATAATGTATACAAAACCTTTACAGCACACTGTCTTCAGTTACTGGTAATAAGAGCTATTTATTTTTTTACCAGTTTAAGGGGCAGCCTAGGAGATAAAAGGGAAAGAACAAAGCAATGACAGAGAAAAGGGCCTTGGGGAAAAAAAATCAAGCACTTAAAAGAGACGAGGGAAGTACATGTTGGATACAGTGTCTGCTGGTGTAGTGTCCAGTGGGTGGAGCAATTGGTGGATGGGCTGGGGTAATTGTTTTATGCAGATTTTTTTTTTCTGCAGAAGAATGACTGGGCATAGGAAAGAAAAAAACATAATTTGCTTCTCAGCAAATGTGGCTCAATATAGAAAGGAAAGACTTAAAGATAGATTTAGAACTTTAATCATGAATTGGATGTTAGATTTTGTCAAAGGTCCTTCTCCATTTGGTGAGATGATCACATGGCTTCTGTCCCTTAGTCTGTTTATGTGGTGGATTAATTTTACTGATCTATATATGTTGAACCATCCCTGTATCTTTAGGATAAAGAAAATTTGATCATGGTATGTAATCATTTTCATGTGTCCCTGAATTCAGTTTGTAGGTATTTTGTTGAGAATTTGTACATCTATGTCCATCAAAGATTAGCCTATATATTTTATTTTATTTATTTATTTTATTTTTTTGCATCTTTGGTCTGGGTATCAGGGCAATACTACTCTGTAAAAGGAATTCAGAAACATTCCTTCAGTTTCTATTTTGCAGAATAATTTGAGAATTGGCATTAGCTCTTTTTGAAGGTCTTGCAGAATTCTGCACTAAATCCAGCTGGCCCTGGACTTTTTTCAGTTAGGAAATTTTAAATTACTGTTTCTACCTCACTGGATGTTACGAATCTATTTAAATTATTAAGTTCATATTGATTTGACTTTAATAGACCTTATATATCTAGAAATCCATCCACTTCTTTTAGAGTTTCTAGCAAAAAATATAGGGTTTCTAGCTTGGAAAAATATAGATTTTTAAAATGTTCTTACGAAGCTCTGAATTTTCTTGGTATCTATTTTAATGTCTCCATTTTCATCTCTAATTTTATTAATTTAGATAATCTCTTGGTTAATTTTGCTGAAAGTTTGTCATTTAGAGATGTATGTGGGAGATAGCTGAACATGTTTAATTACAAGTAAAAACATAAACTAAAACCCAGGAAAGAAATCTGACAAACACATAAAATAAAGTAATATACATATTAAAACTGGTTAAAAAAACACGCATGGGGCTGCACACTTGTGTTCACAGTACACAGGAGGCTAAGGTTATGATTTTGAGGCTAGCCTGGTCTAAAAGCTACACAATGAGATCTGTCTCCAAAAGCAAACAAATGGTGAGAGAGAGGAGGGAGGGAGAAGAGAAAGAGAGAGAGAGAGAAAGAGAGAGAGAGAGAGAGAGAGAGAGAGAGAGAGAGAGAGAGAGAGAGTTGACAGGAACAGGTACTCTTATGATGGCTGAGAATGAATTAAAACAGCCTTTCAGGGAAGCAATCTTTTAATATGTGTCAAAAAGTACCCCACAATAAAAATCTAAACACACTTTGAACTGCTAGACATGGTGGTACAGACCTGTAATCCCAGATTTAGGAAATGGAGCAGAAAGATCACAAATTCAAGGACAACCTGGACTATACAGAGAAACCCTGTCTAATAATAATAATTTTAAGATAAAATTACAAGTGCTGAGATTTAGCTCAGTGCTGTAGTGTTTCCTAGCACGTGGCAAGTTCTAGGTTCAATCCACAGTACTGAGTGAGAATTAAAATTATATCAAAGTTTATAGAATACAGCTAAAAGTGCCAAGAGGAAACTTCACAGCTTGTAAATAGAAAGCAAGTAAACAATCGATACTCTAAGTTGCAATAATCAGCAGCTGGAAAGAGGAAATAAATCCAAAGTAACTGGTATGAAGAAAAGAAAAAGGCAACATCAAAATAGCAAGGGGAAAAATGTGTGGGAAACCAATGAAGCCTGGTTCTCAGAAGAGGCCAGACAATCCTCTAACCAAACTGATAAAGAAGACTCGAATTCCCACTATCAAGAAATGAAAATGGACATAATATGTCTCTGGAGTCCAGATCATTATTAGGGTCAATCTTGAAAAATTACAATCCAATACATCTTAAAAATATAAAGTAAATGAACATTTTTAGGCAAATATGACCTATTAAATAAAATTGAACCAACGAAATTAAGAAAACGTAAGTCAATCAATAACATACAGTGGAATCTAAATAATAATTTAAAAAGACTCTCCAGCAGCAACAACAAAATGTCCAAGACTCGACAGACTCATGCTTAATTTTATTAGTCACTGGTTATTCAAAATTAGGTCAAAGTAATGCTGCATCCCTGCACTCTGGAGGCAGATATAAAGAACAATAGAAAATACACTGCAGTAGCTGTATAAATAAGACATCAGGCACAACTGGCACGGAATTCAACACCACACTACAGAGACTGTACACCACGTCAACTGAGATGCATCCTGGAGGCACAAGAATGTTTCAACAGAGTTGGGGAGCCATCCCTGATCCCACCAGCTGCTACTCTCAGACCCTGCACCTCACTAGGGCAGCACGATTGAGTCAACACTGTTAGCGCATTTGTGGGAGAGCCAGCCCCCAAACTGACCATGGGAGAGCCGCCCCCATTACCCATCTACCCTGTCTGTGGTGACATGAGTGGGAGAGAACTGCCCACCTCCCCCGACACCCATAAACACCAGAGTCAGGTGGGAGAGCTGGCTTTGTAATCATAAGCATGGGAGAGCCATCCCAGACCCACACCAGCTGCCACACTTGGGAGAGCAGGACCTGCACCTTTCCAGGACAGCACAATAGAGCCAGCGCTATTAGTGCAGGTGTAGGTGAGCCAGCCCTGAAATTGTGACTATGGGATAGCTGTTTCCATTTCCTATCTAGCGGACCAACCCTACAGCTGCCCAGGCATGAACCTAGGGCTATAACTTGACCTGCCCCAACACTCGACCTATCTATGATCTGCTGGAGCAGATGAAGGGACCTGACCTGTAGACCCAAAGCTGCAAGGTAGCAGCGGGATGTCCAGGAAGAGTTCTAGTGTGTGTGTGTGTGGAGGGGGGGGGGCATTAGCGAATGTGTAGTGAAAACAGGGGCCTCGAACTAGACCAATGACTCTTTGAAATGAACACTTGCAAGTAGAGATCTATGGACAAAAGGGTATATAGTGTGACTTGTTGGGTCACACTGCAGCTTCCATTATGAGAGTTTTAATTCCTTCCCTTTTTTAAAAAAAATTTCTCATTTTATTTTCTTCTTTTTTTCCTCTTGAATTTTGTTTTACTGGGGAGGGGAAGCAGGGGCAGAGGGCAGATGCGAAGGGACAGGGAATGAATGGGATTATGCTACATGATATGAAAAACACATAGAATAAATTGTTAAAAAATTAAAAAAGAATGTTTCAGCACAACCAATAAGCATATCTTAGCAACAGAGTCAAGGATAAAAATTATAGGATCATCTAAATAAATAGAGAAAAGGCAGGCTGGGGAGATGGCTCAGAAGTTAAGAGCACTGGCTGCTCTTCCAGAGGTCCTGAGTTCAATTCCCAGAAACCACATGGTGGCCCACAACCTAGTATGCAGGTATACATACATATACATAAAAGTATAAATAAAGTTTAAAGAGAGAAAAGAGAAAAGACTTCTGGGGGAAGATCAATATCATTCATAAAAGCTCTGAAGAAACTGAGCCCAAAGGATTACACCTGAACATACTAAGAAGTCTGTGGAGCCAGCATGGTCCTCAGTGAGGGGAAAACTGAAAACCTGTCCACTAAAAATGGAATAAGGCAAGGACACCTTGCCTTACACTACAAATAGGAAAGGAAGAAGTTAAATTATCCCTGCTTGTAGACGATGAGCCTATACTGAGAAAAACACCAATGACTCTCCCTAAAAACTCTCAGATCTGATAAGCAAATCCAGCAAAGGAAGGTAAAATTAACAAAGAAAACCCACCAGATCTTCTATGTACCAATGAACTCACTAATAAAAAAGCAGGGACACATCCTATGACAACAACCTTAAGAAAAAACACTCAGTGTCCTCCTTTTCATCTCTGCTGCTATGATAAAATATTGAGCAAAACTAACTTAGAGAAGAGAATGCTTATGTCACCATACAAATCCCTGGTCACAGTCCATTTTGAGGGAAGTCAAGGCACAAACTCAATGAAGGAACCTGGAGACAGGAATTAAAGTAGAGACCTCTGAGAATGCTTACTGGCTTGTGTTTTGTGGTATTTGTACACTGTGAAGATGCACTGCTGTGACTGTTGTAAAAAGAAAGCTGAGTTATCCAGGTGGTGGTGGCACACCCCTTTAATCCCAGCACTTGGGAGACAGAGCAGGCAGATCTCTGCAAATTCAGCCTGGTCTACAATACCTAGTTTCAGGACAGGCTCCAAAGCTACAGTGAAACCCTGTCTTGAAAAACCAAAAACCAAAGCAAAATCCCAAATGGCCAATAGCTAGGCAGGAGGTATAGGCATGATCTGGGGAGAGAAAGAAAGAGGAGGAATCTAGGTGTGCAGGAGATCCCAGGAGACACAGAGGAGACAGGAGGTGCAAGATGGAAGAGAGGTAATGCCACATGATAGAACACAGATTAATACAAATGGGTTAAATTATAAGAGCTAGGTTAGGAGCAAGCCTAAGTAAACTATAGGCTGAAGTTTCATAATTAATCAGAAGTCTCCATGTCATTATTTGGGAGCTGGTTGGCAGGACTTCTCTTTCAGAACTTGATAAATTCTAAAAGTGAAATGGAAACGTAAGAAATCTACATCAGCAAAACGTAACTAAAAAGTAAAACAACCAAACTGAAGAACTCTAGAGCTGCACTAAATTGTGCTGCTGGCATCAATTTATGTGTCTAATAAATACAGAGTCAACAGAATAGAGTCTAGAAGTAGACCCACATATTTCAAAGAAAGTATCAAGCTACAACGGGAGAAGAAACAACAGTGTTTGCTTCCCTCCTTTCTTTTCTTTCTTTTTTTTTTCTTTCGTGAGACAGGGTCTCTCTGTGTAGTCCTGGTTATTCTGGAACTTGGTATGTAGACCAGGCTGGCCTTGAACTCAGAGAGATTCACCTGTTTCTGCCTCGTGAGTGCTGGGATTAAAGGTGCGAATGACTATGCTGGACAAGAACGGGGTTTTCAACAAATGTGACCCTGGAATAATTCAAAATCTAAATCCAAGGAATTCTTGAACCTTATATTAAACTTAGAAGCCAAATGTACAACTTACATGTTTATAACTAACTTATTAAAAACTGGCAACTTAAAATATAAAAAGAAAAAAATCACCAGTGATGCTCCTATTTAGCAGTTAATACCCCAAAACATATTTAAATTTACCTGAAACGTCTTACATTCCTCATCTTTTTTCTGATCGTATAATTTGTTGTAATGTTCTTGCAATTTAACATGAGTTTCCTTAAGTAACGACAACTCATTTTTAATCTCATTCATTTCTCCATTAAGTTCTTCAACCTAGAATAAAATTAAGTCAAAATGAGCAAGTGCATAAATTTTACCTGAAAACATTAGTGTTTTATAAAATAGTCAAAATAACAGCAAAATTAACTACTTAAAACACTTAAGAGACAACACTGTAATAGTGACAAGTGTTTAACAAACATGATTGTATATTCATTCATCCTCTTTGAGAAATGTCAGACTTAGAAAGATTAAGTAACTTGACCACATTAGTGCAGACAGAAAGTAGCAGTCAGGATTGCAATCCAAAATCGAACCTAGAGCCTTTGCCCCTAAATACTTTTTTGTTTGTTTGTTTGTTTGTTTTTCGAGACAGGGTTTTTCTGTGGCTTTGGAGCCTGTCCTAGAACTAGCTCTGTAGACCAGGCTGGTCTCGAACTCCCAGAGATCCGCCTGCCTCTGCCTCCTGAGTGCTGGGATTAAAGGCATGCGCCACCATCGCCCAGCTCCCTAAATACCTTCTTATAGAAAAAAAAAGTCCTACAGAAGTTCCACCTGCATGACCTCGTCTTCATCGCTGCACCACACTGGATGTGCAGAGTTTAGCTGAGCTAGCTGGACATGTGGAACACCAAGCGTTACAACAGACATGGCACCTGAGCCCATGTTTCCATCTGGAAACTGGGTTTCTACTGTCTTTGCAGCTCACAGTCGCTTTCTTGGGGAGATGCTATTCCACAGAAATTTCATATGTGATTACAAACAGATAGACACACAGACTATATACATCTGATCTTCAGTTAAGAAAATCCTTACAGCCGGGCGATGGTGGCGCACGCCTTTAATCCCAGCACTCGGGAGGCAGAGGCAGGTGGATCTCTGTGAGTTCTAGACCAGCCTGGTCTACAAAGCTAGTTCCAGGACAGGCTCCAAAGCCACAGAGAAACCCTGTCTCGAAAAAAGCAAAAAAAAAAAAAAAAAAAAAAAAAGAGAGAGAGAGAGAGAGAGAGAGAGAGAAAATCCTTACAAAACCAAAGTGTTTTTTCTTTTTCTTTCTTTTTTTTTTTTTTAGGAGAGACAGGCGGAGTGGGTGGAGCTTGTCTCTCTCTCTTTTTTTAATATTTATTTATTTAGTATACAATGTTCTGTCTGTATGCCTACAGGCCAGAAGAGGGCGCCAGACCTCATTATAGATGGTTGTGAGCCACCATGTGGTTGCTGGGAATTGAACTCAGGACCTTTGGAAGAGCAGGCAATGCTCTTAACCACTGAGCCATCTCTCCAGCCCCAAAGTGTTTTTTCTTATTCAACTATATTTTGCTTAGTTTATTTTAGTTTTGGTTTATGATATGTGGTTTATGAAAGTTTATGGTTGTACAATCTAAAAATATTATGATAAAACCATTTTATTTAAGCTTATAAATTATAATCTCACCAATAAAGCTGTTTTTCCTTTTTTTAAAAAACTTTATTATTTAGTTTGTTTGTGTACTTTTGCACATGTGTATGTGTTCATGGAGGCCAGAACTGGGCATCAGAAACCCTGGTTGTTAGCCTCCCAATGTGGGCGCTGAGAACTAACCTTGCAAGAGGACTCAACAGATGTGCCATCTCTCCAGCCCCATTTCCTCTATTCTTAATTATTCTTTGCCCTTGGAAGATGGCCACTGTTGTATTCTCAGAAGAGAAAATGAATGTTAGTTTGCTTTACTTAACTGCACAGGCAGTGGAAGCCCAGTTTCCAGATATAAACATCTGCATGCATACACACACTCACTCACACACACACACACACGTGTGTATGTATGTATAGTATATATATGTTTGTGTATGTGTGTGCCATATACAGGTGCCAGTTTTTGCAGCATGTTTGTTCTATGTCATTTGCAGCTTCTTTTATTTCCCAGCTTTCCCAATCTCACAGCACTACTTCCACAGTCCTTTAAAGACTGCATGAGAAGGAAGGTACTGGGAGGCAAAGCAGATTAATTGAAGTTACTGTACTTGTTGCTTGATGATACATTCTCCTGGTGGAGATTATTAACCAGCTTTTAGAATTGTGATGGAAGTATGAAATATTTTTCTTAGATTTGAATAAGGCATATCAAAACCATCAATGACCAAGTTGATCTCTTGAAACTCTAAATTAGGAAAACTTACTAACTACAAATAAATTTTTTTAAATCAGAAATCAAATAAAATAATCTACACAAAATGTCATAATACTTATATTCAGATATCTATTAGTATAATATGTGGAAATGTATAATTAGTACAAAAGTCTAAAATAGAATCATATATATGTATATATAGCTTCATAAACTCATTGTGACTTTCTACTGTGTTAATTCTTTTTTTAAAGAGTGATTAAAGCTATGATTTCCACATGCCATAGCTTGAGACAATTACCTTATTTCCTTTCTAAGGAATTGTAAAAGCAATGGAAATTGGCTTTAAGAAAGAAAATCCAATTTTGTGATCCATCAGTCTTTTAAGTAAAATTTTGCTTTGCAACTTGAATTAACATCATTTTCTACAACTGTTTTACATACTTTATCAAATTAACATTTAGTGTAATTGAAAAAATATGACTTAAAGGAAGTAGCTGTTTACAACATATAATCTCCTGGTAAGATATTAGTACAATAGCACTCAGAACTGCATACATGTTCTAACTTGGCTCTGACACATCTCAACAAAACTACTGAGGACAATAATCTTGCCCAATAGTTCACATATGATTCCATTTCACTAAGATATACTGAATTATTTTATTTAGATGCAAGTTAATTTTTCTTTGTCACATATTAATAGCTATTCTATATAGTCACATATGCTTTATATGTGTGTATAAAAACATACACATATAGTCTTCTATGCATGAAAACACCAGAGGGAATTTTATTAAATTTAGTTTTTAAAAATACACTCACTTTGGCAGATATATGAGTACAAGAAGAAACTGTCTGACATCAATTCTGTAATTTTTTTAGTACTCAATAGCTATTTTAAATACTTCACTATTTTACAATTTAATGAACCTACACGTCTCTTCCAAGTTCCAAGTGCGTTCTCATGCTCATTCTGGAGACTAAGGAACTTTTCTTCATTTCCCTTTACCTTCTCCCTTTGCAGCTCATTATCTCTTTCAAGGGTCTGCAATAAAATTAATTATCCAAAAAATAATCAATACCACATTAATGAATTTTGATGTGTTTTATGTTGCTCAGACCTTTGCGTGAAACATGCTGAAAGTGCCATACAGATCAGTGGTAATGTGCTACCTCAACAACAATTTTCATAAATTAACAGAAAGGTGCTTAGAGTTTAGCTAACAGGAAATAGGGGGAGGCTGTGATGAAGAAACGGCTATAAAAGGGTATAAAAACATTGCCATTATTCAGTTTCACTGCATAAGTTTTAATGTACTGAAAAAGTAATATAAAGTGCAGCATTGAAAAGCGTGAAATGTAGCATAATCCTGCCTAACCTACTAAAAATTTTAACTACCATAAGATGTTTTTACCTGTTTATTTTAGAAATTAACCAGCTAGAAATAGAAACCCTTAAAAACAATTCTAATTTCAAATTAATACTTTCTAGCCCGGCTTATTTAATACACCACTTAGTTACTTCATTGACCTAATGTAATAGAACTACCCTATCCCGTTCTCTCAAAAAAAAACCCATAAATTAAAAAAAATAAAAATTTACATGATGTGAACAATGTGAACTGTTTTTGGGGGGCTCATTCCCTATGGAGCCTAGATACGGGGGGGGAGGGGGAGCTTGGTCCTGCCTCACCTGCTCTGAGGAATGGATGGGGAGTGGGGTCAGAGGGAGGTGGGAGGAGCAGGAGGGGGGGAGGGAGGGGAAACTGGAATGGTATGTAAAATAAAAAAGATTGTTTTAAAATAAAAAAATACAAGATGTGAAAGCTATAAAGCATATAAAAAAAGTTTAACAAATTTAAAAATAATAGCAGGGCGATGGTGGCACACGCCTTTAATCCCAGCACTCGGGAGGCAGAGGCAGGCGGATCTCTGGGAGTTCGAGGCCAGCCTGGTCTAGAAGAGCTAGTTCCAGGACAGGAACCAAAAAGCTTCGGAGAAACCCTGTCTCGAAAATCCTAAATAAATAAATAAATAAAAAATAATAAAAATATTGTCGAGTGTTTTCTAAGAGTAAGATGTTGGAACTATGAGTCACTATCACTAACATTATGAGGTCTCTTTACTATCTGTTTGTAACTAAAGCAAACCCCCCAAAAAAGTATCTATATATCCAATGCATCTAGAATTTTAAGTTCATCTGTTAATTATTTATAAAGCTATGTAAACACGGTAAAAACTTCTAGCTACACAAAACAACGTAAAAGGGAAAGGTGGAAATGGCCTTTTTGAGTTCTCCTCCCAACACTTAGCACTTTATAAGTTTCTGTGATGAGCTTTACACACAGCTGAGAACCTTATCACACAAACGTACTGCTCTGTAGTTTGCTCTTCTAAAAGGCAAACTATCTTTTATTCACTTCCCATACTACTAAACATAAATTCATCTCACTTAAAAGTCTTATTTTTGCCTCTGCCTCCCGAGTGCTGAGATTCGAGGCATGCGCCACCACCGCCCGGCTCACTTAAAAGTCTTAAGGACATTCTACTTAAAGAGTTCCTGGTTACATCTAGACTATCAATGTGTAAATATGTCTGTGAAATTATGACACCACATCCAATAAAAAGCATTTTGTATCTTGTGACAAGAACACTGTCTTCTGTCCCACTCGAAATTTTCAAACATCTAAATGAAGACCTATTTTGATTGCTCTACTTCAGGATAATGGGAACATTTCCACATAATGGTTACATATAATAGAGCAGTTTCTAAATATTTACAGTGTTGTATAATTAATAGGCACTTAGATTGTAACATTCTAACAAATATTTTTACAATATCTATTTATATGGCAGCATACTCTATTTTAAAAAGTGGATTGATGTTTAGGAAAGAGATGAGCAAACATACTACAATTTCTATTCTATTAACAATAAATGACCAATAGCAGCATGTTCTTGAAACAGTGCATATTAGGTGTGTCAATCAATTGCTCCTGGTTCGTATCCTATCTTTAAAAGACAACCTCCTTCGGGTATTTGGTTGCAGTTCTTTGGAGCCCTTCCATCCTTCCATTTACAACTTGATTTATTATTTCCAGTGACTGCACAAGCCAGGTGATCAGTGAGGATTCCCTTCTCTCCTGCAGTCTCCTGTTTCCTAGGTCCCTTTACTTCCTTTTCCGGGTACTGCAAACTGTTGTCAGGATAAAGCAGGCAAGGATGGGAATTGTTTCTGTGATCCTCTATGGCTACTGAGAAGTTAGATTGGCTGAGTGCAGCACAACTCTGCTTTGGCAATATCTCCCCAACCTTTGCAGAAACAATTACATTTTTTTCCCGACGTCCAGTTTTGCCTATGAGAAAGCTAATTCCCAAAATATTTTTCTCTCATTTACATCTCCTTACCTTGTGTGCACACGTGTGTATGCACAGGGAGACCAGAGGTCCACTTCAGGTGTCATTATTTCTCAGGACTTTTCGGAAGCAGCATCTCTCACTAAACTAGAGCACCAACCAGGTAGGGTAACCTGGCTCACCAGCCAATAAGCCCCAGGGATCTGCCTGACTCTGCCTACCAGCACTCGAAAGCACACACCATCACAGCTGGCTTATTTGTTGTTTTGTTTTACAAGACAGGATTTCTCTGTGTAGCCCTAGCTGTCCTGGAACTCTCTCTGTAGACCAGGCTGGCCTCAAACTCACCGAGATCCACCTGCCTTTGTGTGCACCACCACTGCCTGGCTCGCAGCTGCTGACTTGTTAGTGGGTGCTTAAGTCAGGACTTCCTGTTTGCATAACAAGCCCTTTACCACTTGAGCTACTTCCCAGTTTTATCCATGTGTCTACTGATTCTACTTTCTAAGCAAGTATCTCAACCTTACCTAACAACCTTTCCACTGCACTTATATTTCTAGCAGCGTTTCTCTTATTCTGTGTTTATGAATTTCTAATTCTTGTCCTGTGGGTTAGTATTTTTCCTTTAAGCAGTTTTCGCTTACATGGTTTTTAGACCATGAGAGATTTTATTCAAATGTCCAGTAATACTTAATAATCTATTTATACTTAAGAATGATGTATTTAAAAGATGGTCAAAAGTTTGTCAAACACTGGACTTCACTGTAGGGAGTTCTGTCTGAATGATTTCTTTTGTGAAACTTAACTAAAGGAACCATAATCTTCCTTTTGGGCAGGTTAGTTTGCCCAGAAAGGAAACTCCCATTCTCTTTTCTGGGAATTGGAATAGATGTCCGGTATCTAGGAGAACTACAATGACTGGCTCGACTATTGAACTTATTTTCACTATATTTCCAAAAGTTTATTGATGAATAGATAGATAGAGCAAAGGGAAAGGGGAGGAGAGATGAAGATAAGAAGGGTGAACAGGAGGGAAAGAAAAGGGATGGAGGGAAAGAGGGCAGAAAGTGGAGAGAAAGGAGAGGAGAGGGGCAGAGAGAAGAATTAATTTACAATAGTTGCCATTTCTGCTAGCGACATGATCAATTTCAGGTCACTAATACTTTGATAACCAGTTTTCTAACTATAAGGAGCCCCAACATACTATTAGATTCCTTCCAACCTCAGCTCTCTCTCAAACTCTAAGCATACACCTCCAAGTCTATAGCAAAGAGGAGAGAACCAGTGGGGTGGGAGGAGGAATGTGGGGTTGCAATATAGTCTTACACAGGTGTTCCCATCTGGGTCTTTCAACTAACTACATATCCCACTTCAAAAACACAGGATTTCTGGGTTTAGTTTTGTTTGTTTGGTGGTGCAGAGATACAATCCAGTGTCTCACTGTCTTAAGCTTTCTATTCCTGTGAGAAAACACCATGACCAAAACCTACTTGGGGAAAAAACGGTTTATTTTATCTTAAAGTTCCCTATCAAAAACCATCATCGAGGGAAGTCAGGGCAAGAGCTCAAACAGGACAGGAACCTGGAGGCAGGAGCTGATGCAGAAGCCATGGAGGATGCTGCTTTCTGGCTGGCTCCCCATGGCTTGTGCAGCCCACTTTCTTATAGCATCCAGGAGCACCATTCCAGGGAGAGACACTTTCCACAGCGATTTGGGTCCTCCCACATCAATCAATTAAGAAAATGCACTACAGGCTTGCCCATAGGCCAATCTAGTGGAGGCATTTTCTCATCTAAGCTTCCCTTGTCCAAAATGACTCTAGCTTATATCAAGCTGAGATAAAACTCACAATGCCAGGCAAGGATCCTACAACTCAACCACATCCCAGGCCTCATTTCCACGATTTTGAATTGGGTTTCTTTTTTCTGTTTCTGATAATTATACACATAGTTCACTTTTAAAACTTAGCCTTTTGTGTTCCTTCTGTCATTTTCATGTCCTTGTGGATTTATTGCCATTTTATAATAGTTTCACAAGGCGGCAGAAGTGAATGTAGGTTTAATTAATCATCTTTAGCTGGGAGCCCTAGCCAGGTAGTTTCTGAGTTGAAAATAGCCCAAGTTTATTCACTCATTTAATAGCACTTCACAAGGTCCACAGCACGCTTGACACTCTCATGCGCTGATGATCCTGATGTTACATTGCTGCTGTCTTCATGGACATATTTATCATGAACATAAACTTGTGCATATTACAAACATACATGAAAATTTGTTGTTATTCCAACTGAATTAGCAAATCTGAAAAACATCTGTGAAAAAAGGATATTGTCAAAGGTCAAACTGAAATCATTCACTAAATGCTTTAACCTTCAAAAAGCAGTAAATTGCTCTAGTTAATACAGTAATAACGTAACAACCGCAGGAGTAAAATATGAAAATTACTCTTAATAGTATTATAGAAATATAACTAAAGTTATAACTAGAATTTAGGTAGCTATGGTCTTTCTAAATTTACTGCTAAAAATATAAGAAGGATGATAGTCTGGCTGCAGAGCACTGAAAACCAGTTGGCCATTAGCAAGAGCAACGATCCCTTTTAGTGCATGTGGAATTAGAATGCTCCTCAGAAAAACCCTGGCCGTATCTAAGCAATGTGATCCTTAGCAACAGCTCAGCATTAATATTTTGTTATGCTATATATCAGGGGTTCTTAGACATCAGTCTGCAGCTAACCACTGATCCATGACAAACTTCTCTAGTCCATGGCCAGATGTGATTACATGACTTTTCTTATCCTTTTTCTGTCCTTTATCCTGAGATTATCTTTAAAATACATATGTTTTTAAATGTTCTGTTTTATAAAATTATGGTGATAGTGGAGGATAATGTTTGCATTCTTAGCAGGCTACTTGACAATATTTTGAAATGTACTGTAAGATATTATATAATTTTCTATTTAATATCAAGAGACAGGTAATAATTGTAATAATTAAAAAGAAAGGCATTTGAATATTCAACATATTGGTGCACATTTAAAAGATCCTAGGGCCATACTTGCCGACTTGGCTAGTAGTTCAGAGCAGTGAACACTATAGATACCACAAAATTTTAGTACAATTTTCGTACAACTGATTTAACAAACTTGCTTAGTTTATTTTATATCATTGTGAAAAATATTATGACCAAAGGTGATTTGAGAAGCTAAGGGTTTATTTGGTTCACAAGGAAATTCTATCGTCAAGGGAAGTCAGGCCAGGAACTTGGAGGCAAGAACTGAAGGCAGGAACTACAGCAGAGACCATGGAGGGGCACTGCTTACTCTCCACTCTGTATGACTTGCTTATTGGTTTTCTAATACAAACCAGGACTACTAACCAGGGATGGCACCAATTATAGTAAGCTGACCCCCTCCATCAACACAGAAATATTTATAGGCTAATCCCAGGGAGGCAATTCCTCAACTGCTGCTCTCTTCCCAGTGTACTTTAGTTTATATCAAGTGGACAGAAACTAACTGGAACACAAACTTAACAGCTCTCATGCTTCTAGGAAAATATTTTGAGCACATAACACAGAAATAGTACTGGATTGGGACCAGGACAAGGCTATAATACTGCTTTTTCTACAATTTATAAGGTCCCAAACAAAACTGCTTATATTTTCTGGATCTCTACTCCATCACAGAATAAACTAGCTAACATCTAATACTTGGATCACCCCAGAAACTATGGTTCAATTCTTTTACATGGATTACCAGATGACCTTGTAACAACTACTCATAATGAACTTGAGTCAGACATAGTGCTTACATGCCTACAACATCAGCATTCCGTAGGCTGTGGTAAACCTGGGCTACAGAGTGATACCATATCTCCCCAAAATAAATCATATGCTATTGGGAAAAGGTATGAAGAGACTCTTGCTTATAAAAGTTGTTTTCTACTAGTCTTTTATAAGAATGGGTGAAGAGGTTAAGGGGATGAATAGCTTGATTCTACTGGTCTACTTCTCTCCCTCTGTATCTTTGACATTTTAATTCCTATATAACTAAAGGCAGGCAGAACCCTTTACACGATAAGCCATAGGGAAGCAATGGTGAGATAAATTGCTTTGCTCTGCTCAAGTTTAGTTCTATTCAACGACGATGGACTAACAAAATTTGTGTGGCTTGATACAAAACAAAAAGGCAGAGGAAACAAGCTATTAGAGGTATTAAATATGTAAATTTTCCTTTATCTCTCTCTCTGCCATAGGACGCTTCATTTTCTATTTAGGGGCATGGTTCTCTGAACCAGGGAAAAAAAATCACAGCACAATTGAAGTCCCACACAGCTGCCTAAAAGCTTCATGACAACTCAGCATGAACAAGAGTCACTACCTTCTGGGCCCCACTTCTTCCTGCCACTTGCTTCACCCATGTATCACATTCTAGCCAGAAAAGGAAGTGATCTTTCCTTTCCGTGGGCCCTCTATATAAACCCAGGGCAGAGGTAACTGTGGCAAGATCAGAGTGCTAGGCAGGGATACTCATTGCCCATGCCAAGGTGCTGCCAACCTGAAACAGGAAGAGCTGCTGCCATGCCTCTCTACAGAGTTCTGAAAGGTACATGTACCCACAACAAACCTCTCCTACTGCACCTATGCATCCACTAAAAAGTAAGATTTCCCCAAACAAATGAAGAGATGCAGAGTGGGTGGTTTGGCAAGGGACCAGGGCACTAGAAGGCAGAAGAACCAGCAGCCAAGAACCAAGACTGAGAGAGGCAACAGAAACAAGGAAATGCCTGTTGAGGCTCTAAGCCTCCAGCACATACTTCCATAACTTAACTTACAAAACATAAATTCAAAATATAAAAATTCATTAAAAACTTGAAGACATTGAGAACAAAATTAAACAGAAGGAAGACATTTACTTCTCACTACAAGTCCCTGTGTAACCACTCTAGTTACTCACTCGAAGTTAGCCCTAATTCTCTATGATGACTGTCCCTGCATGGGAGATGGCTATAGTTGTCATGGGTCATGTTCCAATTTACTTGCTTTGCTGCCTTTAAAGGGGCTTAAAAAGCATGGATTGGCCACCCTATCTGAACATGCCCCATCTCCTTATGAGATAATGGAGTAGCCATCCCATCACTTGGCATAGTCAAACCCAGTCATGTTCCTGCTCCTTCACTCACTCCCATGTTCCTTCATGTCGAGTCCAGAATCAACGAAGTTCTCTTGTTCACCTTTCCAAGGCTGCTTTCTACTGGAACACAATACATTTCTCAAACATAGTTTACTCCTAACACTTTGAAAAGTCTTTTAAATTTCTAGATTAGACCTGAGCATCATTCTTATTCTTGGTAAATTTCTACATGAACTGACTTCGCTTCACTCTACTAGCAACAGCAGAGGGACTCCCCATTATTTGTTACCTCAGCACCCAGTCATGGAGTAAGGTAGCATCCCCCTTCATTAATTGTCTTACAATGAATCTACCTTGTAGACACCTTATTTAGCTGGATCTTCCCCCAAAGAGGGAGGCAAGAGAGAAGCCTCTCCTTTTGGAGTGTGAAGTCCAATCATTACCTACTCTGAAGATGATGGTAGTTTGATCATATTCTTATGAAGATAGGCCTCCAAATCCTGACACTTTTTTTAAAATGTGACTGACATTTTTTCTTTTCAACCATCAATTTTGACCTTGGCCACAACTCTAAAACATAGAAAATTTCCACTGATTCCATTACAAAGTCATATACTAGTTGGGCATGATGGCACACACCTTTAATCCTAGCACTAAAACCAGAGGCAGGTGGATCTCTGTGAGCTTGAGACCAATCTTGTCTACAAAAAGTTCTAGGACAGCCAACATTATATTAGAGAGACCCTGTATCAAAAAATTCAAGTCAGATATTTGATAAAACTTAACAATTAAGTAGTTACTTAAATGCTAAAGAATATATTTATTACTTTAGATATTGATGCTGAAAACTGATGAAGGAATCTAGTATTTTACCTTTTTAAATCAAATGGTAGAACAAGATACCTAAATGCAACTAAACATGGGAAGCTTATTAGATAGAAATATATTTAAACAACATATACATAACCTGATTATTTTCCCTTAGCACCTTCACTTCTTCATTCATTTCAATATTAGCTTGAGTTTGTTGCTGAAGTAATTGTTGCATGTGTTGAAAAGAAATGATGATATCCTTCAAAAACATAAAAATATACCATGTTTCTAAGTTCATTCTCCAGATACATTTCTAGTTTTTTTTGTTTGTTTATTTGGGATTTTTGTTTTGTTTTGTTTCGAAACAGGGTTTTGTCGCAAGCCGCCTTTTTGGGGTGACTTCTGCTGCAATTCTAGCCATGGTGTGTTAGTACGTTCCAGGGTAGGGGTGTGAGGATTAGAAACATTAGGTAGGAGAAACAGAGATAAGAAAGAAACACATAGACACAGGATAGTACCGGGAGAGCAACTCAGCAAATGCTGAATACTGAATGTTGAATTTCGAGTTCTGAGTTCACTAGCATTTATTTTTCATACACTTTTATGCCCCAATACAAAAGGGGAAAAGATGGCAAAAGACTTCTTGAACATGATTCAAAGGACAAGCAGAACAGTTATTTGTTTCAATACTTGAGACATCAAGCCATTAATTTCTGAGTAAAGCATTTGATATCTGGTGCAGTGAACACAGCCTAGATAAAGTATCCTGAAGGATACTTTAACTCCCAAAGTTAAACCTCCTGTTTTATAAGGAGCAGAAGCATACTTGAATTCTCTGATCTTTGATCAAGTGGAGCAAGCAGATCTACCTCTATAGGCCATCTTAATGTCCAAAACACCAAGTAACCAGACCCTAGGTCAGAATCTCTTGTTTTGTAGCCACACCTGTTGTCAACAACTTTGAAAGAGCAAAGATAAACTCAAACTCTCTGACCTTCAGTTAAGGTAAAATGGGCTCACATTTTTGGGTTTCTGTTACAGGGTTTCTCTGTGTAACAGAGCCCTGGCTGTCTCAGAACTTGCTTTATAGACCAAGCTGGCCTCAAACTCACAGAGATCCTCCTGTCTCTGCCTCCCCAATGCTCGGGCTAAAGGTGTGCATTACCAACACCTGGCACATTTCTAGTTTTTAAGCTATTATTGTTTTAGCTTAAGTTTGATATTTTATATTAAAATGATAGCACTTCTCTGATTTATTATCTAAAATAATTAGTTATACAAATTTTTTATCAAGTATTATTTCTAAAAGTCCCTTAGCTTATAAAATAAATTTCTGAAATGTGCCAGAGTCTATGGTATTACTGAATAAGATAAAGAATCTAAAAAATAAACATGTTGCCTTGATCACCTAGAGATATAGAACTATATCTCTATTAAAATGAATTATAATATTATAAAATGTTTCTGTAGAGTAGGGTATCACCAATCAAATGAAGGTAAAGCAAGAAAAAGAAAAGAGAAAACAGAAGAAAGGGGGCTGGAGAGAAAGCACAGCATTTAGAGCACTTGTTGCTTTTGTAGAGGTCCCAGGTTCAATTTCTAGCACCCTCATGGTGGCTCACAACCATCTGTATCTCCAGTTCCAGGGGATCCAATGCCCTCTTCTGGTCTCTGTATACATTAGGCATGCACATGGTGCACATATGCATATTCAGTAAAACATTAATATACATAAGATAAATCTAAAAAATTTAAAATAACTTTGGTTTTTCCAAGCTATTCTTTAAACACAAGAATAAACTGAGATAAGAGGAAATTGTTCTAAAATCACACATGGTATGTTAATATATTTTCAGTAATTATTTGCTAAGATATTACTAACAAATAATAAAGCTACTTCTGAAAAATGGAAATTTAGCTAGGAAATATGTGGCTGATGCCTATAATCTTAGCACCTGGAAGGTTGTGATAGGATAGGAGGATTCGAGTTTGAGGCCAGTATGGTCTACATATTCCAGGCTATCCTATACCACAGAGTGAGAGAGACCCTGACATAAAAAATGGCCTAGCAATGAAGAGTGCCTGCTGCACAATCATGAGGGTCAGGCTTGGGCTCCAGCATTCACTTAACAAGCCAGGCGTCTCATAAGCATATGTAACTCCAGCTCAGGGGAACTAAAAAGTTCTGGTCTCTGCATATACAGATGTGTGTACACACATGTGAGCACATACTAAGACACATATACACACAAAAATAGATATAAAGGCACAGGCCTTTAAACCCAGGAGGCAGAAGCAGGTGGATTTCTGTGAGTTCAAAGTCAAACCTGATCTACATTGCCAAGTAAGTCCAAGACAACTAGGGCTACCTAGTGAAAACCTGTCTCAAAGAAAGGAAGGAAGGAAGACGGAAAGAAGGAAGGAAGTCTTTTTTAACAAAAAGTAGCAGTATACATTCGACTGGTTAAACACATACAAACATGCCCACTCAGTACATGTTAGCTGAATGCCTACTTCACAGCTAGGCAAATATCATCTCACATCTACTTCTCACCTGACTACTGGTTCTGAAAATATTAACTAACTTCCAAAATATATGAGTAGTGCTTACCTGTTTTTCTTCTTGAATATGGGTAATCTCTTCATTAATTTTCTTATTTAATTCCAATTCCTTTAAAGTTGAAGAATTTTAAAGTTATGATGTAAAATTCAGTAATTCTATATTTGATTCAGCACCCATGTTTGTGTTGAGACACTGGCTCCAGTGAATTAAGAAGCCTAATATAGTCTAGTAAAAACATAAGCATTAAAACTATAAAATTTCCCATCTTAGACGTGACTTAGAGAGACACCACTGTGCCATAAAATCACTGAAGCTATATCTGAGTGGGATGAAATTTGTTATAGCCTAGTTTTGTTCTAAATTTACTAATGACAAAAAAGTTAAATAATTTTGTTTTTGTTTCTGGTTTTTGTTTTTTCAAGATAGGGTTTCTCTGTGTAACTGTCCTGACTGTCCTGGAACTCACTTGGTAGACCAGGCTAACCTCAGACTCACTGAGATCATTCTGTCTCTGCCTCCCAAGTGCTGGGATTAAAGTAAAAGTTCAATAATTTAAAAAAGATTCATACTTTAATTTTTACTTTACATAGAAGAAATATTTCATGCAATAATCCTACAGTTCTCATACTTTTAGTAAGATTTAATTTTATAAACTTGAGTAAATTTAATCAAATACCATGTTGAGTCGTTCTTGAAGCTCTTCATATTTTTGTTCTTTAATTATCAGATCTATACTTTCTTCTTCCATCTTATGCTGACATGTGACCTTGGACTTAATCAACTCTGAAGCTACTTTTTTTAGTTCCTTAACATAACAAACAAAAAGGAAATTCAGTATATATATTTTACCAAAGCAGGATGTTTTCGTGATAGTGTCCAAATCTTTAAAATTATACTTCATTTAACAACAGAATATTTTTACATATAAATTTTATTAGTTCTTCTTTGACAATTTCATCAATGTATATAGAACACATCTGGTTACTCTCTCACACACTCCATCTTTCTTCCCACCTCTATCAAACCTCTTCTCCTTAAAAGTCTCTTCTTCACATTCATATCTTTCTGTCTTATGACACACTGGCTTTTAACTTGTCAGTCTGTGTGTCCATGGGCTTTAAACTATACAGTGGAGCCTGGTGAGCTCATTTGTGGGTTCACAAATGAAGATATTGACTGCCTCTCTCTCTGAGATTTCATCAGTAGTCAATACTTAGACAGGATGGGATATGATCACACAAATCCCTTCCTGAGCCAAGATTGAAGACAACAGGCTTAGTCTTTCACAGGCCCAGTACAGGCAACTACAGTTGCTAAGATCATGACTTCAAGAGCTAAGCTGTGCCAAGAAGATCGTATTTTACAACGCTTCTCTCTTATCTTCTAATTCTTACATTCTTTCCACCCCCTCATCCACAATGTTTCCTGAGCCTTAAAGAAAATAGTATAACTGTCCTACTTAGGGCTAAGCCTTCAACCATCACTTAGTCTCAGCATCTGGAGCAGTGTGAGTCTGTACATGTAATGGCAGTTTTTGGCAAAGTGACACTTCTCTGAAGCCTGGGCATAGCATTTGTTGGGTCTATCCCATGAATTGATCACCTGGTGGAAAAGATCCCACGATGGATCCATCAAGGGCCTTTATGGGAAGAAGTTATCGAAAGGCAGAAGCTGACAAATGACTGTGTCCCAAGGAACCCTAGCCTTCAGAGATAAGTTAAGAAGCCAATAGAGAAGGTGGAAAAGGTGGAAAAGGACAGCCAACTGAGGAGGAGGAAGCTCAAATAGATGCTACAAGAAACAGGGATGCAACCAGAATTGGGGGCCGCAGTGCTACATGCCTCAGCCTCATACAATTATATCTTAAGTCCCCACCCAAAAAACCAGGAAAATTAGTCTTAGTTCATACACCACTTTTGAGTATGCAGAAAAGACTGTTAAAGTAACCATGTGGATCAAGCAGTAGGCCTTTCCTTAGAAAAACAGGTAGGCAAATTACTGTCAGTTAAAATAAGAACTCTCCTCTTCCCAGGGAGGTAGAAGAGGAATAGATGAGATGTCCTGGGTAAACTGGGAGCAGTGGAGGTAGAGGTGAGGAGATGGAGGGATGGGAACATGAAGGATCAGGATGTTTGAGTTGTGGGTGGGACAGAGGAGGAGAGTATGAAAGAGTTATCTTGATAGAGTGGGCCATTTGGGGATTTGAGAGAAACTTGGTTGCCAGGGAAACTCCCAGGAATGCACAAGGATGACTCCTGCTAAGATTCCTAGCAATAGCAGGGAGGGTGCCTGAGCTAGCCTTCTCCTGTAATCAGATCGGTGACTAACCTGATTGTCATCACAGAACCTTCATCCAGAAACTGGTGAAAGCAGATGCAGAGATCTATAGCCAAGAACTGGGCCAAACTCCAAGAGTCCAGTTGAAGTGAGGGAAGAGGGATTATATGAGCAAGAGGTGTCAAGACCATGATGGAGAAACAGACAGAGACAGTTCACCTGAACTTGTGGGAGCTCATGAACTCTGGACCAATGGTAAGGGAGCCTGCATGGGACCAATCTAGGCCCTCGGCATCTGGGTGACATTTGTGTATCTTGGTCTTTTGTAGGGCCCCTAGCAGTGGGGCCAGAACCTGACTCATGAGCTGGCTCTTTGGAACTTATTCCCCATGGTGGGATGTCTTGCCCAGCCTTGATGCAAGGGGGAGGAGCCTGGTCCTGCCTCAACTTGATATATCATGCTTTGACTCCCAGGGGAGGACTTATCCCTTCTGAATGGAGACTGAGGAGAAGTGGATGGGGGAGAAGGGAGGTGGGGCGAGGGAGCAGAAGGAGAGGAAAGAGGGATAATTGCAGTTGGTATGTAAAATTAACTAATTAGTCAATTACTTTTTTTAAAAAAAAGATATGGATTAGGGAGATGTGTGAAATGAATGCATACCCTCCATTTGACCAGCTTTACTTACTTGCCATGTTCTTTGCACACTGCTCTCTGCCCTGCATCACTGATCTCTATGAGAACAGAAAATCCTCTGCCTCTGGAGGCTGAAGGGTTAGATCTGCAGGAGATACCTGTGTAGTAGCTCCCTCCCTACAGACCACAGTCTAGCCAGGCCCTACATTTTCAGGAACTCACAGCCCAATCTTCTTTGTTGTAGCCTACAGTTTTCTCCAAGTCCTGCTGCTCCACTCCCTGTCCCTTCAGGTGTGACAGTGGTTGTCACTTCCCCTCCACTTTTACCTGTAGGATGCTTCACCACCTCTTGTTCTCTGAGCTCTGTCAAAAATTACACAAACATTCTCCCCATTAAACTCTTTCATCACCAACGCCAATGTACCATCTGCTTCTGCTCCAGCTCCATTTAACACAAGTAAACTTTTAAAAGCACATTTAAGGATAAGAGAGGTAAAGGAATATAAAAGCAAGAAGCAAAGAAAACTAGGAACAATATTGAATATATAAATGGTGGAAGAAAGGAGGAGGGGAAGGAATATAGTTTCATGGCTTGAGATTGGATTTTATGTTGGGATCCAGTGTCAGCTGGGACCCTAAATTAATTTCTCTCGACCAGACCCCAACATAAACTATCTCTCTTTGGACCAGCGTGGAGGCGTGGGAATAAAGACACAACTCACATGGCTTTATTGGGAGGGAGATTCTCAGAGATCCCTCATAACATCCTGAGTTGACATGCTGAAGAATGGCACCTGAACAGGGACCTCAGAAAACTGTGGAGATTGTGGAATGCCACTGCACACAAAGAACAGGCCTGTCTTCACAGACCACCCGACCATGAGTCAGATTCGGAGGTTTTGACACACAGCGGTGCAAGGTAAGATTATACCATGGGACAAGCATTCGGTAAACAGGATTTGTTTATTCACGGACTCAAGGAGTCCCTCAAGACAGGAGGAGTAAGGGTGAAATAAGGCTGAAACCCATGCAGCTACACCCGCCAGAGCTTGCAGCCTGGCAGACAGACAGACAGAGCCTGTGTCGTACCCCCTGATTTGCGGCACAGCTTCAACCAGAAGCTGAAAGGCAGGTGTGCAGAAAAGGAAACTAGCCCAGGGAACTGCAGCTTCAGGACAATAAAAAATTAACTAACAGGTTAAATATGCTTCTTTTTCATTTCACAATTTTGCTTCTTTGTCAAAAATCTGCTGTTTGTAGGCATGTGAATTTGTATCCAAGGTGGATTGATTTCAATACTGTGGTTCTGTAGTGAAGTCAAAAATTGTGATGCATTCAGAGGTTCCTTGATTGTATAATATTGTTTAGGCTATCCTGAGTTTTTATCTCTCTCTTATAAAGTTGAGGATTGTTCTTTCAAGGTCTGTGAAGAATTTTGCTATAATTTTAATGAACATTTGCATTGAATCTGTAAATTGATTTCAGTAAGATTGTCATTTGTGCTATGTTGGTTCTACCGTCACAAGAGAATAGATCTTTCCATTTTCTGATGTCTTAAATTTCTTTCTTAAAAGATTTAAAGTTCTTATCATACAGGTTTTTCCATTTGTGTGGTCAGAGTTACTCCAAGATATTTTATGGTATTTATGGCTATTTAAAAGGATGATGTCTCTCATTTATCGTATGTGCAGATGAGGTGCATTTTGGGTTGTTTTCAGGTTCTGGCTATGATAAAGTAATTCTGCTGTAAACATAGTTGAACATATCCTTATGGTACGGTTGAGCGTCTTTTGTATATAGGCCCAAAAGGGGAATTGCTGAGTCTTAAGGTAGATGGTTGCCTAATTTTGAGAAATCACATACTAGAATCCAAAGCGGCTGTACCAGTTTGCACTTCTACCAGCAGTGGAGGAGTTTTTTTTCTTTACCCCACACTATCTTAAGCATAAATTGTCATAGGTGTTTTTAATCTTGGTCATTCTTATAGGGATAAGATAAAATCTCAGAGTTTTGATTTGCATTTTTCTAATGCTTAAGGATGTTGTGTTTGAGCATTTTTTGAGTGTCTTTCAGCCATCTTAAATTCATCTATTGAGAGTTTTCAGCTTAGGTCTGTAACATAAATTTTTATTGATTATTTGTTCTTTTGATAACTAATTTCCTGAGTTCTTCATATGTTTTTGAAATGGATTAGTGATAAGTAAAGATATTTTCCCACTCTATAGACTGATATTATATCTTGTTGACTATGTACTTTGCTATACAGAAGCGTCTCAGTTCAGGAGATCTGATTTATTAATTCTTTCTCTCAATGTCTGTGCCACTGAGGCTGTGTTTGAGATATGCCAAAGTGTACTTTTAATTTTTTCTTCTGTGAAGTTCAATGTGGATGGTTTTATGTTGAGGTCTTTGATTCATTTAAACTTGAGTTTTATGCATAGAAATAAATATAAATCTATTTTCATTCTTCTACATGTTGATGTCTAATTAGGCCAGCACCATTAGTTAAATATGGTTTCTTTTTCCATTTTCCTATCAGCTAGGCAGATAGGAAACATAAGAAGAGGATAGCTTAGAAACTTTTAATGAGATATACAATGGTTAAGGCCTTAGTTACAATATTATAAAAAATCTTGAGATAAAAGTAAAATTCTTAAAAAAAAAACAATGACCCAATTTTCAGTAAAGAGCTTATAGAAGCTGCCAAACAGGTACTCAAGCAGGTAAAGTATAAATCAACACACAGATATACAATAATCAACAAGTACAGTATATTAATTATATTCTGTTATGACAAGTATGTATTAAGTACAAAACTTATTCTACAGCAGTTTTATGAAAAAACAAAATGCTTTTATTGTTGCAGCTTCCCATTTTTGCCAGTTAAGATATTAAACTCTTAATTTAAAGCAGAAGCTTGTCTAATACAGAAGAGCAGGATAAAATCTAGGAGACCGTTTAACAGAAAATTGAATATGATCAATGTTTCTTATACTAAGCAATAGATTAATTGATAATTTTAAGATAGTGATTCTTGAACAATTGTATTTACTTAATTTAAGGGCCAGAGTAATAATCTTTCCCAGATGATCATTGCTGCAATTCGCACAACTATATTTTGCTAATGTTATAGCTAAAGATCCCTTAATGGATGTTATGCTGAATTTTACAAATGGCTCTTCCAATGGAAGAACTGCATATATGATTACTAATGAAAAGGAACTGTGTAGCGTGATATGGCTCCTTGAAAACAACCTATAAATGTTGCAGACAGATCTACTGCAAACAGATCTGGCATAATGGCACCAAGGTGACCTTTGCTAAGGCAAGGTGAAAAATAGCCCCTGCAATGAATTATGAAAAGACCCGACCTATATTAATTTGGGGTTGAGGATGTGTTTATGTTCTTTTTTCACAGAAAGAAAATAAAAGCTGGATGAGATGACTGCATATACAGTAAAGGAGTGGTAGACCTGATGACATCCCATAGAGGAGTTGGAGAAGAGTCCATGATCCAGTCTTCCCAGCCCCCACAGAGAGGAGTGCCTGATCTCAGGACCTGCTACTGCCACTCTACACTGCAGGGTGCCATGCTGCTCTGAGGGACAGATGCTGAGCTGCTGCCAGACACTTGGGACACACACATAGACCCAGAGGCCCTGCTGAGATGACCTGACTGCAATGAAATTAAAATTATCCTGACAAGAAAATATGGCTCCAAGACACAAAGCCCAAAAAGTATCTCTCTCCATTAATCTCTTTTCTTCACAGAGATCAGCAGTCAATGATGAGTTTGAAGCTTCTTCTCCCCAGATGCCTAAGACAGGAACTTGCATATATGAATGCCTGTTCCAGAGACTGGAAAATTTGGATAAATGAAGATGTCTTTGCCCAAGCCAGGCATGATCATATGTCCTGTTGCAGAAGCACAGGTTTTATTAAAATTAATAAGAAAGAATGGATTGTATGCTCATATTTCTATATGGTATGGCTGCCAGGCTCCAAAGCCATAGGCCACACCTGAGATGGTCATGTAACCTTCCAGACAGGCTGTCACTAACCTAACAAAAGGTCAGGTTGTTGTTTCGCTTCTTTCTTTGTAATTTGGAGGATGCCTAAAAAGAAATACTAATTCAGCCTATGTGACAGCTAGCATACAGGCCTGGAAGACGTGATAGCAAGCACAGGTCGTTGTGGAAGTGACTAAAAGCCATTCACTTGGTTATCTAGGAAACAGAATGTTGATGTATTTATCCCTCAGTTTACGTTTTGGTATAAAGACTGTTTGGAGAATAAACGAGAGGAATTCTTCAGCATGTGAACTCAGGATATTATGAGGGATCTCTGAGAATCTCCCTCTCGATAAAGCCATGTGAGTTGTGTCTTTATTCCCGCACCTCCACGCCAGTCCAGAGAGATAGTTTATGTTGGGGTCTGGTCCAGAGAAAGAATTTGTGGTCTGGGCTAGCACCGGACCCTGACAGGATTTGGCAGGTAAAGGAGAAGAACTGAGTTGAACATTCTTTCTACATCTACTAAGTAGTTACTGTGTGTCAAGTGCCAACAGGTGCTCCCTTATGCTTGCAGCTGAGTAAATTGGTTTGTTTAAAAGAGAATAGAACACTGGCTAACTGATATATTATACATGAAAACCAACATGAGATGATAAGTGTGAGGTAGGTCAAAAATGCAGGGAAATGACAGGATGATGGGAAAAGAAAAAAAACCCTCATCCAGGATTCTGACAAGCCTCTTGTCAGTTGAAACCAAGAATTCCAACATGATTAATGTTTGCTTATGGCTTTTCTCCTTTTCCAGCTACAAGCTTCCAGGAATTGCAATAGAAACCCCCATTTATAGTAAAAAAAGACATGTCCTAAACTTGTGTGCAGCTTTAGGAGCTCCCAGCTTTCTTTATCAGATATAATCCAACCAAGTCCTCTCTGGAGTCCCCCCATAATCTTATTTATCAAAAAAGAACGTCAAGCAACCTTTTAAGATGTAACCTGAGAGCCAGCAAAACTATATATATGGCTAATGCTGAAACACTGAATTGAGAAGCCCATACCCACACTTGGGCATGTCATTATTTTCTTTCTGGAGACCCTCCCCACCCCGTTTAAAATATGTATTTAAAATGATCTTGAATAAACTGTAATTCTTTTATAGGTCGCTAAAAGAAATCACCAATCCTGACCCATAGACATTAAACTCTTCTAAAATATGTTCCTTTTACATTTTTTTCAAAGTATAAAAGATAACATATGATAAATTCTCCAGTGCAAAGGTTTAGGTAATCCAGTGGTAATTTTTTGATTTTGAATAAACTCTGGCTCTTCTTTGAGAAGCCCAAAGTACTTGGGTAGCTTTTCCTGAGTCCATTTCTTCCTATTTTTAATAAACCCCAACTCATAGTGGTTCATCTTGAAATTTTTTTTATGTGTTGAATCCAAGGGTCTGGTTTTACCTGAACTGAGATCTTTAAAAGATTAAGGGAACTTCTCAGGACCCTGCAGGCAAGAAATGAAGCTGTGTCTCTATTCCTGCTGCCCGTGGACAAAATAATATGAGACACTCTGAAAGAAGATGTGATAGACTGAAGAAAGAATAAAAAAAAACATATCAATCAAAGGTGATTCCAGGGCAGCTAAGTAAGGTCAGAAGAAATGACAAGGGGATCATGAAACGAGAAAGGAACATAAAAATGAAAAGGAAATGGGAAGTCTGCTTTATTGTTGAAAAACATGGTGTATGTATGAACTGTGTAAGAGAAGGGATAGAAAATGTTTGGACAGACACTTAAAGCCAAAAACAGAAATCATGAACCCTGGTTCATAGCCGTTAATTTTTTTTTTTAAAAAAAATGTTCCTCTTACTTTGCTTTTCAAAGTATAAAAGATGATAAATTCCCCAGAATGGAGTTTTAGGTAATCCAGTTATAACTCACTCTCAACAGCCATAGCACTCACAGGATGGTCCGTTTTCAGTTTCAAACTTGCATTTGTTTGTTTGTTTGTCTCTTTCAGATATGCAAAAAAAGGTGAGGTGCAAACTCCGGCCTGTAGCTGGTTAGTTTAGATGTTACAATAAAGAACAAAGAGAGAGAACTTTCAGCAATTTAAAGTAAATGGCAGAAGAGCAAGGGTGGTACTTCAGGCTGTGTTAAAGTACCAGTTCCTTGGGTGGCTGAGATAAGAAGACAGCGGGAGTCTGGGATTTAATACAAAATGCTGAGGGAGCCTAGAGAGGGTGAGAAGGAGGGAAAGAGGCAGGAAGAGGAGGAGGGTAGAGAAAGGAGGAGGGGCAGAAAGAGGAGAAAGGCAGTGGATATGTTCTGAAATCTGGAGCTTAAGGCAAATGAGAAGCTGGAAACAGATGTGTGAAATCATCTTGTGGAGTTGACACTGAATTGAGAATACAAATTCACTGAAAGAAAAACTATGAAAAGAAAAGGAAAAAGAAAAACAGAGACCACATGGCCAAGTCTTGAAAGACTGGAAGGGGAAATAACCAGTGAGCCAGAGCAATCTTTTTTAGAATCTGAAAGGCCCTTTAAATAGGTCACTTTTGCACAAGTGCCATGAAATTCACTGAATAGCCTTTCTGTTCTCTCTCATCACTTCATTCTTGTTTATATGTCACATCTTAAACCATCAAATAATAAGGATATCCTCTATCACATAACAGAGAACACAAGTACTGAATATACATTACCAATAATTGGTCATATCTGTCTGTTGGATTATTTTTCCTTGGACTTGTAACAAGAGGCCAATTTTGATATTATATAGTAATTATCTCATTCAGGAATAGTATTTGTTTTGTTTCTTGAGACAGTCTCACTATGTTGTGCAGGCTGGCTTTAAACTTGCAGTCTTCCTGCCTCCCAAGTTCTGTGACTGTAAGTATGCACCATCACAGCCAGCTCTGGGTAGTCTATAAAAACAACAAAAACTTTCCTCCAACTGCCTCTTGCTTACAAAATCTGTATCATATGCTCCTGCTCAAACCTCACAACAGCAAGAGGGGAGATGGTGACTGGCAGAGACTGATCGTGTGCAGTGCAACAGCTGCTGACATCACCAAACCCATGACCAGAGTTAACATTGTGAAGGTTACAGTTTGTCCAGAATATTACAACTGTGTATAATAAAGTGTGGCAAGTGGAGATTTTTTGTTTATTATTTGATACTGAATAATCTACCCTTCTCGTAGGTCTCAGTTCCTCTCCCTGCAAAAAGTTGTTAGATCTGATTACAGCTTTCAAACTGCGCTCTGACAAGCCTCAGCAATGCTCTGCTGAGATTCTTATAAAAACTGGAACTAACAGGTACGGCTCAAGAGTTCTTCCAAGTTTCTCTTCAGGTTCACATGCTCAAGATTTATTTGTTTCAATACTGAGCTCCCACATCATAAAACATTCCACAGCTTTAAAAAAAAGATGAAAACCGGCAGATTAGATGATCCTACTTCAACAAGGCCATACCTCCTCACGGTGCCATTCGCTATGAGCCAAGCACTCAAACACGTAAGTCTATGGGAGCTATAACTATTCAAACCACCACAGCCTTCAAAACCAATTTGGGATAGGAACTTGAAAAGATTGGGCTACAGAAACCTGAAAATGTTGCAAGTAGAGTTTAATGAATGGTTCCTACGGGAACTTAGATCATAAAACCGATGTAAATATGGAGGGCAAAAATCACACTCCTGAAGTTTCAGATGGGAACAAGACTCCATTCAGAATTGGACTAGATGCCATCTGCCTTGGTTATTTATTTATTTATTTATTTATTTATTTATTTATTTATTTATTTATCTATCTATCTATCTATCTATTTATTTATTGTCAGTGTGGCACAAGCTAGAATCCTTTAGAAAGAGGGAATCTCAGTTGAGAAAATGCCTCCATGAGACTGGCTTCAATTCAAGTCTGTGGGATATTGTCTTGATTAATAATTGATGTGGGAGGGCCCAGACCACTGGGGGTGGTGCACCTTTGGGCACACAACCCTGAGTTGTTTAAGAAGGTAGGTTGAGCAAGCCAGTAAGTAGTGTTTTTCCATGGCTGCTGCTTCAGTTCCTGCCTTGAGTTCCTGCCCTGACTTCCCTCAGTGATGGAGTGTGAGCTTTAAGTTGAAATAACCGGTTCCTTACCAAGTTGCCTTCTGTCATGATATTGATTATAACAACAGAAATGCTAAGATATCTGTGTTACATTATGATCAAGAATGTATCTACAATTTGTTCATGCCCCTAAGACTTTGCAAGAGATTGCTTAATTTTGACTCTAATTTCTCTCATTTGGTAGAGAAATACTTATTTTTTACATTTATTCACTGTGTGTGTGATGTCAGAGGACAATGTGGGTGAGTCCATTCTCTCCTTCCACTATGTGGCAATGAGTTTGATCCAGAGAGCAAAGTCAGGCTATCAAGCTTAGTAGAAGCCCCTTTATCTGCTCAGCCATCTCACCAGCCCTGTACTGGGTTTTTCATTTTGCATTATGAGATAAGCATGAAAAGTCTGGAAGGAACGCAGGGTAGAATGTTTCCCATAGGCCCCTGTATGAAGGCTTGGCTGTCAGCTGATAAGCTTTAGGCAAACAGTAGGATCTGATGAGTATTCTTTCAGCATTCAAAATATGAACAGACTATTGGGAGGTAGCAGAATATGGAAGAGGAGCCTAGGTGGAGGAAGCTGGTCACTGTGGAGTGTTGCCTGAGGTTTTCTGTCCTGCCCAGTTCCCTCAGAATCACACAGAGGTCTATATTAGTTATAAACTGATTAGCCTAGTATTTCAGGCTTCTTATTAACTCTTACAACTTATATTAGCCCATTATTCTTGTCTATGTTAGCCACGTGGCTCGGTACCATATTCAGTGAGGCGGTCACATCTGGCTTCTTCTGTGGCTTGGTCAGGACTACAGAGGAATGGGCTTCCTTCTTCCCAGAATTCTCCTTCTCTCATTGACCCACCTCTACTTCCTGTCTGGCTGTCCCACTTATACTTCCTGCCTGGCTATGACCAATCAGCATCTATTTAAAATATAACTGACAGAATACAGACAATTGTCCCACACCAGAGGAGGGGTGTCCCTTGGCCCCTTCCTGTTAGCACACTCTCTTCTACACTCTGTCCCCCATGAGAAAAGGAACTTCTCCATAGGATCTCTGCCATATGTTCTGCCTCACTGCAGGCCTAGAATCAATGGAGCCATGGGATATAAAGTGAAGCCTATGAAACTGTGAGCCACAACAATTCGTCCCTATGTTCTCGTCAGGTATTTTGTCACAGTCATTGAAAGTGAAACACACTCCCATTTTGACAAATATATGATCTCTTGCAGCTAATGCAGCAACATGTGTGGATGAACAACATATGCTGCTATAATTATTTGTGGAATTCTTAAGATCATAGGCTCTAGGCCAAATTTTATATGCATTTCAATTATGGTTCTATTTTCATTGTGTAAATTTAGGTAAGTCACTTAATCCATTTTATTTCCAATGTTCTCATCTACAAAATGCAGATAAGAAACTTGTGTTTGCTGAGCAACTACTTTGTGATATTCCTACTCTGTTGAGTAAGGGAATCTGTGATGGTCACAGATGCAGTACAATGCAGAATTGTTTCCTACTTGTAAGCTCTCTGACATCTTAATACAGGTCATGAATAATTAGGTATTATTTTTATTTATTTAAAGAATTAAGATTCATTCCCTCTGGCTAACAGTAGTGAATTCCCCTCTATAATAGTGGTTCTCAACCAGCAGGTCATGACCCCTGGGGGGGGTCACATATCAGATACCCTGCATATCAGATATTTATATTACAATTAATAACAGTAGCCAAGTTATGAAGAGACAATGAAAATAATTTTATGGTTGGAGCTCACCACAACATGAAGAACTATACTAAAGGGTCACAGCATTAGGAAGGGTGGCAACCACAACTCTATAAGCTCCTTGAGGAAAAGTATCTTGTTTTACAACTTATAGTCCATCATACCTGAGTATCTTCAGAAATTTAAGAGGAACTAAAAGATGTAATGAATACACTTGGTAAAGAATGATAACTCTGAAAGAGATATGGCTTACCTTTGCTGAAAATTAAATTTGATCAAGTTTCATTTATTTAGTATAACGTAAATGGCAATAAAAACACTTGATGAAGGCACTTAAAGTCAGCCAAACAGATTATTGTTAATGGTAGCAGAGTTTACAGTCAATTTGCAAGACTGTTGGAAAGCAGTAGGCATGAGTACAGTGAGGAGAAGTTGTGACTGAACGGCCATCTTCCCTCCATTCAAGGAACAACACTGCACTTCAGATCCACATCACAGAGAAGTAGCTGGTATTAGGAATGAGCAGACCAGTGAAGTTTATGAGCAAACTGGAAAAGTAAAGCTTAGCAGTGTGAGTTATCAGCATCGTGCCAACTTTAAGAAGAGCACTATATTTTGAGACTGGAAAATAATCTGGACTGTTACAAACATCTTTTCTCCATTTTTCTCTTAAATTATGTTTACGTATTTACTTGTATGTATATGCGTGGGTGTATGAACCACAGCACACATCTGGCGTCAGAACACAACCTGTGTTCTTTCCTTGCACTGCGTGGGTTCTAGGGATTAAACTCAGGTCCTCTAACTTGGGGGTAAGTGCCGTTACCTGTTAGGCCATCTTGTCAGACTCTTTCCTATATTTTACAGTAATATGAAAAGAACTTCTGGAATTAGTTATCTTTAGGAGTCACTGTAAAATGTATTAATTCTCATTAAAATAATTATTATAAAACAGAGAAGTTAGAAGAAAATAGGCATAGAAAACTAATAGATGGCTGAAAAAGTGAACAGTAACGATTTCATGTCTTTTCTTTCTTGTATATATTAATTAATCTTAAGTGCATAATAAATTGAAATCAAAGACCTCCGTGAAATAATTTTCTACTGAAAAGCTGTGCTTTTAATTTTACAGCCTTTATAAGCTTTAAAATATCCTGAACTTTTAGTACATTGTCTGTTTTCTAACCATTTTATTCAAAGCCGTTAGTGTAACAGATAAACAGCACATGCTTTGATCTCATGAAATTACAGCTTATAGTTCCTGCAGTCATAAATACCATGCTGTTTTCTCCCCACCCCTCCCTTTCCAGCACAAGAGAGTCTGCTTAATATCACAGTCTCCTGGAGAGTCTGACATTTACTCAGACAAACAGCAGAGGTCATGAATGCTGCCCATAGATAATATCAGGATTCTTCACCATTGCCACAACAGTGGAGGAAGCATACAGAACTGCAATACCTAGTTTATCTATCAACGAAGTTTGATCTGTTTCATTTTGCTTCACACACAAAAAAGGAATTCTACCTTATCACAAACCAATAATTTAACTGTTCTGGACAAAATCACACAACAGTATAAAAGAAACAAAATTATCTCTAGGAAAATTAATGATTAGGAGTTTTAAGTGAATGATATGGCCGATATAATTAGTTGGTTAGCTTCTGATATTTTCAAAAAGAATTTTTTTTAAGATTAAAAATAAAGACTATGGAAAAATTTTGTAAAACATAAAATAAAATACCTAGAATGTCTAAACACTCTGAAATTTTACAGCCAAAGGATTAAAAAAAAATACTCAAGTGGAGAAAAGACAGCAACTTCAACAAATAGTGCTGGGAAAATAAAATGTCCACATGCGTAAGAATGAAATTTGGTCTGTAAATATTACCTACACAAAACCAACTGCAAATGAATCAAAGACCTCAATGTGAAACCCAAAATTATAAAACTTCTAGAAGAAAATATAGGCAGCACCATACAAGATATAGAAGAATTTTCTATTTAGGACTCTAATTTTTCATGAACTAAGACCAACAAATGATAAATGGAATCTCATAAAACTAAAATGCTTCTGTACAACAAAGGAAACAATCAACCAAGTAAAGAGAAAGCCCAGAGTGGGAGAGAATCTTTGCCAGCTACACATATGAAAGAGTTAATAACTATAATATACAAAGAACTCAAAAAAAGATCAAGAAACAAATGACCCAATAAAAAAATGGGCTATATATCTGGAACAGCATTCTCAAAAGAAGAAACAAAAGTAGCTAAGAAACATCTCAGAAAGGGTTCCACATCCCTAGCAATGAAGAAAAAAACAAATTAAAATCACTTTGAGATTTCACTTTACCCTACTCAGAATGACTAAGATCAAGAAAACAACAGACAACAAATGCTAACAAGTATGTGGGTAGAAGAGAAGGCTCACTGGCTGTTGGTGGGATGGCAACTGGTCCAGTCACTCTGAAAATCACTGTGTAAAATTCTCAGCAACAACAAAAAATCTACCATAAGATCCAATTATACCACTCCTTGGTATATGCACAAACGACATACATTTCTGCAGATGCTTACTCAGCCACATTTATTGCCACTCTGTTTATGACAGTTAGGAAAAGAAACATCCTTCAATTGATGAACGGATAAAGTAAAGGTGGTACATATATACTATAGAATATTATTTACTTTTAAAGAACAATGAATCATTAAATTTTCAGGTAGATGGATGGATCTAGAAAAGATTATATTGAGTGATATAACCTAGACCCAGAAAGACATTTATGGTTATCTTCATGTATGAGCATATAACCTGGAGTAACTAAAAAAATTGGAAACTGAAAAAGAACCATGGGGATGGGTCCTAGAAATGGGAATAGCAGGTCACAGGTGATTTCAAGGGGAAAGTAAAAAGGGAGTGTTAATTTGGCAGGAAAAGGCAGGAGGATGTATTAGGCAAACTTCTTTTTAAAAATTTATTTATTTATTTATTATGTATATAGTATTCTCCTGCGTGTATGCCTGCCTGCCAGGAGAGGGCACCAGACCTCATTACAGATGGTTGTGAGCCACCATGTGGTTGCTGGGAATTGAACTTAGGAGCTCTGAAAGAGCAGCCAGTGCTCTTAACATCTGAGCCATCTCTCCAGCCCCCTTAGGCAAACTTTTAATCCCAGCACTTGAGCAGCAAAGGCACATAGATCTCTGTGAGTTTGAGACCAGCCTGGTCCACATAGTGAGGTCCAGGCCAGCCAGTAAGTCACTGGAGTCCTGGATTTGTGTTGTCTCTTGTTCCAGGCCCTTCTATGCCTCCTGTCCATAATAGAAGTGAACTGCTCTGCTCCACCTATGCACCCTATCAGTATGTTCTCCATCATGGCTCAGAAGCAAGTATGCCAATAACTGTGGGCTAAAACCTCTGCAATAGTGAGCTAAAATACATTATTTCTATCATTGTTTATTCAGATAATTGGTCACAGAAAAGAAAAAGCTAGCTCACAGTATGCTTCTAGAGTCACCAAAATGATCAATTCCTAAACTCACAATGCATGCAGATGGCCCTGGGAACTATATGAACTACAATAGTGACCTGTCAGGCAAGATGTACCCACTGCTGCAGCAGTAGCACCATTAGGATAGGGGTGATCTACTGCTTTCTGGGTGGATTTGAGACATACTTCACAGGAGGGAACTCATATCTGGTACTATAAACCTGGTCAAAAGTCTGTGGAAGAAGAGGTCACAGGATCTCGGAGAGAGCCACCACCTCCTTCCCCCGCTATGACGACTACAATGACTGCAGCTACACTATGACCACACAGGACTACAACTACTGTTACTGTTTTGGTAAATGGAAATGTTTTCACACTGCCTTCTAAATACTCATGCTTACATCATGAGTAAAGTAGCACTGCTCTCAGGATTTGTCAAAGAAGCTTCTTGAGGCAGGTGGGAGTTAATGCAGACACTCATAACTGCTTAAAGTACAGAGTGATGGCCCTAAAAAGGATATCTAGATCACACCTCCAAGGCTTAGAGAACATTACAGAATCAGAGGCAGAAAGAATGTAAGACCTAGAGAATAAGAAAAACCCTTCAAACAGATGTTTTCTAGTTATGGCATGGCTACTGCACTCATCAACTCACAGTATCTATGGCCACACAACCAGGACAAGACATTTCATCATGGAAACAAACGGGAGGGGTTAATAAGGACCCACCCTCCCAAGGGACTATTGCAATAACAGGTACTAGAGGAAGGGAGCGTCACATTCCTTAGGGGTCTATCTACTACTAGATTGCTTGTGCTCTAGTGAAAATCTTCTATCCATGCTCATGCAACAACCCTAATTAGAGAGAACGCCAATTGAGAAAAATGCCCCCATAAGATTGATAGGCCCAGGGCTGGAGAGATGGCTCAGAGGTTAAGAGCACTGACTACTTTTCCAGAGGTCCAGAGTTCAATTCCCGGCAACCACATGGTGGCTCACAGCCATCTGTAATGAGATCTGGTGCCCTCTTCTGGCCAGCAAGCATACAGAGAGACAGAACACTGTATACATAATAAATAAATAAATCTTTAATGACTATCATAAATGTCACCACACAACCTTCATCCAGCAACTGATGGAAGCAGAGGCAGAGAGCCACAGCAGAGCACTGGGCTGAGTTTCTAAAGTCTAGTCAAAGAATGGGAGGAGCAATAATATGAGCAAAGGGGTCAAGACCATGATGGATATACCCATTAAAACAGTTTACCTGAGCTAAGGGGAGCTCACCAACTCTAGCTGAACAGGGAAGGAATCAGCACAGGACCAAACTAGGCCCTCGAAATGTGGGTGACAGCTGTATGGCGGGGGCAGATTTATCCCTACTGCTTGTACTCACTTTTTGGGAACCCACTCTCTTTGGAGGGATACCTTGCTCAGCCTAGACATGGTAGGGAGGACCTTGATCCTTCTTCAAAGCAATGTGCCTTACCCTATCTGAGGAGAAGAGGTGTGGGGTGTTGTTGGGGGGAAAGGTGGAGGGGACGGGACGAGGAGAGGGAGTGGGAACTATGATTTAAGGTATGTAAAATTAAAAAAGATAGTTTTTAGAAAGAAAAAAGAAAAAAATAAACATACCACTGTGGGAGGAGGGAAGACTGGCCGGGCAGTGGCGGTTCATGCCTTTAATCCCAGCACTTAGGAAGCAGAGGCAAGTAGATTTCAGTGAGTTCAACACCAGCCTGGTCTACAAAGCAAGTTCTAAGACATCCAGAGCTGCTACACAGAGAAATCCTGTCTTGAAAACAAACAAACAAAAAGATTGGGCTGTAGACAAGCCTATGGAACATTTTCTTAATTAGTAATTGATGGGGGCTACAGGACATCCCATTGTGGGAAGTTCCATCCCTGGACTGGTGGTCCTAGGTTCTATAAGAGAGCAGGATGAACAAGTGACAAAGAGTAAGCCAGTAAGCAGCACCCCTCCATGGCCTTTGCATCAGATCTTGCCACCAGGCTCCTGCCCTGTTAGAGTTCCTGTCTAAGGAAGCAGAAGCTAATTAAACCCTTTCTTCCCAGAGTTGTTTTGATCATGGTGTTTCATCGTAGCAGTGGTAACCCTAACACAGTCACACACCACGAAAGACATGAAGGTAGGAAGGGAACTTGATGGGGAGAAGAGTTTTCATCAGGGACAAGGGTAAAAATGACTAAAATTCATTTTGTGTATATGTGTGTGTGTGAATGAAACTTGTCAAATGATTAAAATAACACCTTAAATCTGAACGTGATGTCACATACTTTCAATCTAAGAGCACTTAGAAGACAAAGGTAGGCAGATCTCTAAGTTTGAAGCCAGCATAGTGTGTTTCAGGTCAGACAGGGATATATAGTGAGAGCATGCCAAAAAAGAGAGAGGGGGGGGAGGGAGGGAGGGAGGGAGGGAGGGAGGGAAGAGGAGAGGAGAGGAGAGGAGAGGAGAGGAGAGGAGAGGAGAGGAGAGGAGAGGAAAGGAAAGGAAAAAATATTAAGAAGATCATATACCACAAGTTGGTTTAATTCCAGGGACCAAGGTCTGTTCCACATACATAGACCAGTAAGTGTAATTTAGCACTCAAACACTTAATAACAGAAACCACATGATCCTTGAAATTGACACACACAAAAAAGGCTTTCAACAAGTTCAAAATCTCTTCATAATAAAAACCTTGAAGAAACTAGAAGGAACATGCCTCAATGTAATTAAGGTTATCCACAGAAATCTATAGCCATTATATTAATTTGTGAAAAACTAAAAGTGTTTTTTCTGAAAAGGCTGCCTATTCTCTCCTCTCATATTTATTATTGCTCAAAGTCTTATCTAGAGCAATAATGTAAGAGAAAAAACATACAAATAAAAGATTAAAGAGTCATATCCTCCCTGTTTGTAGATAATATGGCCCTCCACTTAAACCACAACAGCTTTTAGATCCAAAAAACACTTTCAGGGAAGCAGCAGAATACAAATCGGCATAATCAGATCAGTAGTTTTTCTGTATACAAATAATGAACTCACTCAGAAGGAAAGGAATCAGAAGAGGAACCCTAGTCACAACAGCTTCAAAATATTTAAATATATATGAACAAAAAGTAAGGAGTTAAAAGGATTCTATAAGACTAAGACACTGTATTAAAAAATGACACTCGTATGCTCAAGGATAGACAGAAATAAAATTTTGAAAATGCCTTTATTAACAAAAGCAATCTACAGATCAATGCAATCCCTACAGAAATACCAATGGCACCCTCCAGAAAACTGAAAAAAAAAATACTACCAAATTCATATGAAAAACAAAAGACTCAAATAGTCAAAGTGTGCTTATCAGAAAGAATGATGATGAAGGTATCAATGTATCAATCCTGAATTACAGAGACAAAGTGGAAAAAACAACATGGTACAGATACAAAGACATACAGATTAATGAAATAGGATAGAGAACCCAAAAATAAACTCAACTACAACCACCTAATTTTTTACAAAACTATCAAAACTGTACATAAGAGAAGCAAGCTTCATTAGCAAATGATGCTACAGAAAATGAATTTCCACAAACAGAACTCTAAACCTGACCTTATTTCTCACCCTTTCCTTAAATCACTTCAGAGTGGACCAAAGACCTTAATGCAAGGCCCAAGGAAGACACTCCAAGATGTAGGCAGATGTAAGGACTCTTTTGGAATAGGACTCCAGTAATGACAGAATTGTGCTAGGAATTGACAAATAGAAGGAAATGAAATGAAGAAACTTGTTAACCTGAATACACTCGAAATCAACTAAAGCCTGAGCATTTTGTGGGAGATTTTCTTGATTGAATCACTCAAAGTGGGAAGACCCACTCTAAATTTGGGCCTTCTGGTAGCAGCCCATATAAAAGAACATGGAAGACGTTTTTGCTTTTTGCCTGCTTGCTCTCCCCTCTGGCTGGCAAGTTCATTTAGCCTGCTGCTGAGGCATCCCCTCACTGGTGTTAGAACAATGTAGACTGAACACCAGAAACTCTATAGGAGCTCTGGTCCTATGGACTGAACAAGTACCAGACTCTTGGCCTTTCCATCTAAGGATAGCCATTATTGATTCGATAGGTCATAGCCCAAGCCAATCTAATAACCTCCCCTCATAATATATATTAAATATATTACATGCATATGCGTGCAATACATTCTATCAGTTCTGTTTCCCTAAAGAACCTGACAAATCTTCTGCACAGTAAATAAAATAATCACCAGAGTGAAAAGACAACTTTTAGAAGGGGAGGCCAAAGCTACCAACTACTCATTAGCCAGGGGATTAATATGAAGGATACATAAACAACTATAAAAATTAAACATAAAAACTTCAAAAATCATTCAGTCAATAAATGGATTCCTGAACTAAATAGGGAATTCTCAAAAGAAGAAATAGAAACAGCCAATGAATACCTTTAAAAATATTCAACATCCTTAGCCATCAGACACATACAAATTAAAACTGATTTGAGGGATTGGCTCAATGGTGAAAGTGCTTGCCACAAAAGCAAGAGGACCTGAATCTGAATCACCAAAAAAATCTATAATGATAGTACTGACAGGGTATGGACAGGCAGGTCCCTAGAGCTTACTGACTAGCTAGTCTAGCCAAATCACTGCGCTCCAGTTCAGTGAAAAAGTCTATCTCAACTGAGGAAGATACCCAATGTGTACTTCTATGTTCTCTCTCTCTCTCTCTCTCTCTCTCTCTCTCTCTCTCTCTCTCTCTCTCTCTCTCTCACACACACACACACACACACACACACACACACACACGGCGGTGGAGATGCCATCTGACCCCAGTTAGAATAATTGTTAGGAAGGAAACAAATGGGCACTGGGAAGACAGGTGGTAGACTACTTGGCTAACACGCACAAGGCCCTGGATTTAATCCTCAACAATGCAGAAACTGGGTGTGGTGTTGTACTCAGGAGGTAAACATAGAAGAATCAGAAATTCAAAGTCATCCTCAGCTACATAACATAGTTTTAGAACAGCCTATGCTACATAAGACCCTGTTGAAGCAAAGAAAAGGGAGGAGGAGAAAGGAAAAGAAAACAAAGGCTGGTGAGGATGTTAGGAAAGAGAAATCCTGACTTACTGCTGGTAAGATTGGTCACTATGGAGATCAATACAGAAGAACCTCAATACCTAAAAATAGAACTACTGCTAAAATAAAAAACACCAATGATAACCTTTGTTGGAGAGGTTGTGGAGAAAGGGGTACACTCATCCATTGCTGGTGGGAATGCAAACTTGTGCAACCACTTTGGAAAGCAGTATGGCGGTTTCTCAGGAAATTCGGGATCAACTTACCCCTGGACCCAGCAATACCACTCTTGGGAATATACCCAAGAGAGGCCTTATCATACGACAAAAGTATATGCTCTACGATGTTCATAGCAGCATTGTTTGTGATAGCCAGAACCTGGAAACAACCTAGATGCCCTTCAATGGAAGAATGGATGAAGAAAGTATGGAATATATACATATTAGAGTACTACTCAGCAATAAAAAACAAGGACTTCTTGAATTTTGCATGCAAATGGATGGAAATAGAAAACACTATCCTGAGTGAGGTAAGCCAGACCCAAAAAGAGGAACATGGGATGTACTCGCTCATATTTGGTTTCTAGCCATAAAGGCATTGAGCCTATAATTCGCCATCCTAGAGAAGCTAAATAAGAAGGTGAACCCAAAGAAAAACATATAGGCATCCTCCTGGATATTAACCTTCAGCAAGCGATGAAAGGAGACAGAGACCGAGACCCACATTGGAGCACAGGACTGAAATCTCAAGGTCCAAATCAGGAGCAGAAGGAGAGAGAGTACGAGCAAGGAACTCAAGACCGCGAGGGGTGCACCCACACTCTGAGACAATGGGGATGTTCTATCGGGAACTCACCAAGGCCAGCTGGACTGGGTCTGGAAAAGCCTGGGATAAAACCGGACTCTCTGAACATAGCGGACAATGAGGACTACTGAGAACTCAAGAACAATGGCAATGGGCTTCTGATCCTACTGCACGCACTGGCTTTGTGGGAGCCTAGGCAGTTTGGATGCTCAACTTACTAGACCTGGATGGAGGTGGGGGTTCCTTGGACTTCCCACAGGACAGGGAACCCTGATTGCTTTTTGGGCTGGGGGGGACTTAATTGGGGGAAGGGGAAGGGAAATGGGAGGCGGTGGCGGGGAAGAGACAGAAATCTTTAATAAATAAATAAATTTTAAAATAAATAAATAAATAAAAAATAGAACTACTGAATGATATACCACTTTGGGTGTATACCTAAAGAACTGTAAGCCAACACACAGAAATATTTGCACATGGATGTTTATAGCTGTACTATTCAACTATTTCCAGTAGTCAGACAAAAGCCAGATTAGATGTCCATCAATTACAAATAAATGATGAAAATGTGGTACATTTACATGATAGATTTTATGTACCCATGAAGAAAAATGAAACCATAACATTTTTAAGAAAACAGATGAAACTGGATATCTTTATATTAAGTAAAATAAGACAAACTCAGAAAGACAAATACTGCATGTTTTTTCTCATACGTGAACATTTAAAGTGTGTAGTAATAAGAGCGGCAGAGCTGAGTCCCCGTCACCCCGGCCGCCTGGCTAGCTTATGCCCGAAATAACAACACACAAACTGTATTTATTTAATCACTGCTTGGCCCATTTCTATCTAGCCTCTTCTAGGCTAATTCTCACATATTAATTTAGCCCATTTCTAATCATCTGTTTAGTGCCCCTAGGTGCGCTTACCAGGAAGATTCTAGCCTATGTTCATCCTGGGTCGGAGCTTCATCGCATGCGTCTGCCTGGGAGCTGGGAGCATGGCGTCTCTCTGAGGCGTCTGCTCCCGAGAGGAGAGCTGTGGAGTCTGAGCTCACTTCCTCTTCCTCCCAGTGTTCTGTTCTGTTTACTCCTCCCACCTATCTTCTAACCAATGAGGGCCAAGCAGTTTCTTTTTATTTAACCAATGACCTTCCTCCATCAAAAGTGTGTGTATGTGTGTTTAGATATATGTTTGTTGGTGAATGAACTAGAAAAGGGATCATGAGAGTGGAGAAGAAATCTTAAGGGAAGTAAGAAGCAGGAACAATGAATACACATAATAGGGACTAACTAGAAGAAGGGTACCAAGTGAAGGAGGAAGAGAACAGAGAGAGAGAGAAAGAGGATGGGGAAAAGGTGAATAAAGAACAAAGACACATATGTATGAATATGCCAATTTAAACCCATTATTTTGTATACTAAATAAAATTAATTGGAAAATAATTTTAAGATAAATAATTGAGGCAACAATGGGGGGAAGTAGCTCAATGGTAGAGAATTTGCCTAGCATGAATGAAGTTCCAACATTAATTACAGTGCTGTAAAAACAAGATAAAATAAATGATTCAACAATCACTAAAAATGTGCTAGTTCTAAACTACTGAATAAATTTTCATTTGAAGTTTATACATTGAATGGCTCTTTAAAACCTTTGATTAGGGATTGCAGGTAATTTCTTTGATTAAAGGCATGCACCACTACACCAAGCTTCTTTCTTATATTAAACTATCTATATTTAAAATTCTCAAATCTAGGATTTTGAGGGGTATTGCATTGATCTGTAGATTGCTTTTGGTAAGATTGCCATTTTTACTATGTTAATTCTACATATCCAAGAGCATGGGAGATCTTTCTACTTTCTGGTGCCTTCTTCAATTTCTTCCCACAAAGATTTAAAGCTTGTCATACAAGTCTTCCACTAGTTTGCTTAGAGTTACTCCGAGATATTTTATGCTACTTCTGGCTATTGTGAAGGGTGATGTTTCTCTGATTTCTTTCTCAGCCCATTTATCATCTGTGTACAGGAGGGCTACTGATTGTTTTTTAGTTAATCTTGTATCCTGCTAGCTTACTGAAAGTGTTATGAGTTGTAGAAATTTCTTGGTAGAATTTTTGGGGTCACTTATGTAAACTATCATATCATCAGCAAATAGTGAGAGTTTGACTTCTTTTCCAATCTTCTTTTGTATCTCCTTGATCTGCATTTGGTGTCTTATCTCTCTAGCTAGGACCTCAAGAACTATATTGAATAGATATGGAGAGAGTGGACAACCTTGGTCTTGTTCCTGATTTCAGTGAGATCACTGGGAGTTTCTCTCCATTTAGTTTGAAGTTGGCTGTTCGCTTGCTCTAATATTTTCTTTATTATGTTTAGGTATGTTCCTTATATCCCTGCTCTCTCCAAGACCTTTATCATGAAGGGATGTTGTATTTTGTCAAATGCTTTTTTGGCATCTAATGAGATGATCATGTGGTTTTTATTTTTCAGTTTGTAGTGGATTACATTGACAGATTTTCTCTGGGATGAAGCCGACTTGATCATGGTAGATGATGATTCTAATGTGATCTTGGATTTGATTTGCCAGTATTATATTTAGTAATTTTGCATCAATGTTCATGAGTGAGACTGGTCTATAATTCTATTTCTTAGTAATGTCTTTATGTGGTTTGGGTATCAGGGTAATTGTAGCCTCATAAAAAGAGTTTGACAAGTTCTTTCTGTTTCTATTAGGAATAATTTGAGGAGTATTGGTATTAGTTCTTCTTTGAAAATCTTGTAAAAATGTGAGCTGAAAACATCTGATGCTGGGCTATATTTGGTTGGGAGAAATTTGATGACTGCTTCTATTTCTTAAGCAGTTATAGGTCTGTTTAATTTGCTTAACTGGTCTTGATTTAATTTTGGTAAATGATGTTTACCAAGAAAGTTTTCCATTTCTTTTAAGTTTCCCAATTTTGTACAGTGAAGGTTTTTGAGATATGATCTGCTGATTCTCTGTATTTTCTCCATGTCTGTTGTTATATTGCCCTTTTTATTTCTGATTTTGTTAATTTGGATATTTTCTCTCTGTCTTTTGGTTAGTTTGGAGCAAAATTCTTCACAGACCTCAAAAGAACAATACGCAACTTCATATGAAAAAGCAAAAAACCCAGGATAGCCAAAACAATCATGTACAATAAAAGAACTTTTGGAGGCATCACAATCCTTGACTTCAAACTCTACTACAGGTTGTACTGAAAACAGCCTGGTATCGGCATAATAATAGACAGAAGGACCAATGAAACTGAATCAAAGACCTGGATATCAATCCACACACTTTCAAACTCCAGATTTTTGACAAAGAAGCAAAAAAATATTAAATGAAAAAAGAAAAAAATATTTAACAAATGGTGCTGGCATAACTGGATATCAACATGTAGAAGAATGAAAGTAGATCCATATCTATCACCATACACAAAACTCAAGTCCAAATGGATCAAAGACCTCAACATAAAGGCCAGCCACACTGAACCTCACAGAAGAGAAAGTGGGAATTACACTTGAACACATTGGCACAGGAGACCACTTCCTAAGCATAACACCAGTAGTACAGACACTGAGAGAAACAATAAGTGGGACCTCCTGAAACTGAAGAGCTTCTGTAAAGCAAAGGCGTACACAGTCAACAAGACAAAATGACAGACTACAGAATGGGAAAAGATCTTCACTAATTCCACATCAGACAGAGGTCTGATCTTCAAAATATACAAAGAACTCAAGAAACTGGTCATCAAAAGAACAAATAATCTAATTTAAAAAAATGGAGTACAGACCTAAATAGAGAACACCAAAGAGAGGAATGTAAAGTGGCTGAAAGACACTTAAGGAAATGCTCAACATCCTTAGTCATCAGAGAAATGCAAATCAAAACAACTCTGAGATTCCATCTTACAATTGTTAAGTATGACCAAGATCAAAAACACTGATGACAACTTATGCTGGAGAGGTTGTGGGGTAAAGGGAACACTCCTGCATTGCTGGTGAGAATGCAAGTTGGTACAGCCCCTTTGGATGTCAGAGTGGCGACTTCTCAGAAAATTAGGAAACAACCTTCCTCAAGACCCATTAATACCACTTTTGGGTATATATCCAAAGGATGCTCAATCGTGTGCTCAATATGTTCACAGCAGCACTGTTTGTCATAGCCACAACCTGGACACAACCTAAATGCCTCTCGACCGAAGAAAGGATAAGGAAAATGTGGTACATTACACAATGGAGTGCTACACGACAGATAAAAATAATGACATCTTGAATTTTGAAGGCAAACAGATGGAGCTAGGAGATATTATTTTGAGTCAGGTAACCCAGACCCAGAAAGACAATTATCACATCTACTCACTCATAAGTGGTTTTTAAACATAAAACAAACAAACAAAAAAACAGCCCACAAATCACAATCCCAGAGAACCTAGACAACAATGAGGACCCTAAGAGAGACTTACATAGATCTAATCTACATGGGAAGTAGAAAAAGAAGAGATCTCCTGAGTAAATTGGGAGCATGGTGACATTGGGAGAGGGTTGAAGGGGAAAGTAGAGGCAGGGAGCCATTCTGGGACTAGCAAGAAACCTGGCACTACGGAAATATCCAGGAATTTATAAGGATGACTCCAGCTAAGAGCCTAAACAAAAGTGAAGAGGGTGCCTGAACTGGCCTTCCCCTGCAATCAGCTTGATGACCACCTTAATTGTCATCATAGAACCTTCATCCAGCAACTAATGGAAGCAGATGCAGAGATCTACAATGAAGCACTGGCCTGAGCTCCCAAAGTCCAGTCGAAGAGATGGAGTTGTGATAATATGAGCAAAGGGGTCAAGACCATAATGGGGATATCCACTGAAACAGATTACTTGAGCTAATGGGAATTCACTGAATCCAGACTGACAGTGGGGGAACCAACATAGGGCTAAACTAAGCCCTCTGACAATTGTATAGCTGGGTTGATCTGTGGGGCCACTGCCAGTGGGATCAGGATTTATCCCTACTGCTTGAACTGGCTTTTTGGAGGTCATTCCCTTTGGAGGGATACCTAGCACAGCCTTGATATATTGGGGAGGGCCTTGGCTCTGCCTCAAATCGATGTGCTAGATTTTGTTGATGTGGGGTAGAGTGCAGGGGAAGGTGGAGGGAGTTGGAGCAGAGGATGGAGTGGGAGCTGGGATTGATATATAAATTTTCAATTAAATGATAATAATAATAAATGTATAAAAATGAAATGATAGGATAAAAGGTTAGATTGCTGAATCTACTTATAATTCAAAAAGCAATTCTTAGTCTCAAATATTTTACATTGGTATGGACTTTTGTATATCACAACAAATTTAAAGTTATTTTAGTTATATGGTTTATATGTTTCTATACTTGCTTAAGGTATTGTGCTTACTTTCACTTAACTATGCAATGTAAATTTCTAGTCCTTAAAAGCTATTATTATAAACTACTTAAGGTAATTAAGAAATGCAAGTTAGTAGTTAGTCTTCTATAACAACCAAAGTTATAGTAATGTTAGGTATGTTTTCAAGGCCAAACATATTTTAAATAGATAGATGGTCTCAAAACACTTCAGAGATCTACAGAATATACCATTTAAGATATTTTAGTAACATAAGGCTTTTCATGACAGTGAGACAATTCTGCTCCTGTCAATACCAATTTACTTCAAAACAGGATGATTAAGTATCAAAGAACCTCCATATGGACTTAACTTTCAATGTGGTAAAGGTAGTCACTGGGCAAGAAGCTTCCTTTGCCCCAACTGCTGACAGTACGCTGTCCAAATAGAACGAGAAGAAATAAAAAGAAAGTAATTGCTGAACTTTACCAAGACAAGGTAGGAAATCCTTCAAAATTCCTGCTTTACAAAAAAGTCTGTAAGATACTCAAGGCCTGAAGACTGAAGATGGATGCCTCACCATTGCAGAGGAACCTTAGGTGACTGTCCAGGCAGTCAGCTGTCCTTGTCATTTCTATTGTTTTGGAGGTTGTTTGCTCTGTACTTCCTGTTTACTAAGGTACTATTATATCCCTCTTTCTTTGATGGGGCTGAAACCTAGATAATTATAGTTACAGCTTTCCTTGTTACCAAATTTAAAAGAGAAACTACATAAGAGATGTAAGTTTATAAGTTTGAGAAATATAAAAGCTTAAGTTGTGTACCTAAAAAAATATCTTAAGGTCTAAAAAGATGTATTTAGGATGGTCATACAAGTTATGGTATAACATCGTTTAGGTTCTGAATGAAACTTTGGACTCACCAAGATGAGATAGATAATACAGTACTTTCTCCAAATGTTGCAAATATAAATGGACCGAACATTGTGAATGTAATCCTTACCTGAGAATTGTTCTTGAATATAGTTTTACTACGATAGAGTTAAAACATTTCCTTTCTATTTAGATAAAGAGGGGGACATGTCAGATATTTGTACACCGTGTGAGGATGTCTTGCTGTGACTGGGGTAATAAAGTTCTGAATGGCCAATGGCTGGGAAGGAGAAGATAGGCAGGATTCCCGTCAGAGAGAAGTCAGGAGGTGAGAGGAATGCATCTGGGCACTCGGGAGATGCCAAAGGGAAGCAGAAGAAGTCAGACATGGGATATGGAGGAAAGGTAACCAAGCCATGTGATTGAGTGTAGATTAATAGAAACAGGTTAATTACATTATAAGAGCTAGTGGACAAAAGCCTAAGCTATGGCCAAGCTTTCAAAAGTCTGTGTTGTTATTGGAGGACTGACAGTCCCAATGAGAAAGCTTACAACAAACTGCACCAGGAATTGGTTCATATTGGGCCCCTGACAGGGTACTTTCAAGGTAGGCACAACTTCTTTGTAAATTATGTGAGTTAAAAATCCCTGTTTTTACAAGCATAACACAAAAAAAAATTTATCCTCTAAGCCTTATGCTCACTTCACAAAGGCAGTTCAGTCATTAAGTTCTTCAGTGATCAGTGCGGGATCTGAACTTTTTTTTTCTCTCTTAGGAAACAAATCCCTCTGAAGTGTAGTTAAAAAGAAGAGAAAGAAGCTTGATAAGAATAAAATGACACCTGGGGTAATATCATAAGACATTCACACCTTTCATAGAAAACAGTACCTTTTCCTTCCAGTAATCACTGGTGTAAATATCCCTGCACAGTTTGTTAAGGGGTCACATTTCAGGGTGAGCAACACACAATATGTGACCTGACCGTTTGCCCAACATTTGTAAAAAGTCTCTGTACCTTTGAAAGTAGATGAAGAGAAGCTCAAGAAGCCAGAGATAACCAGTAGTAAAAGTGCTTGTTGTCCAAACATGGTGATTGCCATTCAGATCCCTGCACCCACTGAACATCCACACATCTGTAACTCCAGCTCTGGTGGAATTCCTCCTAGAGTCTTTAGGGATGAGTTCAGGGCTTCTGTTATTACTAGGACCGTCACCAAGGCAACGAGTACCTTTATCTCAGTAATCCTATTAACAATGTTGAGTTTTATTTACACTATCATAGTAACATACTGATCCCTGGTGAGTTGGGACCTGTTGTGCAACAGTTTCCTCAAAGTTTGAAGCATTCCTCTCTGAAAGGAAGCCCCTTAAGTGGGAAGGCAAACAACCCAAGAGAGCCCAGAAGTACCTAAAACTAACCAGATTCACTAGGCCCCTCCCTGCCTTAGTAAGTAATAAAAGCCGAGAGACCCTCTCAAATTGAAGAGAGCTGAGCAGCAAGGAAGACTCTCAGAAGAGCCAACCTCAGACCAGCTGCCTGGAAGGAGCAGAAACCAGTCAGCAGAAACTGTCTTGAAGAGGTTTAGGCCCACGGAGTCACGTGGAAAGGACACTGCAGCCTGCTGAGCTGTCTGCAAGGTGTGCAGTGTTTCCAGGTCCCCAGCTTCTGTGAGCTGTCATCCATGCTGAGGGTGGGCTATGATGATGCACCTGTCTGTGCTTCATTTCTGCTCCTGTAAGAAACCCCTCACCCATATTCTTGTAAGTAACAGCAACAAAACTCATCGGTTCGCTGTGCTGAACTTTGGTTTTCTCTGAACTTTGGTCCGTCCTGGGCTCCCTATGTGGGGAGAGGAGACACATGCTTCATTTCACTATGAGAAGTTTTGTCACACAACAGTACCTCCTAGGTTTTATAAATGTGAAATTCTGCTATTCTTTGTAATTGATAAGCACATTGTGAGGAGCTATTTTGATGGACAATTATATTTTGTTTTACTGTTATTGACCCTGATGTAAAATTTTCTGAGTGATAAAAATTGTAATCAGGATGAACTAGGTTAGCTGAGATGATCTGGGTAACCTTGTGCTATGCAGAAGGGAACTGAGATGTGTGTGATTAGTTTACAGCCTTCCAACACTGTCCTCCAACTCCTCAACCCAGTTTGGGGTAAGCAGGGCCACCACCCTCCAAAGAACTTGAGTTACACTATCTCGGGTCACATCACAACCAGCTGTGGAATGTTGAAGGTTGTATCTAGGGCAACCTCGGACTTAGGTATCACTTGTGAGGCTTGCCTCGGATGTGTTCGCCTCACGGGTAAGGCCTGGTGTCTTACAGTGACGAGGACAGTCTGTCTGATTTTGAGAAACTGGTTCCTTAGCTGGTTGGTTACTTTGCCCTAGAGGGACATTTCAAAGGAAGTAGTCCTAGAACTCTACGGGGTTTCCCACAGTGGACCCTGATAAACTGCCAACCTTTGATTGATTATTCACCAATGGGTTCTCAACCCTGCCCACTCAATTAGCTTCATACTCTGACTGTCCGTGATACTTCGAATGAGCTGAGTTTATGAAGAAAAGCTCTTCATTCTGTGATGGGATAGATTTTTGACCTTGAACGAACTTGTAGATATTCCATTTACTGGAATAAGTGGTTCTCCAGACATTGGGGTCTGATATCCAACACAGGCAATCCAGGCACTGATTCCATGTGGCACCCAGGGCAGTGTGGGATGGAAATGAAGCCCGAAGCTTCCAGACAATATCGAAAAAGGAAGCATCAGGATGAAGAAGGCACGGAGACAGAGTCTGAAGCTTTGAGACAAGGTCGAAAATTAAAACACCAGGAAGAGGGTCGAACGGATTGGGAGTTTGAAGAGCCCAGCAAGGCTCAGAAGAGGCTAGCTCAGGAACAGCAAGATGGATGGCTTCAAAGTGAACAGCCAGGCAAGGAGCAGCCAGGGAAACCCCGGGAGGGGAGGCCAAGACAACTAAAGATCCTAGACTTGGCCAAAGGTCCACAGGAGCAGGCTGTAACTGGGAGAAAATCTCCTGATGGTGGCAAGGATCGTAAGCGGCCCTATTGGGTCATGGAGGCATTTCCCCTAGACCACCATAGGGTAAAGCACCAAAAGTTCCAGCAGCACCTTCAACACAACGATGACAGGATCTCTGACCCACCCAGGGCTCCCAGGGCACTTACGCAGAGTTCGAAGGTTAAAGGTCGTGTGGAAGAGCACAGTCACGGATCCAGAACAACTAAGTGTGATCCTAAACAATCTACTCTTGCTGCCACAAGAGAATGTCTGTCACCAGACAATATAGGAAAGATGTCTCCAGAAGAATCTTCTGATGCACAGAAGAAAGCTGGAGTAAACTTTGAAGAAAGAAGGAGACACCACTCGGAGTCTGACTTGCAAGGAATACGGGCTCAAATCCTGCATACTGGCAGCAGCAGCTTACTCCCCAACAAGACACCCATATTTACAACAAAGGAAAAGCATGTTGCAGACCAAGGGAAGTGCAGAGGAACGGATGAAGTGCGTGATATTACCGAGGACATGAAAAAAGAAATCAAGAAGGCACTAGGTCCAGGGCCCCAAGAGGAAATCTTAAGTAGTGCATTCAAATTGCACATTACTCGAGGTGATATCCAGACCCTAGAGCCTGGTGAATGGCTCAATGACGAGATAATTAATTTTTACATGAATCTTCTGGTTAAGAGAAGTGAAAAGGAAAGCTACCCTGCTCTTCATGTGTTTAGCACTTTTTTTTACCCCAAGCTAAAACATGGCGGCTACAGTGCTGTGAAGAGATGGACTCGGGCAATGGATCTCTTTGAAAAGGAAATTATTTTAGTGCCTATCCACCAGAACACACATTGGAGCCTAATAGAAATCGACCTCCGAAAACAGAGTATTATATATTATGACTCCATGGGATACACAGGGCAGAGCATTTGTGAGACCATCTTTCAATATTTACAAAATGAGAGCAAGACTCGAAGGAACATTGAGCTGAACCCTTTGGAGTGGAAGCAATACAGCATGACATCAGAGGAGATTCCTCAACAGCTCAACGGGAGCGACTGTGGCGTGTTTACCTGCAAATATGCAGACTACATTTCTAGAGACCAACCTGCCACCTTTTCTCAGCAGCACATGCCCATCTTTAGGAAGAGGATGGTATGGGAGATCCTGCACAGTCACTTACTGTAACAACATCCTGCCGGTTGCTATGGCACCCTGCACTTTTCCATCGATGCTTCTCTATACCTCAATCAGGATGGTTTGAAAATACTGAAAACAGATACTGAGCTGTCCAACATGCATAAATCCCACTATCTTCAATGTAGTCCTAACTTGGGGAGTCCTGCCAGTGCCGCCTATAGGATGCATGTAACTACTGCAAGCTTAGGAACTGCTGTCCAACCCACAGAAGAGCACATGTTCAATATATTCTTTAATGCTGGATTTAGTTTATGAATTGTTTTTCTTTTGTCTTCTTGCCCCCCTATGATTTTTTGTTTCATTAACTCATTTGTAAACCTTGGCAGTTGTTAATTTCTATTATTATTATTAATAATATTATTTCTATAATATTTCTTTTATTTTTCTATTATTATTATTATAACTATCAACTCTATTTCTTGTTTGAACTGTTTATCCCTGAAAGGCATGCCCATTACAGTTTTATCCCTACTGAAGATCAGGAGAAATATCAACAAGAGGAGGCAGGCAGTGTCGACTAGCATCTCTAATGCTGGAGCTGGATCTGTTAAACTTAAGTTGGGGGTTTGTTTTTGTGTATTTTTTTAACATTTGAAAATTGTACAAAAAAGGAAAATAAATTGTACCGACTGATTCTTTTCTGACCCATCAAACTCTATTGGAATTGCCTAGGTTGTAGACATATGTAACCATAGGATTGGTCAAGCTGCTTCCTGCCTGTCCATGACTTACCTTGACCTGTGTGGCAATATGATGTGGCCAAGCTGCTGTCTGTCTGTCCAAGATTCATGTACACCTGTGGGCCACAAGTTGTGGACAAGCTACTGCCTGCCTATAGGACTCAAGTAGAACTGTGTGGCCCATATGGTGTGGCTAAGCTGCTGCCTGCCTGTCCAAGATTTATGTACACTTGTGTGGCCATTAGATATGGCCAAGCTGCTGCCTGCTTGTCCAGGACTGTAAAGACAAGCATTATGGTCATCCAAAGACACAGTCTTTCCCAGAATTAAGGGGACCGGCCTTAGTTTTGAAAGCTGATTAAAAATAACTGTAATAGTAAATATCCATTTTTATCTCAGGTCTCATTGAATCCAAACCTCAGCTAGGACTATACTGAATTATTTAAAATGTTTTTTTTTCAATTTAATAGTTATGTTTTTTACTTAATTTGTTAGATTAATGTTGCTATATCCCATTCCCACTGTGGAAGTGGGGATTTTGTGTTTAGCATGGGCATTGCCAATATAGAATAATCCATTTTATGTGTGATAAACTTGTATTTAACCTTTCTGTTCATTAGGTTACAGTTGTGTTAATGCAATTTTATGTAATAAAGTTTAAAGTTGTTAAAAATAAATATAAAAGTATAGTATAATTTGCCATTCCTCATGTTTTTCTTTTATCTGGAAGAATTTCCCTCAAATTTAAACTAAGAAATATGGGGATATAAGTTAGTAGATTTTAAAGATTCTCTCTCTTTCAGAGAATAAATGAGGTAGAACCTTGTTGGAAAAAGCATGTCACTGTGGGTGAGGGTTTTGTGTGTGCATTGCCTCCCCACTTTCCTGTTATCTCCCTCTGATCCCTGGGACTGAAGGAGAATGTGATCAGCTGGTTTCCTGCTCCTGCTCTCAGCCTTCCCCTGTCTGTGGCCATGCCTGCCTATCATGCTGTGTGCTATCTCTCTAGACCATAACTCAAAAATGACTTAATTGTTTTTATAATGCTATTCCAGCACATCATGAGACAAGTGACTGATATACACATCTTCTCAGTCCTCTAGTAAGTGTTCATTTGCCCTGTCTTGTTCAAGCAGTCTTCTGGCCTTGTCCTTCATGTCGCATATCTGCATTGTAGCCACTGCAGTGCAGCCATTTGACCCTACAACCTAGTTTATATGGCTGTGGACATTTGGCATAAGGTACGGATGGCCGTATCCATATGAGTCACTGATAATCTTTTCCTGTCTAATGATTCAGTTATAATCCTTTCCTGAGTCAGAAAGTTAACACAGAAATATAGTCATTATTTAGATATTTGACAGAAATACTACCAATGAGAAAATTAAATGCTGTGACTTTCATTTTCACCAGACTGAGTATCAGGCACCAGATTGGGGCAGGTTGCCTGAGAATGGCCCCATAGTCTCATGTGTTTGAATACTTGCTCCACAGTTCGTGGAATTATTTGGGAAGGATTAGGAGGTGTGGTCTTGTTGGAGGAGGTGTGTCACTGAGGATGACCTTTGAGATTTCAAAAGGCCATGGCATTCCCAGTTAGCACTCTCTCCTCCCTCCCCTTCTTTTTCTTTCTCTACCCCTTTTTCTCCCCCAACCCATGCCTTGTTCATCAGATTCCCAGCTACTGCAAATCCCTTAAAGAAAACCAAGAAAAAGCATTCAAACATATGAAAGAAACTATTCAAGTCTTGAAAACTGAAAAAGATATAATAAAGAAAACACAAGATGAGGGAATTATAAAAACAGAAATCATGAGAAAATGATCAGGAACCACAAACGCAAACATAAACAGAAGAATACAAGAGATGGAAGAGAGAATCTCAAGCGCTAAAGATACAATAAAGAAAATAGACTCATCAAAGAAAGCTTTAATTCTAGGAAAAGCTTAACCTAAAATATCCAGGAAATATTGAACACCATGAAAAGCCTAAATCTAAGAATAATAAACATAGAAGAAAGAGAAGTTCAACTCAAAAGCACAAAATAATATAGTTAACAAAATCATAAAAGAAAACTTTCCCAACCTAAAGAAAGATAAGCCTATAAAGATACAAGAAGCTTACAGAACATCAAACAGATTGGATAAAAAAAAAGTCCCTTTGCCACATAATAATCAACACACCAAACATACAGAATAAAGAAAGAATATTAAGAGCTGCAAAGGAAAAAGGCCAAGTAACATATAAAGGCAGACCTATCAGAATTACACCTGACTTTTCATTGGAGACAATGAAAGCCAGAAGGTCGTGGTCAAGTGTTATGTAGACATTAAGAGACCACAGAGGCCAGCCCAGACTACTATACCTAGCAAAACTTTCAGTCACCATAGAAGGACAAAACAAGATATTCCATGACTGAACCAGATTTAACCAATACCTAGCCACAAACCCAGCCCTACACAAAATACTAGAAGGAAAACTCCAACCCAAGGAAGTAAGCTACATCAACAAAAACACAATTGATGGTGTCATAGCAGCAAATCCCAAAGAAGGGAAAAAACACACAAATTAACATCGCCAGCAATGAACACTAAATTAACAGGACATATCAATCATTGGTCATTAATATCCCTTAATATAAATGGACTCAACTATTAAAAGACTCAGGATAACAGATTGGATGCGAAAACAGAATCCATCCTTCTGCAGAATACAAGAAACACACCTCAACCTCAAGGACAGACATTGCCTCAGAGTAAAGGGTTGGGGAAAAAATATTCCAATCAAATGGACCTAAGAAACAAGCTGGTGTAGCTATCCTAATATCTAACAAAAAAGACTTCACACTAAAATCAATCCAAAGAGACAAAGAAGGACATTTCATATTAGTCACAGGAAAAAGCCACCAAGAGGAAATCTCAATACTGAACATCTATGCCCCCAAAACAAGGTCACCCTCATATATAAAAGAAACACTTCTGAAACTTAAATCATACATTAAACTACACACACTAATAGTGGGAGACTTCAACACTCCACTCTCACCAATGAACAGGTCAGTCAGACAAAAAATGAACAGAGAAATAAGGGAACAGATGTTATGACTCAAATGAACTTAACAGACATCTATAGAATATTCCATCCAAACAGAAAAGAACATACTTTCTTCTCAGCACCTTATGTAACTGTCTCAAAAATTGACCACATACTCGGTAACAAAACAAACCTCAACAAATACAAAAAAACTGAAATAACTCCATGTATTTTATTAGATCGCCATGGTTTAAAACTAGAAGTCAAAAGCAATACTAATTCCAGAAGGCCAACAAAGATGTGGAAATTAAACAGTGCTCATGTGAGTGGGTCAAGGAAGAAATAAAGGGAGAAATTAAAGACTTCCTAAAATTCAATGAAAATGACCACACAACATACCCAAATTTATGGGACACAATGAAAGCAGTGTGAAGAGGAAAATTTATAGCACCAAATGCCTACATAAAGAAGCTGGAAAAATCCCACACTAGTGAATTAACAGAACATTTGAAAACTTTAGAACAAAAAGAAACAAACTGTAGAAAAAATTAATGACATCTTGAATTTTGCAGGCAAATGGATGAAGCTAGAAAACGCCATTTCGAGTGAGGTAACCAGACCCAGAATGACCATTATCACATGTACTCACTCATAAGTGGTTTTTAAACATAAAGCAAAGAAAACCAAACCACAAATCACAATCCTAGAGAACATAGACAACAATGAGGATCCTAAGAGAGACATACATAGATCTAATCTACATGGGAAGTAGAAAAACACAAGATCTCCTGAGTAAACTGAGAACAAGGGGACCTTGGGAGAGAGTTGAAAGGGAGGGGAGAGGCAGGGATGGGACCAGAGAAAAATGTAGAGCTCAATAAAAATTAATAAAAAATACTCAAATCCACAAAGCAACATTTATATATCTAAATTACACATAAGGCTTTTTTTTTTCCTTTTGAAACTGCACCTTAGGTAACCCAAACTGCCTCTAACTCACTATGTAAATGAGGCTGGCTTTCAACACCTGATGTTCCTTCCTAAACCCACAACTGCTGGGATTACAGGCTTGCACTGTTATGTCTGGCCATAAGGCTTCTTCTAAGGGATAGAGAAATGTGATTATTTACTATGTATTCTACTGTTCTTAATGCTTTTGCTTTCTAACCCCTGAGACATAAAAATAGAGTTCAGAGAATATAAAACTAATTTACTGGCATCAAAAGACTTACTACTTCTATATATAATAATATTGTATAATGAAACAGATATAAATGGCCTTTGAACTCTGTTATGTTAGACAGTATGTCAATCTTTATCCTGAGAGGTCCTGCTGTTCTTCAGGTGGACTGACAAGAAAAAAGTAGACAAATTTCCTGATTGCTTAAATTATGCAACACAGTGTATACTGTTCATCTGAAAGACTCCAAATTCTTTCAAACATATGTACATGTCTTTGGATGCTCAATAAGATACTAATTTCAGCAAAATCACAAATACATATAAATGACTTCTAGTTTCTCTATGATGATGTAAGGTACTTAAGTATTCTAACAAGTAGAAACCAGAGCAAATGGAAAAGTCAACAGTTCTTCTTAGACTTGTTGCAGAAGGTAGATCCTGGACAAACTTGCTAGCCTAGAAATGAAGGTACAGTCAAACACAAAGAGTTTCCATTTACCAGAGCAGCAATTTCTATAAGAGTCAATCAATGCCAGATTAGGAAAACCTTAAATGTAATTTACCAATTGCTGGAGGCTAGTGTGAAAATCCAGGAGCATAAGTCATGGGGCCTGTGGACCTACTCCTGCTATCTTTCCCTACAGAAGCTCTACTGTGAACTCACAAAGATACTAGTGAATATTCTCCTTGTACAGGAAAAAAAGAAACCATTTCTAAGTAAGCTAAAGAATCCTCTTCTTAGCAAGGCCTTCCTTCTGGGAAACTATTTTATAAAAGCATAATCAAATATAAGAACCATCAGATATGGCAAAATTGTGGGAATCATCAAACAGGGAACTTTTTAAAAACCCTTATTAATAAAGTAAATATTTGAATTAAAATAAATTCAATAACAAAGATGTAAAATATAGAAATTCTAAAAAAGTGTCTAAAAGAAATGTAAGAGATTAATACAGCAGAAAAGCAGGGCAGGGGCTCCAACTGGAGAAGTGGGAGGAGATCAATACAAAAGGAGGGAGAAACAAGGAATACATTATACCAATGTTGTTTAATAAAGACTCAAGGAATCATACTATCTTGTCTTCGTTTGTGTTTCTATTGTTATGAAGAGATATTATGACTACAGCAACTCTTATTAAGAAAAACATTTAATTGGGGCTGGCTTACAGTTTCAGAGGCTTAGTTGATTATCATCACAGTTGGCCATGGAGGCATACAAGCAGATATGGTACTGGAGAAGAAGCTGAAAAATCTACATCTTGATCAACAGACAGCAGAAGGAAACTCCATGTTCCAGAGAAGGAAGACAATTTTGACAAGATGTCAGGTCTTTTTCCTAAATTGATATATAGATCTATAGATTCAATCAATCAAAACAGCATGCTATTTTGTGGATATAAACATACTGATTCTGTAACTGTTAAAGAGATCAACACTACAGAAGAAAAATACTCCTGTTCTGCACACAATAGGAATAGTGTCTTAAGGACAAAACCCCACCCATCAAAGGCTCCAACTTGTCAAAATACAAACTTATTTGAAAGGAGGCAGCGTAACTAAGAATGTAGTTAGGGAAAAGTGTTTGTTTCCCTATTCCTCTAAAGTAATTGCCTAGAAGAATGCTTCCCAAGGGTTAGCACACAGAGGCTGATAAGAGGTGTGGTCCATGAAGAGCAAGATACACCTGTATCTGGCAGCAGAACTTGACAGCACTACCCAAGCAGTACCAGTTATAGACCTAAGAGGTAAAAAATTGAAGGGGTCATGGTGTCTAGATCCCTGATTCCAGAGAGTGTTGAAGCCAGGCAGGGTCAGAGTCCCTGCAAAGAAATCTTTTTTTTGGGGGGGTGTCTTTTGGGGGGGGTTGTTTGTTTGCTTTTCGAGACAGGGTTTCTGTGTAGCTTTGGAGCCTATCCTGGAACTAGCTCTTGTAGACCATGCTGGTCTCTTCCTCCCCAACTGCTGGAACTAAAGGTGTGTGCTACCACTGCCCGGCTCTGCAAAGATATTTTTTTTTTTTTGGAGTAGATAGCATTAATTTTATTATCCATCATTATATTATACAAAAATTGACAAATAATAGATTTGTACAGGAGAAAAATATCCAAATGAAGAGTAAATGGAAGCGTTAACAGAAATAACTTAAACTTGCTTCTTTCCTCCCATATTAGGATAACAGCCATTTCAAAGTATGATTCTGACATCAAGGTAGCTTTTGTTCACTGGTCAAAGCTTGCCATTTAAATTAAAGCCCTCAGTCTCTGACAGTTCTACTGGCTCTTGACAAAACTTCTGAGGTCCTCAAGAAAGGTGATAAATTCTTGGTGCTCTAGGACTATACTGAGCTCCACCAACTCATCTGTAAAAGTGTTGTCTGCCCCTAGGTCCATAAGGAAATCTATCAGGTGGTCACACAAGGCCCAATCCAGGGAATCTGTGTTGATTCGGAATCACCAGTGCTGTGGGACAATGGTCTGTACCCTGTCAATTGTATTTTAAATAAACACTGATTGGCCAGTAGCCAAGCAGAAAGTAGAGACAGAACAAAGAGAACAGGAGAATTCTGGGAAAAGAAAAAAATCAGTTGTCACCCAGACACAGAGGAAGCAAGATATGACTGCCTCACCAAAAAGGGTATTAAGCCACTTGGCTGACACAGACAAGAATTACGAGATAATTTAAGTTATGAGAGTAATAAGAAGCCTGAGTTACTAGACCAAGCAGTTTATGATTAACATAACATAAAAGGGGAGATGTAGGGATAAGTCCCGCCCCTTAGGGGGCGTGTTCGCCTCGGGCTAATGTTTACCTATAAATCTGGAAAGTGTGCTCGCAGCCCTTGCTTCTGCTTCCCTGGTCTCTGCAGGAACGGTGGTTCTGTAAGTCTATTTACCCATTAAAGCTGTATATATTTTTACAATCTGTCTGCATTCATTTACACCGTTACATTTTGGAGTCCAACATCAGGCTATTTTGCCCCCGCCCCGGCATGGGGGGCACAAGCTCAATCTTTCCCAGCCTTTGCGAGCAAGATTAGCTACCCGAGCTCAGGAAGCGCGATTGGACTCAAGCGCATAGCCCCCTAGCTAACACAGCACGCTCGCGGGTGCCGTTTTTTTAGTTCGTGACTCGGGCCCCAGTGCCGAGTCCGAGATACACTCAGCCTTCAGGCCCATAATATCCAGAGAGGCAGGCGGGTCTCTGGGAGTTCAAGGCCAGCCAGGCCATGGTGACTCACGCCTTTAATCCCAGCACTCAGGAGGCAGAGGCAGGCAGATCTCTGGGAGTTCGAGGCCAGCCAGGCGGTGGTGGCGCACGCCTTTAATCCCAGCACTAGGGAGGCAGAGACAGGTGGATCTCTGTGAGTTCGAGGCCAGCCTGGTCTACAAGAGCTAGTTCCAGGACAGGCTCCAAAAACACAGAGACCACCACTGGCAGGAACCGGTCATTGCAGGTAAAAAAAATTTTCTTTTATAAATAAAATGTCGGAATACGTTACCATTCAAGAAGTTAACAGTTTTTTTTTTTAAATTGTGTCTCTAAAATGGTTGACTGAGAAACCAATATGGACAAAGCAATGGCCTTTAGCTGAGGAAAAGTTACAGGCTTTAGAACAGCTGGTACAAGAATAACTAGATGCTGGACATATAGAAGAATCTACCAGCCCTTGGAATTCTCCTGTATTTCTGGTTAAGAAAAAATCAGGTAAATGGAGAATGGTGACAGATCTCAGGGCCATCAACAAGGTTATTCAACCTATGGGCCCTCTGCAATCTGGAATTCCTTTGCCCTCTTTATTACTAAAAGGTTGGCCTCTCATAGTTATTGATTTAAAGGATTGTTTTTTCACTATACCTTTGCAAAAAGAAGATAGAGAAAAATTTGCCTTCACAGTGCCTACTTATAACAATTCTCAACCTTCGAGGAGGTACCATTGGGCCGTCCTCCCACAGGGTATGTTAAATAGCCCCTCCCTGTGCCAATATTTTGTGAGCCAACCATTACAAATAATACGCAAGAAATTTCCCAAATCTATAGTATACCATTACATGGACGACATTTTGTTATCCGATTCAAACATAGATACCTTGAACAGACTGTTTGAAGAAATACAGATACTTTTACCTAAATGGGGATTGCAAATTGCTCCTGAAAAGATTCAGAAGGGAGATTCTGTTAATTATTTAGGTTATAGAATAGGTTTGCAAAAAATTAAGACACAAAAGGCACAAATTCGAAGAGATTGCCTACGGACTCTTAATGACCTTCAAAGACTGTTAGGAGACATTTCCAGTCTACGACCAGCTATTGGAATAACACCTGATCTAATAATTCATTTGAACAAAACCTTGGATGGTGATAAAGATTTAAACAGTCCCAGAGAATTAACAGCTGAAGCAGAAAAGGAACTGACAATGATTGAGGAGAAATTACAACAGGCACATGTGGACAAAGTGAATCCAGAGCTCGATTGTATTCTCGTCATATTACCATCAAAAATTTCTCCTACAGGAATTTAAATGCAGAGAGATGATATTATCTTGGAATGGATCTTTTTACCACATACACCAAGTTACGAAACTGAAAACTTATGTGGAAAAAGTCTCTGAGTTAACTATAAAAGGCAAGCTGAGACTTCGTCAACTAGCAGGCATAGACCCAGCAGAAATTATAGTGCCTTTCACTGCTGATGAACTAAAGAAATTATGGGAAGATAATGAACCATGGCAAAGAGCTTGTGCTAATTTTTTGGGAGGCATTAATAACAACTATCCAAAAAGCATGCTGCTTAACTTCATAAAGAGAACTTCTTGGATCCTTCCTCGAATCGTCCGTGATGCTCCAATAACTGGAGCCCGTACATTCTATACTGATGCCAATAAATCAGGGAAGGCAGGTTACAAATCAGAAGACTTGGGTAAGGTGGAACAAAGTCCTTATGATTCTGTCCAGAAGGCAGAATTATATGCCATTCTTATGGTACTAAGAGATTTTAAAGAACCTATTAATATAGTTACTGATTCACAATATGCAGAAAGAGTTATTTTACATATTGAAACTGCTGAATTTATACCTGATGATACAGAACTAACCTCATTGTTTATTCAGGTTCAAGATTTGATCAGGAACAGGCTTTGCCCTATGTACATAACACACATCTGATCCCATACGGGTTTGCCAGGTCCTCTGGCACAAGGTAATGCAGAAATTGATCAATTATTGATTGGTAGTGTGCTACAAGCCTCTGAATTTCATAAAAAACATCATGTTAATAGCAAAGGTTTGAAGAAAGAGTTTTCTCTTACATGGCAACAAGCTAAGGAGATTGTAAAGAAATGCCCTATCTGCTCTTTCTATAACCAAACGCCACTGCCTGCAGGGGCTAATCCGAAGGGCACCCATAGGAATGAAATCTGGCAGATGGATGTGTTCCACCTTGCAGAATTTGGCATATTAAAATATGTTCATCACACCATTGACACTTATTCAGGCTTTCAGTGGGCAACTGCTTTAAGTTCAGAAAAAGCTGATTCAGTAATCATTCATTTATTAGAAGTCATGGCTATCATGGGTATACCTACACAAATAAAGACGAATAACGGTCCTGCTTATGTCTCTAGGAAAATGAAACAGTTTTTTGATTATTACAATATCAAGCATGTTACAGGTATACCATACAATCCTACAGGTCAAGCAGTCATAGAAAGATCAAATCGAACTATAAAGGATATGTTGAACAAATAGAAAGGGGTAGAAAACACCCCCAGAAATAGGTTACATAATGTTTTGTTAACCTTGAATTTTCTCAACACTAATGAGAAGGGAACAACGGCTACAGAAAGACATTGGATAATGGAAAAGTCTACTGAACTAAATCAACCAGTTTATTTCAAGGATGTGCTGATCTCACAATGGAAGCCAGGAGATGTGCTGCGTTGGGGAAAAGGTTTTGCTCTTATCTCCACAGGTGAGGAAAAATTGTGGATACCGTCAAAATTAATAAAGGTTCGGTTTGAAGAAGAGAAGCCACTTGGAAAAGATAAATAACAATTCATTCACAAGGATGGCGAGCATACTGATGGTAAGAAATACAGATAGGTTGGGGGCAGGGTTCTTTTCTTATCTCCACAGGAAAATACTCATCTTCAAAGAAATTAAAGGACCATAAATATTTAATTACTGATGGATGGACACATTTTGTAAGTATTAATTTTTTTATATATACGTCTTTTTAAACATTTCTTTATAAATATGTAGAGTTGGTTTTGGAGTTGGACTCTGGCTCAGTCCCTCTCCAATTCCAAGCCTGTTAGTAAGAGAAAAACCCAGAGTTTCTGGAGTTTCTGTCTCATGTCAAGAGCCATGATATGGGACAGAAAGAAATATGAGTTTAGAAAACATCTTTGCTTTTCTTCATATCTATCATACTTTTCATTGAATATATCTATCATGCCTTTCATTGAATATATATATGTATGTCTATATATGTCTATATGATTAATGTTTAAGTTTTTCACAATGAACAATGAGTTTTTCCTGAAGTGACATTTGAAGTTTCCAGGAAGAAGATGGGACCCCACAACAACTCTACCTGGTTGATATGACGTCATGATACTGATAGCACTACTACAAGACCTGTTTTGGGTACCAGCTGCACAAGACAATCCCAACTTGGTTAGCTGAAATAGTACACATCTTGTACAACATTCTGGCCAGACCTGCACAAAATACTCAGAGACTATCTGCAATTTCAAAAGACATTGATCTTGAAATTTAACCATCATTTTACTTTCACAGGATCCCCCAGAAAGAACGTCGCCCCCATGACAGCTGCAAGTAATTCTAGAGGACGACGTCCCCTCTCCCAGTAAAGTTTGCCCTTGGGTTTAGGGACATCATTTAGTGGTTGGGAGGTTGGGGGAGAAATTTTATAAGATCAGGGATCATTTTGAAAAAAAAAAGAGGGATGATGGGATAATAGATTTATAATTGTGAGTTACTGTTTTTAGACAAATATATTGGTATCGATTCTTGTATATTGATACAACGTTAAATTATATTGACTATTGTATGCATGCATGTTTCTACCTCTGTTTGAAACATTTTTTATGTATTGACATATATTATATTGATATATATAGTATATATTTACCATATTGCAGTGTACATTTCTACCTCTGATTAAGATACTTATATATTGTTTGTGTATTGATATATATTTACCATATTGCAATGTATATTTGTACAGTGTTTATATTTGGAGGTCATTATCCTCATTTGTTACACAGTTGTTTATTGTCTTAGTCTTTAAGTTAGATAGATATTGAGAATTATATAGATTAATAGTCATCTAAGTTTGTCATTTATAATTAGACTAATCAGGTTCTTAGATATATAGAGATTATATTCAGTATAGATAGATAATCTTCAACCTCTTCAAAGAGCTGTAGAAAATGGCCTTTAATCTAACTCAGAGTTTCATGATAGTGAGACACAATTGCTCCTGGCAATACCGCTCTATTCCCGAGAGAAGGTTGAGCACCAAAGACACTCCACCTGGAGCCTTTCTTTTTGGCAGAACTGGCCTTTGGGCAAAGAAATTCCCATACCTCAACCACTGACAGAGATACAGAGCGTGCATCAATGGATAAAACAGGACTGTCATATCCTGCCAAGACAGGGTAAGATAGTTTTTGAAAAGTTCCTTGCCTTTAATAATGGTATGTCAGTTATGTTAGGCCTTAGCCAAAGTTGTTTGACTCAACATAACAAACGAGACTTTGGGTGATTGCCCAGGTAGTCAGTTGTCTCTGTCAATTGTTGCACATTTTGGATATATCTCGTTTGTTAAGTAATATTTATTCCCTTCTCAGATCTTTGACGGAGTTGAAGATTATATAATTGTAGTTACTCTCTACATTATTTAGACTCCTTGAGATAGAATGTTTAGCAAAACTTTTGTTCTCAATATTGTTTGTTATATTTATTATTTGTTATTATTGTATATAGTTGTATTTGGTTTAGTTCTGTCTTATTTAGACAAAAAGGGGAGATGTAGAGATAAGTCCAGCCCCTTAGGGGGCATGTTCGCCTCGGCCTAATGTTTACCTATAAATCTGGCAAGCGTGCTCGCAGCGCTCGCTTCTGCTTTCCTGGTCTCCGCGGGAACGGTGGTTCTGTAAGTCTATTTACCCATTAAAGCTGTATATATTTTTACAATCTGTCTGCATTCATTTACGCCGTTACACTTTGGGACTGAAAGACTGCAGGACTGGGTGAGACAGAAACCTCAGCCAACAAATGGTGCCCAATGTGTAGACAACTGCATTCACAGAAAACCTGAGAGAGCTTGGGAAGAAATTCTAGAGAAAGGAAGAGATATAAGCACAACTTACTAGGCCAATCAGTTTATGATTAACAGGGACAGAAACCTCAGTCAACACACCAGTAGCCTGAAAGCTAACTTCCTTAATAGAGAAAATATCACTCCCAGCCTCCTCTTCTTGTCTGATCTCATCCTCAGGTAGTGACAATCCAGTACAAGGGTCTTCTTGCATCACTCTTTGTAACTTCCAACCACAAAATTGGGAGTGGATGTCAGTTCCAGCTCCTGTTCTTCAGCCTTCTGCCTTGTGATGGTTCCTCCTCACCATCAAATGTTGGAGGGATGCTGTTGTTAATGTTGAAGGTGATAGTGATCTTTTTTCCAGCAACTTTGCGTAATAATTTAGCCTCTGTCCCATTCACTTCCAGCTCCCAATCTCCAAACGCTCTGGGAAAGGCACTTATGCTTCTGGATTTTCTTCTCTTCCTTAATTTCATCCATCAAGAATGCAACAAAGAGCCGGGTGGTGGTGGCGCATGCCTTTAATCCCAGCACTCGGGAAGCAGAGGCAGACGGATCTCTGTGAGTTTGAGGCCAGGCTGGTCTTCAAGAGCTAGTTCCAGGACAGGCTCCAAAGCCACAGAGAAACCCTGTCTCGAAAATCAAAAAAAAAAAAAAAAAAAGAATTCAACAAAGGCTTTGTCTCCCTCAGTGTGCTGAGCCCCACAGCCTAGCAGGGCACCAGGAGCTGCAGGAGGCCAGAGCGCGGTGCAGCCCGAAAGGCCAGAGGCACAGTTGGGCACAGGCTGCAGTAGTTGCCAGAGTGGCAATGCTGGGCGTAGAAGCACCCAGGACACAGGGCAAGCCTGCAAAGAGATCTTAAGAAGACATTACAGCCAGGCAGTGGTGGCTCACACCTTTAATCCCAGCACTCGGGAGGCAGAGGCAAGCAGAGCTCTGTGAGTTCGAGGCCAGCCTGGGCTACAAGAGCTAGTTCCAGGACAGGATCCAAAGCTACAGAGAAACCCCGTCTTGGGGGTAAAAAGAAGAAGAAATTATTACATCATGCTCTAGGGAGAACCCTAAGTTGCAATGGAGACCCCAGGATCTCAATTTGATTTCAATAAAATCATCTGGGAGACACACCTCTGGCCATGCTTTTGGGGAATTATTTTGATTGGGTTAAATGAAGTGAGAAGACCTGACCACTGTGGGTGGCACCATTCCCTTGTTTAGGATCCTTGATTGTATAAGTAAAGGAAGGGAGCTGAGCAACAGCAAGCATTCTTCATGGTTTGTTTCTCAGTGTAGGTATTATGTGACCAAATGCTTCAAGCTCCTACTTACTTACTACATTGCCTTCCCTACTGTGATTGACTGCAAGTCAATACAAACCCTTTTCCCCTTAAGGCACATCAATAGGTGAATAAACTAAAACATACCATAAACTTCATTAAAGTAGGAACATGTTTTATATTCTTCATAGTTATATTCAGCACCCCATATTACTTAGCACATATATGTTACCTGAAGAAGGAAGGAAGGAAGGAAGGAAGGAAGGAAGGAAGGAAGGAAGGAAGGAAGGAAGGAAGGAAGGAAGGAAGGAGTAAACAAACTAGCTGACACAGTAAATATTTTTACAGGCTATTCCTATTTCCCTAAGAATTACAGGCCATACCTCTGATGATAAATTGAAAAAATAATATTTTTAATAGATGGGAAAACATGCATTATATTTGCTATAATAATAACTAATACTTATGAACTTATATTTTGCTAACTTTTATCAAAAAAATTACTCAACTGTTTTCTTGCAATATTCCATAATATCTTATAAGACCAATTATTTTAGACTATAGGTTTTTTTTTTGCTTAATACATCAATCGTACCTTCTTTAAACTGTCTATTTCAGATTCTTGTTTTTCATTTAAGGTGGAAAGTCTTTTGTTTAACTGTATTGCTTCTTGTACTGTAACATAAAAGATATCAGAAACAGATTATATAAATAAAACAGTCCTAATGCAATGTATAATTCTAACTTAATTTAATTTCCATTAAACTGCCATTTGCTATTACTAGTATCAGGTAAGTTTAATTTGCTAATAATAAGGAAGCCCACTAAATATTCCCTACTGAATATACAAACTTAGATAAAATATCAACGTACCATTTTGTTCTAACTTTACATGATTTTCTCTCACCAATCCAAACTGATTTGTTATTTTAACATAGTATTTTTCAATTTCATTCAGTTGCTTGTGATAATCTTCTTTAGCTAGATGGTGTAAATGGGCCTTTTGTTCCTATTTTCAAGAAAAATTTTGAAGTTATATATAAAATAAACATACACATACATTTACAACAACTTCTGATAGTTGCCCACTGATTTTCATAAGCAAGTCATGTTACATGTATGTATAAAGATACAATGATGATACATAATTTTCAAAAACGAATGACAACGAGTCAGACAGATAACTCAGTATGCAAAAGGCACTTGCCACAAAGCCCAATGAAGTGAGTCCAGGCACTGGGAACCACATAGTGGGAAGAGAGAACCAGCCTCACAAGTTCTCCTCTGACCCAAGTGAGCGCATGCTCCACCACACCCCATCCTCACACACGAAGCAGGAATGTAATAAAAAATGGAATGATAGAGACCAAGAACAATACTTTGCAATGGCAGAAAGACAATATAACATCATAGAAAATATACTAAAATTGGAGACATAATTGGTAAAATTTGAATCCTACTGACAAAGATTAATACTACAAATTAATACAAATTTATATCCACTTAGGTCACTACTATTATCAATTACTAAGCAACAGAAAATAATGGACCATATTTAAATACCATTAATTTCTCACAAGAGAATTACACTAATTCTTACCAGATATGCAAAAATATAACCCAGTTTAACTGGAATCTAATGGAACATTTTCAAGCCAAGGACATTTTCACTTTCAATCCATACTAATGTAGTCTTTAAGAGTACATTGTCTATTACATATTAATTTATGATTCCACAACAGTCTCCTTAGCCTTTTAGCTAAAAAGCAGTAAGTAAGCAGTCAAAATCTATAAAAGTTAATAAACTTGTTAGTGAAAAATACAAAAGTCTGGAGATTCCTTTCACAGGCACTCCTTATCCATAGAACTCCATGTATATTAAACTCTAATATACTTAGTCCAAAAATCCTTGGCCTGATGCCAAAGTGAAATCCAAGGAAAAGAAATTTCATTGATTTGCATGATAAAATTCTGCTTTTCAGATACTCCAGACTATTCACTGGTCATGATAAATAAATACTATTAAGACTTATAAATTCCATGGACACCTTTAGTTCTCTGTTTGAACCTGTGGGCACAAGGCATGCACACTGTGCACAGACACAAATATATACAGATCAACGATATAAACTGAGACATTTTATTCTGAAAGAAAACGTACTGTCACTCTGAATTTTATCAAAACTTTTAACACTGAAATTTTGAAAGAAGACATCTTTCTTCTCTTTCCTTAAAGGAAAGTAATATACAAAGAGAAGCCAAACATGACTTAAAGGGCACTGGACAAGGTTTTACTACATTAAGCAGACAGTAGTGTACAGTCATAATGGTCATCTGTAACTTTAACTAAGTACACTATTGGCTGCTTGGTTCACTATATACAATAGGATTTTCCTCAGTGATCAAGTTGTAGTAATGGCTAATTTGATATTCCAAATTTACTCTTCAATGTATTTTGTTGCATTATTATTGGTAATGATCATGACTTTTCCAAGGTGAGATAGACAGAAAAGTATTTTGATCTGTGATGTGTTAGTTTCTGTAGGGGCATATCTCCACCTTTACAATCCACCTTTACAGGGAAGTCAGTTTCATGAACTCCCTGTAGAATGGCATTTGTTAGGAGTTAAATGTTCACCTCTATGGAGTCATGGACATCTTTAAAATTTCTCAATACTATTTTTAAGTTATTCATTTTAGGATACTCTGCTGTTCTACAAGTTCTGTCTGGAAAATATTAGAATGTCTATCCTGTTTCCTGACTATTTGCCATATTGCTAAATAGTATAGAAGATAATGTTCTACTTTCATAAAATAAGAATAACATTGAATAAAGAAAGTGTCATGAGAATTATATAAGAATAGAATAATAAATTAAAAATTATATGGCATATATATTGTTTAAAAATATGGTTTTTAACTTTTATATAAGAATATTGTCCATGAATGGGCAAAAATATCAATATATCAATATATAAGATAATTTTAAAGAAAACTGATATAATGCTTTCAATTGTCAGGAAAAAATATAATTTATCATTCATATTCTAACAAAAAAACTTGGAGATATTTCTGTGGGTTTTTTTAAAAGATTATGAGTATCTGTTCAATGAAATTTTAAACTGGAATAAAGTAAAATACATTTTATGTGGCCTTTGATCCTTCACTGTAGCCTTATCTCCCAGATCAAAGGGCACATTATTCAATTTCTCTATATTTTGTGTAAAACCACTGTAGCGTTGAGGATGACTTTCAGCACAAATGTCATGGTACTTACAGCTAAAGTGGAATATAGTTTTTCAGCTTCTTAATTAAAATCACAGTTTAAAATAGTCTGACAATATCATCTTTATTCTCTCCAGTTGAATAGCAACAGAATTTTCACATCTTCTATTCAATCAAGCCTAACAATCATCCTATTATTTTTAACACCTCAAATAATTTCAAGAAGCAAAATATTTAAAATGGTATTCAATGTTACAGCAACAGTCTCTATTTCTTATCTATGTGATAGCCAAAATATAGCCAAAAATTAATTTCACTTGCTTTACAGTTTATTCCAAAGAATGAGATTGTAATAGCATAAGCCCACCCAAGAAGCCTTCTGAAGATTTAAGTAGATACAGTGAGAATTCTGTTTAATTAAAACCACAAAAAACTCAATAACAACAGCAACAAAAATCTCTTCCTTAAATATGAGGGAGAGTAATAAAAAATAAGTATTTTATGAAATGTTATTCTGTAAAGTAAATATTAATTTTATATGCATAGAAATAAAAAGCAAATACCTGAACAATAATAAGTACCATACCATAAATTATCATGAATGTACAACAACAAAGGATGAACATCGCCACGTATTTTATTTATTTGTAATATGTAAGCATTAAGAAATCTGGCCGGGCAGTGGTGGTGCACACCTTTATTCCCAGCACTCTAGAGACAGAGGCAGGTGGATCTCTGTGAGTTTGAGGCCAGCCTGGTCTACAAGAACTAGTCCCAGGACAGGCACCACAGCTACACAGAGAAACCCTGTCTCAAAAAAAAATCTACAAATAAATTTGCAAAATTGATCTAAGTTATAATGACTTTGAAATTGTGGCAGGCCTTTAAACTGTAACAATACCCAGTATCAATTTTCTAGATTTTTTTTTTACTAAAAGTCACAGTTATATTACAGGATTACTATGAATCTTGTGTTCTAATCCAAGTGGTAAAAATATATATTATGCAATTTTCTTACCATTTCACTCACTTTCTTCTGTAAAGAATATTGAGAAACCTTGAAAAGAGAAGGAAAATCTATTAGAATTCTTTACTTTAAATTCCTTCTGACATCAAAACTGCATGCTACCAAATGTGGCATTTATCTATTACAACTTTTAGTGATTTTTTTTCAAATTTTTATAGTAACTCTCTTCCTTACAACACTAGTATACTCAAGGCAGTACAGTGTCTTGTGCCTATAATCCCAGCACTCGGAAACACATTTATTGCCTTTGTTCACTATATATTTACAAGAACACTATCACTACATCTGTTCCTGGGATACTGCTTGAATAAGACAGATCCCTGGCCATAAGAGTGTATTTTCTGGTCCAGTAATAGTAGAAAGACAGTGAGTGGTAGGAACTATACCATGTTAAAGAATGGTAACTTCAAGAAACTGCATCTGGTAGAGTTTGATACTTCACACTAGTGTTTGTTGAAGGACATATTAAAGAACAAAGAAACATAGGAATAAAAATTATTTTAAGTAAAAAAAAAATCTCACTACTACTTTAGTGCTTCTGGCTTTAGTGAATTGAACTTTAAAGGAGAGCTAGAGGGTTATGACCGCAAAAGATGTCCCAGTCTGTAGGACTCTTAGAATTTGCAAGGCTATATAAAACATAGTAGCCCAATGTTTAACTTCACCAATTTACCTAATCCCTCTCATGTTTATAGGCTTACCTAGTTTTCAGCTTTTTAACAATGTGAATTATTCTGAAATGTGCTTATATTTGAATTTTGTAGTTAGTCATTTCAGCAGAACAAATTTCAAAAAGTAGAATTTCTAAGGTTTGTTCTTTTTAAAAAAAAATTACAAAGTTACTTTTAATACTTTGGAATAGGAAGGAAGGAGTACAGCTCCTCACTCTCAGGAGTGGTCCAGAGAAAGAGAAGCTACCTGAGGGGAAGCAAGCTGCCGACTCGGGGCCAAAGGAATGCCATCAGTGCTGCCACCTGTGGTCACTACAGGACAAAGCAGGTGTATGGTGAGCCTGGTGCCAGGCACACAGGTGAAGGGCTCAGAACTGCTCGGGTCCCATGTCTTTCTCATTTGCTTCTGCTGCAAGATCTCCAAATTCCCGGGGCTAGTAGAGGATGGTCATTCTGATTCACTGCCTTCAGACAGAGACAGAAGCCCTTCATCTCTGGGCCTTCCCTTAACAAAATGTCGCTCTGCTTTTTCATATTTTTCTTGCAGGCCAGCTCACACTGGATACATTTTTGTTTTTGAAAATTGTCACTTAGTCCTCCAGAATAGCTGACCAGGCTAAACTCTAACCAGCCATGTATGAATTCTCATTTTCTTCAATAACTTTGATTTGTTAAACTTTAAGAAAAATAAAATACTGTTTCACATTCACTATGAAACAAATGCCTTAGCTAGCTGCCATAACCTCAACAGAATAGTTATGTGTATGTCACTTCTTCAGTAAATACTGAGTGCTTGGACCCTGTAAGCAAAGTCCATAAATACAGGTACTGGGGGTAACAACAGTGGACCCAGGAAATGCTTGCCCACTTTTATTCTGAGGAAGATAAGCCATAAGCAATGTACTTAAGTTAAACTACATGGTAAATGTTAAAGAAAAACAATCAGGAAATGTAATTTCATTGCATGGTCGGTAAAGACCCTCCTGAGTCAGCAACTTGTGGTTAAAGTCTTAAGAAAGAAGGAAGAAAATTTCAACAAGTTCACAGCCACACAGTCAATAACCTTATTTTGTATCTTTGTTTCAATGAACTAGAATGCTCATGTGGAAAGAAGGAAGTAAATGGGAAAAATAAACAAAAATGACTTCAGAAATGGCAGAATGCAATCACTGTTAACCTTGTAATTTGTGGTAGGAGTTAGATTTTTGCAAATTCATTAGGGAGCTTCAAGCAAATGTGCTGATTGCTGTTATAAATAATTGCTCTGATTTAAGTTAGTTCAAGGAGTGAACAGAGACAAGGCTGGGAACATATTTTATTGAAACCAGTCAGTCATTTAAACAAATAGTGGAAACATACATTTATTTTGTATGACATTATGACATGATGCTGTCATCTGCAAAGTTACTGCTTGAGAACTGTGTAAATTATACTAAAACTGTCTAATGTTTAAAACTCATTATATATGTATTAAACTATCAAGGAAGTAAAAATTTTTAAGTTATCATAAAAAGATAATATATATTTTAATCAAAAGTATATGTATCTGTTTCTGAATATAGTTGAAACCCAAACTAAGTATAAATATAATAAATACTATATAAATAAAATGTGGCAAATAAAAGATTGAAAATTACTCATGTATCTACAAAGCGGTCCACTTCCACCTGGATAATTAGCACATTTAAATCCTTAGCCCAGACTGGAATACCAGGATGCAACTGCCTAAACACAGTACCTATGAAAACATAAAACCAGTCTTCAACTCTTCTCACTGACAGATAGAACCTCATAAAACTAAAACGTTTCTCCACAGCAAAGGAAACAATTAACTGAATTAAGAGACAACCTACAGAATGAGAGAAAATCTTTGAGATTAATATCTAGTCTATAAAAAGAATTCAAAAAACTAAATAACAAAAAATCAAATAACCCACTCAATAAATATGCTAATAAAATTAACAAAAGTTATCAAAAGATGAAGTACAAATATTAAAAAATGTCCACTCTTGCTAGTTATCAGAAAACACAAATTAAGTGTATATCATCCCACCCAGTCAGAATGACAATCAATCAGAAAACAAGTAATTCCAAGCTTGGTGATGTACACCTTTAATCCAAACACTCAGAAGACAGGGGGAAACAGATCTCTGTGAGTTCAAGACCACCACCTGGTCTACATAGCAAGTTCCAACCTAGTCAGGGTTACACAATGAGACCCTGTCTCAAAAAATAAAAAAGTTCCCAAGGATGTACACAAATATGAACGTTCACATGCTATTGATGTGAATGCAGACTGGAAGTCAGCATCTCCCATAGGACCCAGTACATCAACATATGACAGAGATGCTTGTGCAACAATGTTTACTGCAGCAATCCCATAACAGCTAAGTATGGAATGAATCCAGGTATCCACTAACAGAGGGCTGGGTAAATAAATATGGTATATAATAAAAATGGAATTTTTAGCTAAAAATAAAAAATAAATTATGTGGTTTACAGGAAAATAGGCACAATTAGAGATGATCATATTAAGTAAACTAAAATAACTCTCAGAAAAATAAATATACGTTCTCTCATTTATGGTTCATAGGTTTTATATTTATATAAAATATGTGTATTTATGACATGAAAGTAGATGTGGAACTAGGGGAACAAGAATGAATAACAGGGGAGGGAGGTATGGGTAAGATGGGCTAGTACATGTATATTTGTATGAAAAATATCCTTATGTAGCCCAGTAGTATGTGCAATAAATATTGTCAGTGAGCAGTTCCTAATTGCAAAGACATTCAGTATACCAATACAAAAAACTTTGTTTTTAACTAAAACTTGTTCAAAAATAAAAGTTATTCCATGAAAAACTAAAACCCTAAACATGTATTATAAAGCATTCCCTGCATGTGTACACATCCGATGATCACTAACATATTGAGATTCAGGGAAAAAAAAGGAAGTATCCTAAATGAGTTCTGTAGAAAAGTTACTTGACATAGTTTCAGCAGAAAATGCACTTCCTGTGAAGAGGGGCTAGCAAGTTAAAATTTATGAACCACATCAAACACAAAGACCTCCAAGGGGAAACTCAGCAGGCAGACACTGCAAACAGGAAGACTTGACCATCAATAATTAGAGATAAGAGATAAAAATCTCAACGATATAAAATTATTTTATATGATTAAAGACGTAAAAGACAAAGTAAAAAGCATGAGAAAAGTATAAGACGCTATAAAAAAGGCAGATTTGAAAGTGTACCAAATTGAACTTCCATAAAACAGAAATGCAGTTATAAAATAAAAAACTTAATGGACAAGTTATATGACAAATAAAACATAGTTGAAAAATTAGTGAACTAGAAGATAAATGTAAAGAAACAACATAAAACATAGCAAGCTCACAGAGATAAAGAGAGTGAGAGTACGAAGACACGTAAGGCACACTGAGAAGATGCAAAATGTATCTTCTACGAAAATGGAAAGGAGAAAAGATGAAGATTATTGGGGAAGGTGAAACTTGAAGTCATCACAGTTTGAAAGGTCAAAAGTATTAATTTCACATCACAAAAATATATACCTTGAATTATATAAAATTAGAAGGATGATAAAAATTTGGGTGATAAGAATTATTCTGACTCCATTTAGAGAACTGTAGGTCTCTTTTTCAAGATTTTAAAAATATATATGCAGTTTCATAGCAAAACTGAGAGAAAAGTACAAATATCCCATAGACTCCCTGCTCTTCTCACACAAGAGCAACCTCCCTGACTATTAACACCTCTTTCTCTTCCTCCCTCCCTCCCTCCCTCCCTCCCTCCCTCCCTCCCTCCCTCCCTCCCTCCCTCCCTCCCTCCCTCCCTCCCTTCTCCCTCTCCTCCCCTCCCCTCCCACACACAAATTATGTGCCTGTTACAATTAGTGAGCCTACAATGACACATTATCACTCAAAGTCCACAGATTACAACAGGGTTCACTCATGAACAGTCTATGTGTCTGGACAAGTGGGTAATGATATGTGCCCAGCACTACAGCACCACATACGGTGTTTCCACTATTAACATGCTTCAGTCTCTTTTTTACTCTTTTCCTCTGCTTTTTAACAAAGAATGTTGAATTTTGTAAGAAACAGCCAAATTGTCTCCACAGCTTTTCTGTGATCTAGATTTTGATTATTTCAATTTTAAAGCACAGTGTTATTTTTGACACTTTACTTTGCAATTCCTTCATAGCATATGCTGTGGAAGATCTTTTTATATGAGCACATGTCATCTGTCTGTGTATCTTTGGTAAGGTTTGTGTTAGATCTACAGCATATTTTTTTATTTGAGTTGTTTGTTTTCCTCTTACTAGGTTTAAGGGAAACTTAATGTGATAGAGCAGTCTGCATCTGGAGAGCCTTCTGTGAATACTGTCTTCTCATCTGGAGAGCCTTCTGTGAACACTGTCTTCTCATCTGGAGCTTGTCTTTCACTATGTTGAAAGTCTTTTTGAAAAGCAGAAACTTTTCATTTCCATGAAGCCCAGTTTACCAGTCACTGCATGGATCATTCCTTTGGTCTCATGCCTCAAAAGCCAATGCCAAACCCTCCTAGATTTTTTTCCTACATTGTGTTCTAGAATTGCTATAGTTTTGGTCTCTGATCCATTTTGTTATTTTGTATCAACTGTATGTCTGTGTTTAGAGTCAGTTTTTCACAATGCCAAGTTGTTTCAGTATCATTTATCATTTACTCCAAGACCTTTTGTGTTACATGTCCTCTGTCCTCCTGATGAAAACATCATTCAAATGGCTAAGACCTATTCATGGATCAAAACATACACATAGTCACAGCTCCAAGAATTCTGTTCTCTTTCATCAGAGTGATTGGGTGAGACTTAAGACCATTAAACTTCAATAGTAAAAAGAGCAAATTATTAAATATGCCTTCAGATCTGCAAGAGTCATTAGTATTCTATAGTCTATAAGAACAGTATGAAGTTAGTGAGAAAATAATGAGAGAGAGCTATAGAGGTCATCTATCGCCATAGTCCCTACCCAGTTTAATCACATTCTACCCATCTTCCTCTTCATGCTTCTGGACATTCAATAAAACTGACTCTTCGGGTTCACTCCTTTTATACCGAGTAGATAGTGGACATACTTTATTACTCTATAGAAGTGATCTTGTTGGGAAATAATAATATAGTTCAACTTCTTCATTTTACTTAAAAGAAACCTGAAGTTCAAGAAAAGTGTGTCTTGCCACATTATACAATAAGCCATTAATCCACAAAAACATCAGCAAAGTTATCTAGCCATTTAGACATACTGTTTTGTTAAGGAAAGTCTCTCATTTGAAATCAACTGGGTACCATGATTATACAGAAAGGAAAAATTCAAATAATCTATCACAACAAAAATATTTTCTCTGTTTCTTTCTTTTTGGGGGTATATGGTTTTCTGTTTCTATTTGTTTTGGAATTAGGTGATTAGAAGCCCTTGACTATGAGTTCCACAATGAAAGTTGCTATCCAATTATTGCCAGCACCTGGTAAAGTATTACATTATTAAAGGACAAGAGAGGAAGAAAACTAAGTAACCAGGAAGTAGAGGAGGCAGGGGAGGGGCTCTGTGTTAAAAGGTCTTTGTCAGGTGGGTTTGTGTCAGATCTGTATCTGAACGGAACTTTACCTGAGCTTCTTCAAGTTGAGGTGGGGGAGATGAGACTCACAGTGACCCTTCACTGGTTTACTCTGTTCAAGCCTTGTTTGACAGATCAGATACTGTGTAGTATGTGACATGTATTATGTCACCAGCAAGACAAAACATGTCCTTACACCTATTCAAGGGTCAGCCATATGAAGGAATTTATTTTGCTTTCAAAATAGTCATGATTCAAATAATTAGATGCTGTATATATGACAGCAACTGAAACAATCTAAAAAGAATAAATTACACCAAAATTAGCATGCTCCTTTTGAAAATATTTTAGTAAGAAAAGTGTATTAATTTTTCAACACTTACTCAAATTTAAATTGGGCCTAAAATAAAGTAAGAAAACACAAATTAGGGCAGGAGAGATGGCTCAGTGGTTAAGAACACTGGATGCTCTTCCAGAGGTCCTGAGTTCAATTCCCAGCAACCACATGGTGGCTCACAACCATCCATAATGAGATCTGGTGCCCTCTTCTGGCATGCAGGCAGAACACTGTATACATAATAAATAAATCTTTTTTTTAAAAAAAAAAAACAAACCACAAATTAGAAAGGGTGTTTTTGTAATAGTTACAGTGTTAGTGATTTCTATTTTCTTTTTTTTAACAGACTTAATTAACATTATTTTTCTTCTATAAAAATCTTTATGTGGTGGCCATAGCTGGAGTCTAGGTCCTCTGAACAGAGACTCTGTTGCAGGTTTAAACAAGACAGTCAATGAATTCCTGATAAGAAGACTTGGTGAACACAAAATTTACTAATTAAAAAGAAAAATGAAGCCGGGCGGTGGTGGCACACGCCTTTAATCCCAGCACTTGGGAGGCAGAGGCTGGCGGATCTCTGTGAGTTCGAGGCCAGCCTGGTCTACAAGAGCTAGTTCCAGGACAGGAACCAAAAGCTACAAAGAAACCCTGTCTCAAAAAAAAAAAAAGAACTAAATTTTAGTTAAAATTTCCAGTGATGATAAAGAAATACAGGCAAGAAAAAAGTAGTCCACAGAAGAACAAAAACAAAGTCTTAAAATTACTGACTCATACTCAATAATCATGTCATATCTCACCTTTTATTTCTCTGAGCAATGTTTTATATTTTTCAATCAGAAAACTTCACCCCTAATATTTTAAGCATTTTCTAAGAACAAAGATTTTGTTCTATACAACCCCAATACCAATTACACCCAGAGAAATAGTAACAATAATTTTTAAAGTCTAACAAATAGTTCTAACCAGGTCTCCCCTCTGAAACCTTAGTCTTTCCTTGGTGCAGGATCCAATCAAGGACTATGTATTGCATATAGTTTCTCTCTAAGCAAAAGTATTTTGCCTTTGCTTTTTTTTATGACAGTGAATTTTTTTTGTTTTGATACAAGGTATGTATGTAGCCCAAGATGACCTCAAACTCATAAACCTTCTGTCTCAGCCTTTTAAGTGCCAAAACTATAGGTGTGTGCCACTACTACTTACATTGACAGATTTTAATATCCCAAGTCAGCTGTTTAATGGGATACTCCAAATTATAACTGAATATCTTCTGTATTTTCTATGAGACCGAGAACAATTTAAGGGCAAAAGCCATAATTTCTTAGCCTTTATATTTGCAGAAAATAAGAAATTCACATGTTGCAATTATTCAATTAATGCTAGAATCTTTGTTCTGTTTTTGAGACAGTCTCTCATTGTTTCTTCAGTGTTCGATTGGTATAAGCTTGTTGTGAAAAATTACACAGATAAAGGTATGTGCTCCTTATGTCACAGTGACACTGAACCCAAGGAATCAGCAGCAGCAATTTTACACTTGATCTTCTTATTTGTTCTCTGTAAGCAATGCTATCTATATGGTAATACTTTGAAATCATAAAAACATTTTCTGCAGTAATATTTCCATTTTGACTTAATTTTAGTTTTGTAGGCTCAAGGCAGAAATCTTTCCTCTTTTATGCTCACCGCTGTATCCACCCCACTAAGAAAAGTGTTTGGCACATAGCAGACTTTCTGTGCACATGTACTGAATAAATTACCAGTATGAGACTAAACAATTTAAGGGCAAAGGCTATCATTTCTCAGTCTTTAACTGCAGAAAATCAGGACTTCACATGTGTAGAGTAAAAGGGCCAGTCAAAGAAACACCCTGACTTGAAACAAAAACTAGTTAAAGAAACATACTTTGGCCCTAAAACCAGAGTCAAGGAGACACACTCTGCCCCTGAACTGAGGTCTTCTGCGTCAGCATGAAAACCAACCAATCCTTGAGCAGACGAACAAGTCAATCATTGATAACAAAATCCAGTCAATCTCTAAATTTGTCCAAACTCTGGGATTGAAATCCGACCAATTCCCACCCAGAAAATCTTCACCCTGGAAAAATTCTGCCCCTAAGAAACCCTATATAAGCCTGTACTGTCCAGTTGGGAGCTGCCTACTTCCACTGAGGCAGAGGCAGCCACTGTCCTGAATTTCTCCCTCCCATACACCTCTTGAATGAATTTTGGTTGAAGACCTTCTTTCCCCAAATTGGAGTGGGGCAGAGAAGTAACAACTTTTCAACTTTTGCCAGAACAGAAGAAAACTGCTATATCTCCCCTTAGCAGAGTGAAGCAGAGTAACAACTTTCACTGGAGCACAGACAACAGGCATTTCTGAGGGGAAACTCCCCTAGCAGAGGCAAGGAGAGCTGAGCTGTAACAGCTCCCTTGGAGAACTACATTCCGGTGGGGAAACCATCCCCCACCAAAACAAACATCCAGGATACCTTTCTCTTCAGAGTTGTAGGTATGGCCTGGCTTCCGACTACTTTTCCTTTCAGAGTTGTAATACTTGTACCATGCAGCAAATATTCAGTTAAGGCCAGAATTTTGTTTGTTTTTGTTTTTTGAGAGAGGGTCTCTCCCTTATGTAGCCACAGCTATCCTAAAACTCACTATGTAGGCTGGCCTACTCAGAGATCTGCCTTTCTCTGTCTCCCAAGTGCTAGAATATTTATTAGCTTTTAAGGGCCACAGATAAATTGTAACATATAAGCCTTACTTGTTTTCCTCATACATGTAATGTTAAAAACTACAGCTATTTACCTATAGTGGTTTGAATAAGAATAGGCCTCGCAGACTCAAATGCTTAGTCACTAGGGATGGCACTATTTGAGAACGATTAAGAGGTGTGGCCTTGTTAGAGTAGTTGTGGCTTTGTTAGAGGAAGTGTGTCACTGGGAGTGGGCTTTTCAAAAGCCCAAGCCAGATCCAGTCTCACTCTCTCCGCCTTTGGATCAGGATGCAGAACTCCCATTTCCTTCTCTAACACCATGTCTGCTTGTGTGTTACCATGCTCTCCACCATGATAAAAATGGACTAACTTCTAATACTGTAAGCAAATCTCCAATTAAATTATTTCATTTATAAGAGCTGCCTTGATCAAGTTTTCTCTTCATAGCAATAAAACAGTAAATCACCTATATTGCAGTAACAAACAATGAAGGCTACTTTAATATACATATACTATATGTATATGTGTATTCTACTTAATATCTGTATATACTATTTAATATACTATAATATTTATCAAACAAAAATTAAAATTTCAAATTATGGTACACAAGTAAAAGTATTATATAAATAAAATGTAATAAAAACTATTATTAGCTTTGTTAGCCATGCTGCATGGTGTTTCACTGACGCATGCTAATAGAAAATTGATTTTTAAACTGTAAGTTACTTTACCTGCAGTGTTTTTAATGTTTCTTTCAATCCTTCAATTTCTTTTTCTTTGATTTCTTTAGCAAGTTTGTATTTTCCCTTTAAGGAAAAAAAAGGTCACACTCCAATATTTTATTTTTAGCATAAATATAAAAGGAGAAAATAGAACTCAAGAACCAAAACCTGTATTTTAAACCTAATATTTCACAGACTTTAAACAAACTTCTACATGACAAAGTATACTTATAACAGCCTTTAAACATCAAACACTCTTCCAGGACAGGCTCCAAAGCTACAGAGAAACCCTGTCTCAAAACACCAAAAAAACAAAAAAACCATCAAACACTGCAATAACCTTTACATAATTATAATTATCATAAAATAAAATGTTGTAACTATAACTCAATTTATAAGAACACTTTTAAGCAAACTTATAGACACTATATAATTATTAAATTCTTACATAGAACATACAATCATCTCTCAGAATTTACAAGGAACTGAGTCTAAGAGTCCCTCTATAAATACCAAAATCTAAGGATGCTCATAGTGTTTGCACATAACCTACACACATTCTCTTATATACTTCTAATTATCACCAGATTAGTTATAATACTTAAAATAATATAAATTATATATAAATAGTTGTCATAAGACACTGGTTATGAAATGATGTTGTGAATAAAATCTCTGTATCCAGCACAGAAGCAATTTTTCTTAGCTAGTATTTTTAATTAGTGTCATTAAACCATGCATACAAAACTGTAGATGCAGAGGGGCAAATATATTCTAATTAATAACACATAGGTGCATCTATATTACGAGTATAAAGATAAGGAAGAATTTTCCTTAAAAGTCTCTTGCTTGAGTATGTGTATAAATTAATATTGTAAATTCTATGTCCATTGGCATACTTAACATAATCCATGTTAATTGTTAACATTAGAAAATATGCGAGGCAAGTTTCTTGACTTGTTAGAAATCATGACTCTTCTCTAAATTAGCTGGCAACCAGATACAAATCATTTCAAGAGTTTATACTGAAAGCAGTTGCTCACACTGGAAAGGCACTAGAGCGGTGGTTCTCAGCCTTACTAATTCTGTGATCCTTTACAGATCCTCATGTTGTGGTGACCCCCAGCCATAAAATTGTTTTCATTGCTACTTCATTACTGTAATTTTGCTACTGTTGTAAACATCTGATATGCAGGATATCTGATATGTGACTCCCCAAAAAGGCCATGACCCACAAGTTGAGAACCACTGCACTAGAGCATGGGATGACCATAGAAGGAAGCACTTGGGCAGAAAAAAGCACAATTCCTTTGGGAGCTGAAGAAGCCTGAATTCTAGTCCCAGTTTTACCATGTAAAGTCATCCCATCTGTTGAGCCTGAATATTCTCAATCAGAAAATCATAAAGTCAAGCAACATGATGATCTGCTTATAAGATTTTAATCAACCAACATTCTCCATTATTTCATTACTGACACCCATTTCTATTATTGTGAATAGTGATGCTAAATTCATTTAACTATATCTTAAAATAAATAGCTACCTTTTCTTCTTCCAAGGCATACATCTTCATTTGCAGCTGGTAAGTTTTAAAATTAAAATACAGATAAGTAAACTAGTGATTTCTGCTCATCAGGAAGGATATGAAAGCATTTTATACTCTATATTGAATTTATACAATTTGAACATATTCTCACATTGAGCAAACATAAATAAAGGAAGAGAAGGAAAGGCAATCACTAAAGCACATAAATAACTAAATCACATTTAAATATCAATAATTCCCTTGAAGTTTGGTTTAACTCTCCAAAAATCTTAAATGTCTGAATATTTACTATCTACTTTTAAGCAATATCATGTATCATTTTCTAAAGGTATAAGTATATGAAATCACAGCATTTATATTTGCATGAGCAATACTTACATTCTGAGTTTGATTAAATACTTATGATAATGAAATTAAAATGACTTTTATTACTTTAAAAATGTCACTCTAAAATAGCAAGATGAAAGTGAATATGCCAAAGGAAAAAATAAAATATCCTAAGTAGCATTAAGGACTTTAACAAAATTGTTAATACTTTTTCTTTGAGACATCTCTATCTCTCCCACACTCTTCATTTGCATCCAATAGTTCTTTACTTAAAAATAAGCACGGGCTGTGAATGCAGCATGGTGATAAGAACTTTCCAGCCATGTGAAAGGCCTGTGTTTGAGCTCTAGTGCTATAAAACAAACAAATGTGAGAATCTGAAGATGTCTCCTGAGGGTACAAGGACCTTCCGAGGTACTCGGTGTCTTGTGACGGCAAAGACTCAGACTTTGCAGTCCAGAACTCTGTGTTACACTTCTGCTTCCTAACCCTTCAGCTAAAACTCTTACAGCATTGGTTAGAATTATTTCAAATTAAAAGAAAGTTTGCCTTGTTTAACACAATTCATCCCAAGATATAAATTATCACTAACCTTAACCAACTATGATGTTAGGTACACAGGTTTATTTCTTTGTGTTTCTTTTTCTCCACACATAGTTGTATGAAAATGAAGACAAAAGAGAGGGAAGAAAGAATGAGAACAGTGGGATATAAAGACAGCATTCTAGAAGGTATTGTATTTTCTGAGTGTATTTTCCTAAGCTAACATTTGCTTTTGTTGTCGCTGTTTTACAGGAAGCATTATTTTTTGCTAAGTCAAATTAATGCCAATGAAAATCTAAGCTAACATTTTCTAATAAGCAGAGATGAATCTGAGAAAGTCAAAGATGATAAAATTAAATTAATGAAGGTATAGCCTTCATTACTTTAAAACGTTTTAGTTTTATTTTCTTTATTTTTCAATTACTGGTAGCGATTATTCATGGAGATTTCAGCAGAGAGCAAAAAGGATCACCTCTTCTCTCCCTCCTTCATATCCTCTTTCTTTTGGGGGTATTGTTGTTGCTGCTATTCGCTTTTTGTTTTGTTATGTTGAGACAAAAGTCTCTCTATGTATCCAGCTGGCCTGGAACTCAAAATACAGACTAGGCTGACCTTGAACTCACTGAAATCAATCTGAACTCACAGAAATCCATCTGCTTCTGCTTCCTGAGTGCTAGGATTAAAAGCATGTGCCACCATGCCTGGTTTCACATCTTCCTCTTAATATTTTTAATTACTGGTGAATTGACCCAAGCACCATGCATGATTCAAAGGAGCAGTATGGGAAAGGGATGGCAATAGCATATTTTTACAAAAGAAAGAGGATGAATGAGCACATATCAAAATTATTAAGGACAGATAGATACATCTATATCACCAAGAAAACATTTTTCCAAATTTCTCTACACTAGCATGAGTTATAAGTAAAAAATTTATTTCTTGTTTTCCATAATGTTCTTTTGTTTTCTGTATGTGCAGAGAATAGTTTATCATAATATTCACTGCAAAGAGAAAAAATACACAATTTTCAATTGTAGTTAGTCCATCATAAAAATCACCTGATTTTTAAAAACTTCCATTGCTTCCTTATGTTGCTTTATTAATGCCTCCTTTTGATTCTGAAGAGTCTCCTGTTTTTAAAATTATGAGAAAAGGAAAAAAACATTATGAGAAGTTAAAACAAAGTTTGTTAAGTTTTCTAACTTTAAAATTCAATTAGGTCTACAGTTAAAATAAGTTAAGCATAGGCAGCTGGGGAGATGGCTCAGAGGTTAAGAGCACTTGCTATTCTTACAGAAGACCCAGGATCAGCATCCACATGGTAGCTCAAATCATTGGTAACTCCAGTTCCTAGGGAATTGGATACCCTCTTCTGACTTATGTGGGCACCAGACATGCCCATGATATACATATGCATACAGAAAGACAAAACATCATATAAAAAATAATCAAAATTAAAATATTTTAAAGCATATTTATTTCTATTTATTCCCTTGAAATATGACTTTAATCAATTTCATTATCTTTTGGTGATAAAATTATACATAAATTTTGGTTTCATTTGCTTATTCATTGCACACTGCTTTTTAAATTTTTGTACTCTACCTACATCAAGACCCAGCAATACCACTTTTGGGTATATACCCAAAGTATGCTCAACTATGTTTATAGCAGCATTATTTGTCATAGCCAGAACCTGGAAACAACCTAAATATTCCTTGACAGACAAATGGATAAAAAAAAATGTGGTACATTTACACAATGGAGCAGAAAAAAATAATGACATCTTGACATTTGTGAGCAAATGGATGGATCCAGAAACCATCATATTTTGTGAGGTAACTTAGACCCAGAAAGGCAAATATCATATGTACTCACTCATAAGTGGCTTTTAGACATAAAGCAAAGGAAGACCAACCTACAATTCACAATCCCAGAGAACCTAGACAACAAAGAGGACCCTAAGAGAGACATACATGGTTCTGATCTATATGGGAAGTAGAAAAAAGACAAGATCTCCTGAGTAAATTAGGAGCATGGGGATCATGGGAGAGGGCAGAAGGGGAGGAAATAGCATAGGAAGGGAGCAGAGAAAAATATATAAAATAATTTTTTAAAAATTTAGACTCTAGAAACAGCTGGCTTCAAACTTTCTTCAATGCCAAGCCAGATGTGATGAAGTGCACCTGTTGTCATAGCATATGGAAGCTGAAGATTAGGTATTCAAGGCCCACCATGGTTCCAGAGACTGTTAGGCTAAGCTGTCAAGAAAGAACAAAAAGAAGGAAAAAAGAAAGGTAAGAAGAAGGGAGGGAGAGAGGGAGGGAGGAAAAATGGAAGAAATTCTAACTAAATTGATTAAAATTAACAGCCCTAGTATACAAGAAGAATTGTATAGTCTTGGGGTTGGAATTCCTAGAGAAGTCAATTTATTATCTAAGTATATATTGTCAATGACCTTTACTTTTTTTTTGAGACAGTGTTTCTCTTCAGCTTTGGAGCCTGTCCTGGAACTAGCTCTTGTAGTCCAGGTTGGCCTCAAACTCACAGAGATCTGCCTGCCTCTGGCTCCCAAGTGCTGGGATTAGAGGCATGCGCCATCACTGCCCAGCCAACATTTACTTCTTTAAGTTGGCCAAACTATTTTTTGTAAAACCAAAATAGAGCAAAGAATTTCACTTTTTTTCTATTATCTTTGTTTATGTGTGTTGTGAGTTCAAGCCTGTATGTGTTCTGTGGGATAATGCTCTTATACACTTTATAGATCATATAAACTCATATTGGTTTAATAGAACACTGATTGACCAGTAGCCAGGCAGAAACTATAGGTGAAGCAACCAGACTTAGGAGAATTCTGGGAAGAGGAAAAGCAGAGATGCAGTCATAGCCAGATGCAGAGGAAGCAAGATGAGAATGCCTTACTGAGAAAAGGTACCAAGCCATGTGGCTGAACATAGACAAGAATTATGAATTAATTTAAGTTGTAAGAGCTAGTTAGTAATAAGCCTGAGCTAATAGGACAAACAGATTATAGTTAATATAATCCTCTGTATGTTTCTTTGGAGCTAAATAGCTGAGGGGCTGAGCGGGACAGAAACTTCTGTCTACACATGTAGAAATATGAGCGGCGGGGCTGTGTTCCCAGCACCCCGGCCGCCTGCTCGGCTAGCTTATGCCCGAAATAATTACACGGACACTGTATTCTTTTAATCACTGCTTGGCCCTTTAGCTCTAGCCCTTACAGGCTAATTCTTACATCCCGATCAACCCATCTCTAATAATCTGTGAGCACCGGTCTTACCGGGAAAGATTCAGCATGTCTAACCTAGCGGCTTGCTTCATTGCTTGCGTCTGCCTGGGAGCTGGGAGCATGGCATCTCTCTGAGGCGTCTGCTCCCAAGAGGAGAGCTGTGGAGTCTGAGCTCACTTCCTCTTCCTCCCAGCGTTCTGTTCTGTTTACTCCTCCCACCTATCTTCTAACCAATAAAATGGGCCAAGGCAGTTCCTTTATTAGCCAATGACCTTCCTCCATCATTTCCCCTTTTTCTGTTTAAACAAAAAAAAAGGAAGGCTTTAACTTTAACATAGCAAAATTATATATAACAAAACAGTTATCAAGTAAAAGTTACAATAATATTTATCATAACTAAGGAAAACTATAACTATAACTAACTATTCTTAACTCCATCAAATACTCCAGAAAGATACAATACTACCTAAGCAAACAAGAAAAAAGCAACTTTTAAAACTCTAGAAATGGCAGAGACATCTCGCTGCCTGGACAGTCACCCAAAGTTCCTCTGTACCATGGGGGCATCCATCTTCAGCCTTCAGGCCCATGGTATCCAGCAGACATTTCCATAAAGCAGGAAAATTCAAAGTCAGTTCAGTCACTATCTGTTGTGTCCTGCAGAATGTCTCGCAGACTCTTCATGAATCAGGAACCCCGAAAGATCATCTCACCTTAGGCAAGTACAGTAGTCCTCTCTCTGCGGGTTCTCTGTGTCCAGTTTATGCAATAGTCCAGGCAAGAGCAGTTTCTTGCCCAAATGGCTATCAAACTCCATAAGGTGCCTCTTCGATGCCCATCTTCCTCTTGAAGTACATTGGTGCTGCCAGGAGCAGAGTGTCTCATTGTCATGAAAAGTCCTCAGTTATTAAAACATTAAATGTCCTATTCTGTAATCTTTGAAAGACATGAAGAATGTCTATCTAAAATATATCTCTATATATCTAGAAAATCTAACTAACATGACTGCAAGCTTTACTATTATTGATGATTATCCATTAACAACCTATATTTCCTAATTATACAGTACATATTTAAACGAACTACACAATCACAATACCTTAATCAAAATCAGAAACACTTATATGAAGGAGGAAGGTCATTGGCTAATAAAGGAACTGCCTTGGCCCATTTTATTGGTTAGGACATAGGTAGGTGGAGTAAACAGAACAGAATGCCGGGAGGAAGAGGAAGTGAGCTCAGACTCGACAGCTCTCCTCTCAGGAGCAGACGCCTCAGCAGAGACACCATGCTTCCAGCTCCCAGGCAGACGCACGCCATGCCCCAGCTCCGACCCAGGATGGACTTAGGCTAGAATCTTCCCGGTAAGACCGGTGCTCACAGATTATTAGAGATGGGTTGATCGGGATATCAGAATTAGCCAGTAAGGGCTAGAACTAAAGGACCAAGCAGTGTTTAAAAGAATACAGTGTCCGTGTAATTATTTCGGGGCATAAGCTAGCCGAGCAGGCGGCTGGGGTGTTGTGGACGCAGCCCCGCCGCCCATATTACTACACTTATACATATAACAAAATTGACCTTAAATCTCTATCAATAAAGCAAAATCTATACTAATGCAAATTATTCATATCTATATCATATCCCCCTTTATATGTAAAAGAACATTTATAAACTATATTTGGGAACATGGGCACAGTTTTTTCTCTCCAAACTGCTTCCTGCTGAATGGGGGCATCGTTAATTAGGTCTTTTAGGGTGTAACCTGTATGCCAGGTTTATCTCAGTTGGCAGTTGAGTGAAGTAATTTTTTGAGGGTGTTCACAGGAACCTTTCGGGAGGTCATGGTCTATCATACCAAATCGGGATAGATGCAATCCACAGGGTCTGGTCCACTGTGAAAACAAAAGAAGACCTGCTCCAAAGCATCATATCCTTAGACCCAAATTTTGAAATCATAATACCCTTATGATATCGTTCTGGTTCCATTTGGCAGTCCATATAATGAAATGTCTGTCTGTACTTAGCTCCTTTACAGTCAAAAATTTTAAAGAAAACACAATGTACATAATCCAGACTCTCTGTGAATTTTCCATTTTTACGTGGCTTATTTTTCTTTATTTCTTTTAATCTCTTAACTATCTGTACTCTGTCTCTTTAAAGACTTTACCTTTTTTTTAAACCATTAACTTTATTCTCTATATTCTTTTTCTTTTCTCTCTCAAGCCTACGTACATTCATCCAACAGTGTGACTCATTTAGTGGTCTGAATCTGTCCTATTGTGAATCTGCAATTTTTTACTATCCAGGAGCACTTTTGATTTGCACCTTTAAATCATTAGGCGCTTAAGAATCTAAGCTGTGACATTCCTAGGTTAACTTTTTGCTTTTTGAGAGTATATCTTTCACCTGGAATAACTCTGTAGACCAGGCTGTCTTTGAACTCTCAGAGATCTGCCTGTCTCTGCCTCCCAGGCATTGGGATTAAAGGTGTTTGCTACTACTTGAACTCACAGAGATCTGTTTGTCTCTGCCTTTTAGGCACTGGGATTAAAGGCGTGTGCTACCACACCTTGAAGTCACAGAGGTCTATCTACCTCTGCCTCCCAAGTGTTGGGATTAAAGGTGGGTACTACCACACACAACAACTCTCTTCCTTTTTTTGTTTTTTGCTTTAAGAACTTCAACTTTTAGTCTGCATATATTTTTAACACACTTTAAACCATTCAGAAATTTTCTCTGTCTTTGAATCTCTCTTTACTGTATATCTCTTTTTTTCTGACCACATGAGTCTTTAATTTACCAAGCAATCTCAGTAGGACTAAAGGCGTGGCTTTGACGGCTGGATCCAGCCCATTCCTTAGCTTTCCAGCCTCATGGCTGAGGTACTGGCTGTAGCCATGTTCAGTGCCACAAGTCTAGTGTTTCAATGTCCTTGCCATCAAACAAGCTGCAACAGACAACACTCAAGTCCTCTCTCTGTTGCCGGGCCTCCTGCCTCCATCAGTCAGAGTTTGCCCTGGCAGGATGGCCCAGAAAGCCGGCATTTTAAAACAACACAGGTTTGTTCCTGCTGCTGAGTCAGGAAAATTTCAAAATGGAGGACGTACCATTTTGTGCTAGCTCTGGGGCCACCAGGTAGGAGCGGCACTCAGCACTTTAATTCTGAGACTGAGTGTGCAGCACAGAAATTCTTTACATCCAAGTTACATCCAAATCTGACACGCAGAGCACTGCGCAGTCTGAAAACACGTCTCTGTATGGTGGCAGGAATCCGCCATGCTCTTCCACCTGCCTAAGCCTGATTCTGCCTTCTGCCCAGGAGCAGGCGGGGAGCTCTGAGTCATCGTCATGGTCTCAGAGCACTCTCCTTCCGATCCCAAGGGGGAACATAAACATCCAGTCCCATAAAATCCATTGAAATGCTTTAAATCCAGAGTTCACGCTGGCAGCACAGCCCCAAGAAGCTGCGCTTTAAATTGATACAGCGTTTTTTTCTGCTGCTGTTGCAGAATCAGGAAATCTCTCTACAGCACGCCACCAACAAACAGCAAAAATCTGTGTTAAACTCTCTCTCCCTTATTTTTAAGCCTTCTCAGGTTTTTTAAGTGGGTTTAGCCCCACGTTGTGTGCCATTTGTAGAAATATGAGTGGCGGGGCTGTGTTCCCAGCACCCCGGCCGCCTGCTCGGCTAGCTTATGCCCGAAATAATTACACGGACACTGTATTCTTTTAATCACTGCTTGGCCCTTTAGCTCTAGCCCTTACAGGCTAATTCTTACATCCCGATCAACCCATCTCTAATAATCTGTGAGCACCGGTCTTACCGGGAAAGATTCAGCATGTCTAACCTAGCGGCTTGCTTCATTGCTTGCGTCTGCCTGGGAGCTGGGAGCATGGTGTCTCTCTGAGGCGTCTGCTCCTGAGAGGAGAGCTGTGGAGTCTGAGCTCACTTCCTCTTCCTCCCAGCGTTCCGTTCTGTTTACTCCTCCCACCTATCTTCTAACCAATAAAATGGGCCAAGGCAGTTCCTTTATTAGCCAATGACCTTCCTCCATCATACACATGTGCCACTAAGGCAAGTGTGGAGGTCAAAAACAACTCAAGTGTTTGTCCACCTTATTTGAAACTAGGTTTCTTACTCACTGCTTTGTACTTCAGGCTAACTGGCAATCAAGTTTCTAGGGACTGACCAGTCTCCACCTCCCCATTTCACTGTAGGAACACTGGAATTTATACTATCTCACCTGGCTTTTAAATGGGTTCTGAAAATCCAAACTCAGGTCCCCATGTTTACAGCACTTTACCCAGGAGGCCATTTTCCTAGTCCCCAGGCACTTTTTTATTGCATTTATATGATCCCATTTCTCACCTCTCCCCTATTTCAGGTGAACATTATATGTCTGATTCCTTAGGTTTAATATTTAATTTAAAGTGTTTTCTATTCTATTTATTTCAAAGTTAAGGGGCTACAGAGGTGGTTCAATGGTTAAGAACACTGCTGCTTTTCTGGAGTTCAGAGCCTAAAAGCACTAAACTTGGTTTGTTGTTATTTTTTCCTAAATACTTTGTCTTGATACAAATCTTGTCCCTTTTTCTATTTTTTTCCTCATCCCCTCTTGATCACTTCTGTACTTTACAAATCCAATTTATATGCCAATCTAAGTCACCCAGATGGACCAGAGCCTCTTTAAGATAATACAACTCATTGTGGAGTTTAGCAAGACCACAAACACTCTCACACACCCATGCTAGAACCAGGGTTCCTCCTTCTCAACTATGAGGAACAAACAGTCCTAACCAGCCTGGTGAACTGGACATCATACCCCATTTCCCTTATGCCTTGTTCCCTTGATTTCATCTTTACCTTACTTTCCAATTCTTCATTGTTAAATTTTTTTCATGGGTCCCAAAAATTTAAATGCCACAGGGAGATATTTAACACAGATACAATTTGTACTCTCTTTTCCTTACACCTCACCACAACCCATCTGTAAGAAATGGTAAGCCAGAACCTCCTTCTCATCGGCATATCAGCATCTGGCATGTGATCTCTCACCAGTGGGCCAATTCGTGTGAGAATCTCGTGCAGTTGCCACATGGTTCTGATTTCAAGACAGCAACAGCCATGGCATGCCTGGAGGACAGTTTTCCACAACACACACAGGATATTTATTCTATTTTTACATATTATTCATTTTTATATTCATATATAAATACACATTAACATTTATTTTATATATTATTTATATATGTGTATTTTAGGATTTAGATGTAATATAATTTTAAATGAAAAATGATCAGCCAAGTTTGGTGGTATGTACACCTAGCACTCAGAAAGCAGAAGCAGAAGCAGGTAACTCTGTGAGTATCACTATTAGGAGCTATGGCTTTGTTGCAATTGGTTTGGCCTTGTTGCAGGAAGTGTGTCACTGTGGGGTAGCCTTTGAGGTCTTATATATGCTAAAGCCATGCCCAGTATCCCAGACCACATCCTATTGCCTGCAGGATCCAGATGTAGTTTCTTCTCCAGCACCATGACTGTCTGCATGCTGCCATGTCCACTATGATGATAATGAACTAAATCTCTGGAAATGTAAGCCACCCCAATTAAATGTTTTCCTTTATAAGAGCTGCCATGGTCATGATATCTCTTCATAATGACAGAAACCCTAACTAAGACAGGCACTCTCCCTAAATTAAATCTAGGTTCAATCTTATTTGTTTATAGCTAAGTTTTCTAATGGAAATAGGAGAACTATCAGACATGCTACAACAGTCTCCACTGACCTCTAGATTATGATTCCTTAACAGAGGTAAATCAACCAAGATGACAGAACTTATCTTACTCAGCAAAGCTTGCCAATTATCATGAGAGAAGTGAGTTAACATTATCACTAGGTGTGCATCTGTAGACAGCCATGATTTCAGAATACTATAGAAATAAGGAGATTTTAGATTTAGAACTTCAACAGGAATCCAAGTTGTAAAGTCAACCATCAGTGTTCTAATGCTTCCTGAGGGCACATATGCACTAAAACGGATAACCAAAAGCAGAAAGCAAATGCCCTAGCTAATCTTCACTGATACGTGATCCTGGGCTCTGTAATACCCCAAAGCCAAATCTTTTCAGAGATTTTTAAAGGCTATTTGTAATGCTCACAATGGGCTCCATGCTATAAAGAAAGTGGTTGTAAATTACACAAGAAATCACTTTCAGGACACTTTAAGGATAAACACTTGGTGGCACCAGAGGACCTTAATGGATTTTCTTAAAAACCTTTACATGAAACTACCCATCAGAATAAGGACTGACTGGAAACAAACTCAATTATAGCACCAACAGAAGTTTTACTAAGATTGCTGAGGCTGTCCCTGCTGATACTTCCTGCGTCAGCAGAGCCCTCCTGGTTAAACTGTCATTCTTGTATATCCTAACCTCAGCTCCTGTAAATGGACTTCCTAAAATTAACCCTATGATGGGTTCTGACTGTGTTCTCATCATTGCCTACTTCTTCCCAGGATGGACTAAAATAAAATGTCTTGCCATGGAGGTACCACTGTGAAAGTAAAAAGAATTTCTTGATGTTGTGTTTCTAAACAGGCTCTCTAGTGACAGAGCATTCAGAAATCCTTGTAAACCCTTGCCCCTAATTCAGAAACTCACTGTCTCCATCATCTGCAGTCTTAAGGGAAAACAGAGCCCCCCGATTTGAGGTATTTCCTTACTTCAGTCAAACCTAGTAAAGTACTAGGTTTCAAAATCGTATCAGTACTGAATGTTAGCACATATCTTCTACATGACTAAAAACTCAAAGATGTCTTCTGAAAATGACTCGAAAGAAATGAAATACTTGAAAACCATGTTTGAAAAAATTGTATCAATTACTTTGGCTTTCAGCACAATATCTAAATTCCAGGGCATAGATCTTGGGATCTCCTAAAAGAACAGATATTAGGTTTCATTCTTCAACACCTATAGTTCTTTGCTACCAAGTGATTTAAGACTAGAAAATAAGAAAACTGTAGAAACAGACCGTCTTAGGAAAACAAAACAGAACAGCTCCCAATCAAAGGGAATGTGTCAGCAAGGCAAATACATAATACAGACGGCCTTTATTCCTGCGCCTACATAATATATATACATAATACAAATACATAATACAGACGGCCTTTATTCCTGCGCCTACATAATATATATACATAATACAAATACATAATACAGACGGCCTTTATTCCTGCGCCTACATAATATATATACATAATACAAATACATAATACAGACGGCCTTTATTCCTGCGCCTACATAATATATATACATAATACAAATACATAATACAGATGGCCTTTATTCCTGCGCCTACATAATACATATATATAATACAAATACATAATACATATACATAATACAAATACATAATACAGACGGCCTTTATTCCTGCGCCTACATAATTATATACATAATACAAATACATAATACAGATGGCCTTTATTCCTGCGCCTACATAATACATATATATAATACAAATACATAATACATATACATAATACAAATACATAATACAGACGGCCTTTATTCCTGCGCCTACAGAGTGAGGTCTACATCAGGAGTCAAGAAACTAGAATCTGCCTGGGATAGTGGCACACGCCTTTAATCCCAGCACTCAGAGAGCAGAGGCAGAAGGTGAATCTGTGAGTTCCAGGCCAGCCTGGTCTATAAAGTGAGACCTCCTAAAAAAATAAAATAAAATAAAAAGAAGAAACTAGGATCTGCAGGTCAGATTTGACCAACTACTTGTCCTACAGGATCTGTACGTAAAGAATTGTTTTTACATTTTTAAACAGTTGCGAAGAAAACCCCCCAAAAAGAAGAACATAGTTTCTCATCTAAGGGGTGGCTGCCCATGGATGTTAGATAGTTGTGATGGAAGACTATCTGATCTACAAAGTCTGAAATATTTACCATATGGCTCTATAAATAAAAAGCAAGTGGTCTGTAGAGAGCCACACCTGATGGCAATGTAGAGAGCTGCGTGGAGCCACCTGATGGTACTGGCTCCTGCCCGAAAGCGGGTGCTCTTTATGATAATCAACTCCTATGGCTAAGGCCTGACGTATGCTATGATCACACAATGATTATCAGCTGCCTGCATATGCGTGAGCCTATGGGCAGTGCCCACCTGGCAGTTTGGGATTGGCAGCCCATGCCTACTTAAGGGCTGGGAGAGGTTTGCCCAGGGAGAGAGGGGAAGAGAGAGAGAAGTGTAAAAAGTCCTGGAATAAGACTGCAGTGAGAAGAGCTCCGGTAGTCACGTCATCCTTGCGGGAAGAGGGTGGCCGTGACAGTGGTCTCCTAATCTAGGTCATCAGAGTCACCAACTGCAGTGCTTTATGAGGGTTTTAATTCCTTATACATGCCTAAATATTTTATTTCCTCTTTGTTGGCAGTCCAGAACCTTAAATGAGTAAATGCATACTATTTCTTAAGTGATATCTCCAATTGTTAGCCTCAATATTGCTTTCCAATTTCTCGGCCACCTGGGAGATGACTGAAGTTGTGACTTAGAGACAGTTTCTGTTCTCTTGGTTTAAATTGGTGCTCTTAGCTATTAATTTAGGATAACTGATAATAATCATTTTTCCTTGCATTTTTCCATGTTGGCATGTTCAAATATGGGACTGTTTTATAACTACTGTCCTATCTAATGGACCAATAATAAAAAGACAGGAAATATATAATATAATATATATTATAAACAGTCATTGCCAGGATCAATCATACAAGCTACCATGACTTGATAAAACAGTGTAGATTTGATTTATTACATTCTAAATAAAAATAGTCTCCTCTCCAGATCAGGATGAAGAAAGGAAGAAGGACTGAGAACTGAAAGAAGAACATTCAAAACTAAGAGGTCTGAGAACACCAGCATCAACATTATTTTGTTTGTGGAAGAAAACTGTGCCTAGTATTTTCTGTTTTGGAACAATGCAGAAACTTTAAAGTACTTGTTTACTTGGGTAAAATACCTAGTTTATAAAAAAAATGCTTCATTCTCAAAAGTAGCTTCAAGATCCTCATGCTGTTACCTTGACCTATCTTAAAACATTACATCACAATTTTTCAATTCCAATCAACCCTCCAACTTAAAAATATCCACATAAAGGCATTTGAGCCTAAAGCCAGAAACCCTCTCTATATTCTCATCCTGATGTACCTCTTTTGAAACCTTGAGATTACAAAATGTTCAAACTACAATGAGTTAAAATACGGCTATTTTTAACAGGTTGTTTGATGACATTCTGATTAACACAGCACAATCATTTTCACACTGCTAACAGTGTGGACAGTTTCTTTATTTATACAAGTCTATAAAGTACTATAGGAATCTGGCTCTATTTTTTTCTTCCACTGAAACCCAGCTTCAAATACTATTTATTAAATAATCTATTCTTCCTTGTTAACTTGAAAGCTAATTCTATCATTAATTAAATTACCATTTGTTTTGGCTCTATTTCTGGGTTGTATTATGATACGTGTGCTGAATATACATGCATATATACAACAAAACTATTTTAACTTTTTAAATGATTATGTGTGTGTGTGCACACGCGTGTATGTGTGTGTGTATATGCACACATGTGTGAAGGTCACAGGCTGGGGAGTGGGAAGATTGAACTCAAGCATCAGCTTGGCAGTAAGTGCCTTTACCAGTTGAGCCACCTTACTAGCCCTATTTTAATTATTTTATAGCCTTATAATATATCTAAGGATCTAAATACCACTACATAATTCTCCTTTTTTTTCTCTAATACTTTCCAGCTATTCCTCTATGTTAATACAAGCCTTGGAATCAGCCTAAGAGCTCTCAAACATGCTCTTGGTATTTTTAAAAAGAATTACATTAACTTTTTTAATTATCTGAATTACTTTTAATTTTTTTATGAGTTTTTTGTTTGCATGTATATCTGTGTAGCACTTGCATGCCTAGTACCTGTGGAGGCCAGAAGAGGGCACTGGATCTCTTGTTTGTAACTAAAGTTACAACAGTTGTCAGCTACCATGTGGTTACTGGGAATTGAACCTGAGTCCTCTAGAAGAGCAGTCAGTACTCGTAACTGCTGAGCCACCTTTCCAGATCCTCCTATTCTGAATTTAATACTGTTGATTCTTCCTAACTAAAAGATATAGCCAGGTGCAGCTGATAATACCTGTAATCCAGCTATTTAGAAAGCTGAGGTAAAGATCACTTGAGCACAGATGTTCAAGATCGGACTGAATGCAGCAAGACTCAGTCTCAAACAAACTCGGAAGCCAAGCACAACTTACATTTAAAAATCTACTCATAGTTTAATTTGCACTTAGTATTCACCTGTTTTCTCTCTCCATGGACAGGACTGTAGATATGTCCCTTACATAATCCTGCCCTGGTTGCTAGTCTTACCTTCAAATGCCCCCTAATTTCTAGTCAGATTTAAACTCTGTCATTTGAATTGTTAATCTGAGATATTGCCCCTAAGAAGAGGCAACATCAACTTAATCTTTGCTCTTTGGGTATTAATTTTATTTTGGTGGAAAGGTGTAAGAACTGTTATCTTGGATGTTTTAATGCAGATAAGATTACAGATAAAATCATAGCTCATACGTTTTCTATTTCGGTACATGATATACCACCCTGCGAAAGCATGCCCTAGCCCTGAGCTTTCAGCACCTTCAGAAACACTCATTCCCTTTAGTATTTGTTAGATGCAAACAGAAGTTTTCAGCAGAATTGTCTTCGATGTTATATTAGAAAGCTTAAAAATTCTGAAGCCACAAATATCATTGATTTTGGTGGGAACTGTCATGAGCCTATATTTCAAATGCTACACTACCTATAAATATATGTGAGAAATTTTAAAATGTTGTAGTAAATGTTAGAGCATAAGATTTATTTTATGTGTATACATGTTTTTGCCTACATGTATGTATATATACTATGTCCATGTCTGGAACCTGAAAAAACAGAAAAAGGTATCAGATGCCCTGGGACTGGAGCTGTGGGTGATTATGAGCTCTATCTGGGTACTGGGAAAAGAACACAGGTCCTCTGCGAGAGAAGCATGGTCTTGATCTCTGAGCCATCTCTCCAGCCCCCAGAATGTATTTTAAATAGATGCTGAAGATGATAATCTGAGAAGGGAATACTTACCTTTTGCCATTTCAGTTCCTGTATCTCCATAATAATTTTAGCTATCTGCTTTTCATATTGAGTCTCTGCTTCCTAAATTGAAGAGAAAAAAGAATGTTATGAAAATGAAAACTTCACAGATTTAGTTCCAGCTCTTTCTAGTGAGACAGAAATGACACACCTTCACATTCACAGGGGGAAACCTGGAATTCTTCAAATTAAATTTATAAATCCAGCAGAGGACTGTGGTTCCATATCAATCAAGTAATCTAAAATCTGGATAGAGGTCAGGCATGGTGGCATAAACCTTAATCCTGTCACTTGGGAGGCAGAAGCAGGCACAGGTACATCTCTTAGAACCTGATGGTCATAGTTCAAACCCTAGAATCCATGTAAAGGGAGAAGGAAAACCCCTACTCTGCAAAGGCTTTCTCTGACCAGCACACAAATGTTGTAGCATGAGCACACACACACACACACACATATCACAATCATCATCATAAATAGAATTTTATTTAAAGAAAAAACACAGTCTTAATAAAAAGGAAATCTTTCCCAGAAGCTTCCCAACACGCACATCCCATTATCTCATTGCCATATGGGGTTACATGTACTCTCTAAATAAAGTCACTGGCAGAGAAGAGTACTTCATGAATAACTACCAATGAGGACTTCTCTGACTCACACCAGTAAGAAGTAAACCCTAAGACACAACCATGGCTTTTCTAAACTTGAAAGAAGGAAGAAAGTGCATGCCAACAAATACCAACATTATATGCTACACAAAAAGTGAAGGTGACATTAGAATATCTTGTAATAATATGATCTATAATTAAAATTGAATGGCCAGAAATAGAAGTACATGCCTGTAAACTCACCTACTCTAGAGGGAAACAGACAGATTTCAAGTTCAAGACCAGGTTGAGTAACATTGGGAGACTTACCTAAAAATAAATAAATACATATATGTGCATCATACACAATATGCATACATTTATTCTGAAAAAAAAGTTGTGTTAAAATGTAGAAGAGGACTGGAGAGGTAGCTCAGCAGTTAAGAGCACATATTGCTCAAGAGAGACCTGGGTTCGGTTCCTAGCACCTACATGGTAGCTTACAACTAATTCCAATTCCAGGGGATCAGCCATTCTCTTCTGAACTTCAAGAGCACAAGAGAAAACACTGAAACATATAAAATAAATCTTTTAAAAGATTTTTTAATGTAGAAGATACAGCTTTCACTATGTCAGTGTGGTCACACTATTTTAAGTAGGCAGATTGTAAAATTTTATCATGATACTGTTCTCAGTTTTATGTATATATTGATTGATCCAGGAAAAGATTTATGAGACAGGTATTCTTACTATTTTAGTTGAAAAAATCAAAGTAGCAAAAGGATAGTTTCTCAGTGCCCTAGTTTGCTTTCTGATACTGTGACAAACACCATGACCAAAGCAACTTGGGAAAGGAGAGGATTTACTTCAATTCACAGTTTATATTTCAGCATCAAGGGAAGCCAAGGAAGCAACTCAAGGCAGGAACCTGGAGGCAGGAACTAAAGCAGAGACCATGGAGGACCATGGCTTGCTTTGCTTGCTTTCTAAGCCCAAACCACCTTCTCAGGGGTGACAGCACCCACAGTAGGCTGGCTACTCCCAAATAAACCATCAAGAAAATGCCCCACTGTTTAAATGTACCATATTTTCTTTATCCATTCTTTAGTTGAGGGGCATCTAGGTTGTTTCCAGGTGCTGGCTATTAAATAGTGCTGCTATGCACACAGCTGAGCAATTGTCCTTGTGGTATGAGTGTATATCCTTTGGGTATGTGCCCAAAAGTGGTATTGCTGGATCTTGAGGTAGATTGATCCCCAATTTTCTGAGAAACCGCCACACTGATTTCCAAAGTGGCTCTACAAGTTTGCACTCCCACCAGCATCCTCTCTAGCATAAGCTATTATTGTTTTTAATCTTAGCCATTCTGACTTGTGTCAACTTGTAAAACACTAAGCCCAGGAAGGAAGGGGCTTACTTGCCTTACAGGTTAAGTCCATCATCAAGGAAAGTCAGGGCAGGAGCTGAGGCAGAAACTGCAGCAGAGACCATGACGGACTGCTGCTTACTGGTTTGCCTCACTACCTTCAGGCCCACAGAGCCAAGAATGGTACTGCCCACAGTATAGCAAACTCTCTTACATCAGTTACAATTAAGAAAATGTCTCACAGACATGCTCACTGGCCAGTCTGATCTGTCTGGGCAATTTGTTGAGGTTCCCACTTCCCAGGTGACTCTAGGTTTGTGTCAGGTTGACAGCTGATTTGTTTTCTTGTTTCATATTTGAAGTAAGATCTTGCTATACTGCCCAGGTTAGTCTGTAACTCCTGGCTCAACCACCCAAGTAATGGATACTACAACAGTCTTAACTCTGTCAAGAGTTTGTATTTGATCCCAAATTATCTGTCTCCAAAGTCTCTTGAATACTGAATTATATTTTTAAGAGATTGTGGATATGGGGCTGGAGAGATGGCTCAGAGGTTAAGAGCACTGGCAGCTCTTCCAGGCGTCCAGAGTTCAATCCCCAGCAACCACATGGTGGCTCACAACCATCTGTAGTGAGATCTGGCGCCCTCTTCTGGCCTGCAGGCATACATGCAAACAGTATACTGTATAGATAATCTTAAAAGAGAGAGAAAGATTGTGGATATGATAAGACATAGGGATTGTTATGATACACTGCTTGAAAAACTCTTCATACTCTTTATAGCTCACACAAGTTAGAAAACCCTTTACCAGGGCCAGTAAGATGGCTCAGTGGGTAAAGGTACTTGCAGCACAAGTGTGGTGACTTGAGTTTAACCCCTATGACCCACATAATAGAAGGGAAGATCAGACTACCAAAGTTGATCTCTGGTTTTTACACACATGCCATGATACATTTGAGTCCATCAATACAACACACACACACACACACACACACACACACACACTCGCGCATGCATGTGTTTTAAAACTTTTTGCCTACATATAAGTACATTCTGATTTTGGTAGAACATTTTCAAATAAAACTTAGAAATAGTTGTATGAAAAACATAAAAATTAAGAATTGATATGAGGGCTGAAAGATGGCACAATGTTTAAGAGGATATGAGTTCCAATTCCCAGCAGTCCCATCAACCAGCTCACAGCTGCCTGTAACTCCAGCTCGAGGGGCATCTGATGCTTCTCACAGGCACATGCACATAGTCACAAAGAGACACATATACATGCATCTAAATTAAAGCAAAAATAAATAATTTTAAAATAAATAATAAGAATGTGTTAATGAGAAACTTTCCTAATAGTAATCTGTTAATATAAAAACAGCCTCTTTAATACTATTTAAAAATGAACTTTTGGGTCATTTCATCAATAGTAGAGATATTTATCTTGAGCAACTTTTGGCTAATTAGACTAAGAAAATATACAGAAAAGTACACAGTATTTTTACCAAACAACATGGAGAAACTGAATTGAGCAATTTTAGAAAGACAGATTATAAATTTGAAAGGAGAGTAAAAGTAGCCAGTTACAGTTTGGGTTTCCTGAACACATGCCTACTGTATGTGCTAGGTCCCTAAATCTGTTCAGGGTCAGGAATTGAAAGGGTCTGACCAACACAGCCCATCTTGTAAAACTACAGCCTGAAGCAAGCACTTTAAAAAGGCACGACACTTTCTAAAGGTTATAAAGAGTAAATAAACCATCAAATTACTCCTCTTTTATTGTTTTTGTAAAAACACTTAAATCCTTGTAGTCCTAAGGCATCTAATAAAAAATAAGCACTTTTAGGATCCTATATTCTGGGATACTTTATTGAACTTGGAGATAGGATTTTTCTTGCTAAATTTATTTTCTTTCGTTGACAATCTCACAGGCATTTTTATTAAAACTTTTTAAAGTCACTTGATAGAGTGAAGAAAAGCATAAAAGCTAAATAATAAAGATTAAAAATAAGTTTAGTGGAAGATTTGGAGTCAAAATGCCAAGAAAGTATAAGTATTTAACAATCCTACTTTGGCAATGTGGCTAATATCCATTGATCCAATTCCATTGAAAATAAAATATGTATTCTACAGACTGTACTGATTCAATCAATAGTAATGGCATTGATTTTGCAGCACAGAAAGATGATGTAAGATTATTTGCTACAGAGTATACTACTGTGTGGTCAGTTTTCTCTTAGTTTCCTTAGCAAATCACTGTTACTTCACACTATCCAAAATTCCACTGAATTATATTTATTGTTTACATAGAGCCCAAGGGCTTATTACTATTTGGATACTTAACAGATTTTTCAAATAATTTTATTTATAATTTTATCATGACGCACACTATGTGGTAACAGAGTTCTTAACTGGCATGGTATATTGTATCTACAAAACTGGGACCTTCTTAAAGTACAAGACCCAGAAATGGTTTATAAGAGGACATCAACTAAATGCATATTTTAATGTTCTAAAGGCCTCATGGTAAATGTCTTTCATCCTCCTTATACAACTGATTTGGATCAGAAATGTATCTTTTTAAAAAAAAAACATTCAAACTCCTTCTAATTTTTAGACTCCAATAGATTTTACATTGAAATAGGAGTGTCTATGTTACTTTCAATACAATACAATATAAACTCTCAAGTTCAGCATAAGTCCTACCCTATGCCAGTCATAGACTAACCATCAGAATCCTCAATTTGTGATCCCTGTGCTATTATGGATCACTTTTACTCCTTATCACCAATCCCATGGGTCTGTCTGACTCAGATCTTGGGATGAGCTGCTGGAAGCTTGCCTAGCATAAATGAAGCCCTCTAAGTTCAATCCCAGCGTGCACTGGTGCATATCTAAAATCTAGCACTTCAGAGGCAGAATGATCAGGAATTCAAGGCTACCCTTGGCTTCACCAATTTAAGGCAAGTCTGAAGCACAGGAGACTGCCTCAAAATAAATAAGAAAAGGAGTCAAAATTCTAAATTGCACATACTATAGATTCAATATGGGCTATTTTGTTGATTCAGATTGTTAAATTGTACATCTTTATTAATTCAAAGCATTCAATTATTTTCAAATTGTATCATTACCAATTTAGTCCAACATAGTGGTGAACACCTTTAATCCCAGCACTGGGGAGACACAGGAAAGTAGAGCCCTTCGAGTTCAAGGCAGTCTGATCTATACAACAAGTGCCAGGCCAGCCAGGGCTACATGATGAGCCTAGTCTACTAAAACTGAAAAATGAATTATTTGTGGGTGTTCGCTTTGAATCTGTAAGTATGTGTGTTTTTTCCTCCACTCAAATCTCAGAGATCTATGTGAAAGAGGAACTGGAACAATTGTGAGCCAGAGGTGATGCATGAAAGGAGATAATGTTTTCCAGACACAACAGGGCTGACACACATGAATGCACAGAATCTGCACAAATTCAAACAAAACAAAATCCCAACATATTGGTTTTGTGTTTGTTTAAAAAAAGAATATGAAGTTGAGTCGGTGGAAAATAGGGGATTTGATAGAAGTTGGAAGAAGGGAAAGAGTATGACCTAAATATATTGTATATAACATTTTAAAATAAAAGTGTGCAGCACCGCCTGTGGCAAGAAAAATAAATGAATGCATGTGTTTCATATGAAATACCCACAGAGATCAGAAAATTAGATCTTTAAAGGAAAGGAAGAAAGAACACAGTGAGATAGAAGGAGAAAGTGGGATAATGGAGCAGAGAGGATTAAACAGGTTGGTGGTGTGGGAAGTCCTTCTGTATATGTGTTGCTTTCATTGGTTAATGAATAAAACTGCTTTGGCCTATGGCAGGGCAGAATAGAGTAAGGCGGGAATTCTAAGCAGATAGAGAAGAAAAAAAGGCAGAGTCAGAGAGACACCATGTAGTCGCTGAAGGAGAAAGACACTCACTGGAGCCCACTGGAACCTTGCCAGTGAGGCACCGCATGGTGATAGACAGATTAATAGAGATGGATTAATTTAAGATGTAAGAGCTAGCTAGAAATATGCATAAGCTAATAGGCCAAGCAGTGTTTTAATTAATACAGTTTCTGTGTGATTATTTTGGGTCAGGGTGACCCGGAAATGAACAATCAGTCTCTGCCTACAGGTTGGAAGATGGGAGGGCAGGTAGAGTAGGGAACACAGGGAGGGGTAACTAAGACTAAAGACTTCTGAAAAAGTCATATGAAAACTACTTCAGAAAAAAAAAACTTTCTAATATATGAATATATGCATCTGTATATATAAAAGGAGTTTATGGAGTTACCCTATAGCAGGACAATAATGCCTCAACTAGAACTTGCAGGCTAACAAAAATCTGATGTTTGAAATGGGTTACTCCTATTGTAGTTGTTGGCCAGTGAAGTCCCATAGATTCCCCCAACTATTGAAAGCTCTCCAGAAATTAATGAAAAGACCCTATTGATGAAGATACCACATACCTGAGTCACAGAACACGAAGAAATCACACTGCTATTGACCTGAAAGCTTCATCCCTTGCCTAAACCATGGCAATCTTTCACAGTGCTAAGTACACAACCAGAGGGAAAATTAAACATCAATTTTACCCAACTATGAAATCTATTGTTGCGGGAGGTACTTCCGCTCCTCCAGCCTATAGCCACTGAGATACCAGCCCATTGGGGCGTGGTCTCTCTCCCTTTAAAAAAGCGGCCACCTCCCTCTCCTCTCTCTCTTCACTTCCTGCTCGGCTGCCGACTAGACTCCCTTCCTGGTTGTGCAGAGGGCTGTTGTCTGGGATGGTGATCTGTAAGTTTTTTCCCCTTTAAATAAATACCACTCTATTAATCATAATCCCAAACTGGTGTGGCATTGTTTGTGACTTACGCATTCAATTGGCGCCCAACATTTGGTTTTAGGACCTCTCCTTCCCCAGCTCGGCTGCTGGCCGCGAGTTCGGCTTGGCGAGAGCCCTCCCTTCCTCAGCCGCGGCCTGTGCCTTGCAGCGGCAGCCTTGTAGCCTGTGTCTTGTGTGTGGAGCCAGCAGCTTAATATAAATCATCACGCACTGGCTTTTCTTGCTGCAGTTCTTTATATTTTTCCTTTAGACACCGCAGATTGACTTCCAGTCCCCACGCACCCTATCATCTGCCTCCCCACGTGGATTTAAACTCCACAGGCCCGCGTAGTCTCTGCCCGTGTGGTTTGCTCTTTTCTGAGTCGTTTTTAAATCTCCCTTGCAAGCACAGCTCTTAAGTGGCGCGAACCAGAGCACATGGTTGCCGGTTGCTGAAAGCTGCAGGGTGACTCTGTCACGTGGAGGCATAAGCGGCTTCCAGGTTGCTCTTCTCTACCCCTGGATTCTGGGTTTCTGGTTCTGTCTCTGGAATTGATTTAATTACATTTACTTTGTTGAGAAACTTGCATTTTCCAGTTTTTAACATCTACTAAGGCACTGAAACAGGACCCCGTTTTCATCGCGACTTGGCAACAGCGCCACCTGCTGGATAATAGGTAATATGGCAGTTTTCGTTTCTAATGCAAATTTTACTGCTTTGTTTTCACTAATACAATGGATTAGTAAATTTATATTTACTAATACAATGGATTACGTCATACAAGGTTTATATGATTATGGGGATACCTTAATTTGCTTGTTACTAGGTTTCAGTTTTCTTTTCCATATTCTATCATTAAGGAAGAATATGGCACTCCTAAGAACGATAGAATCTTTACGAACTAATAATGAACAACTAATTGACAGGATTGAAATTATTGAAAATCAGAGGTTATCTGAACAAGTGGATACTATGACAGACAAAATTGACTCCATATCCAAGGATATTAGAAAGTCACCTGAAAGGGTTCAGGCTGTTGAATTTGACCTTCAGACTTTATCACAAAGTTTTGATAAGGTAACAGACAGAATGTACCTCCAAGATGGGAATCTACATGATATACAAGAAAAGTTTAAGGAGGACATGTTATCTTTGAAGGAAAAAAATTAAACCTTTGGAATCACAGGTGCAGAATGGGGACCAAAAAATTGATACCTTAGTGAAATCACTGGAAACATGCAGGTCAGGAGATTCAGGATTTAAGAGAGACAATGATAAAAAGATTTGAAAAGATTGGAGAAATTATTAGGATTGGTGAACAGAGTAAGGAGACACAAGGACAGGATACAAATCCTCCACCAGCTATTAGAACTGGCTTACCCAGGGTTTTAGCGACATACCCTATACTTAATTCTGACAAAGCATCAACTTCTAAAGGCTCAAAGGGAGTCAAAGAAGCTAGATGGACGCCAATAGCAATGAATGATCTGAAAGAAATTAAGCAAGCTGTTGTTAATTTTGGCTTGCACAATGCATATGTAAAGGAAATGATAAGGACTTGGGCTTCTAATGCTAGAGCTAACCCCCATGATTTCCATCAGTTAGTGTCTGCAGTTTTAGATAATGGACCTCCCTTGATGTTTGGAATTTATTTCAGAGAAGAATCCAAACATATGGAACAGGAAGGAAGAGCAAAAGGTGTTGAGGTTTCCCAAGATCAAATTCTTGGTGCAGGAGAATATGCTGATCCACAGGTCCAAGCTCTTTATGACGATGAAGTACTGTGTCTATGTCACCAAGCAGCTTTAAATGTTTGGAATAGGATACAAGATCCAGTGTGTTCAGACTGATATTGAGGATACAAGATCCAGCAAAAAGGGTTGAATCATATGCCAGAATTAGGCAAGGACAGAGAGAACCCTTGATTGACTTTTTGCAAAGATTAACTAAGGCTCTGGACATAGGGGTAACAGACCCAGAAGCTAGACGAATACTTCTTGAATCTCTAGCTTTTGAGAATGCAAACATAGAATGCAAAAAGATAATTGGGCCTTTAAAGTCTAGATCAGCACCTATGGATGAATGGATTCAGCATACGATGAATGTTGAGACGTTTAGCTATAATGATGAATCTTGGGTAGGAGCCGCGATTTCCAAAGCAATGAGGAGACATCAAACTGCCAGGTGTTTTAATTGTGGTAAATTGGGACATTTGCAAAGGGATTGCAGGCAAAGAATTTCTAGGAATAATATCTCTTCTGGGAATGACAAAAATAGGAGACCTCGGCCTTCAGGTATATGTAGGAGATGCAGTAAAGGACGGCATTGGTCCAACGAATGCAGGTCAACAACAGACAGACAGGGCAATCCGATATCATCAGGAAACTCCTTGAGGGGCCACTCGCAGGCCCCCAAGCCAACAGTGGCCCAGTCATTCCCAGTCACAGTGGAGAATGTGCCTCACCAAGAAAATTAAAAGCTCCAATTTCTGCTGTAAAAAGTAATACTGGTGTAAATGATGAATTACATGTAGAGGATGAGTCAAAAAACCCAGTAGGACAGAGTAAACGTATATTTTGGCAGACTTCTATTAATGATCAAAGACCAAAGCTAAGAGTCTGTATAAATGGCACTTTTATTGAAGGCTTATTAGACACAGGTGCGGATGTAAGTATCATTACCCCAGAATCTTGGCATCCGAATTGGCCTCTTCAAGAGGTAGATGTTCAGTTCCTGGGAATTGGAACCCTATCTCGTGTAAAACAAAGCACAAGATGGGTTGAATGCATAGGGCCCAAAGGGCAAATAGGAAGACTAAGGCCATATATAGCCAATATTGCCATAAATTTATGGGGCCGTGACCTGCTACAGCAATGGAATACCCAGATTAACATTCCTGTAGTTCCAGGAACTCATAATTCTGGGAAGGATATTATGAGGTATTATGGAAAAAGGTCACCAGCCATTCAGGCTGTACAAGAACATACAGCAAATACCAAACCTTTAGAGGTACCAAAAGCCCTACCTTTAAAATGCCTAACTGAGAAGCTAATATGGATCAAACAGTGGCCTCTAGCTGAAGATAAATTACAGGCATTGGAACAGCTGGTGCAAGAGCAACTAGATGCTCACCATATTGAAGAATCAACCAGCCCTTGGAATTCTCCTGTGTTTGTTGTAAAAAAAGAAATCTGGTAAATGGAGAATGGTGACAGATTTAAGAGCTGTCAACAAGGTAATTCAACCTATGGGCCCACTACAATCTGGAATTCCTTTGCCTTCTCTGGTACCAAAAGGATGGCCTCTTATAGTTATTGATTTGAAAGATTGTTTTTTCACTATACAGTTACAAGAAAAGGATAGAGAAAAATTTGCCTTCACAGTGCCTACTTATAATAATTCTCAGCCTAATAGGAGATATCAGTGGACTATCCTCCCACAGGGTATGCTCAATAGTCCTACATTGTGCCAATATTTTGGAAGTAAGCCATTGGAAATAATTTGTAAACAATTCCCCAAGTCCATAATTTATCATTACATGGATGACATCTTGTTATTGATTCAAATAAAGATACTTTAGAAAGGATGTTTGAAGAAGTAAAGAAAGTCTTGCCTAGGTGGGGATTACAAATTGCCCCTGAAAAGATTAAAAGGCGAAATTCTATCAATTACCTAGGTTACAGAATAGGGTTAGAGAAAATTAAAACGCAAAAGGCACAAATACGGAGAGACCGGTTAAAGACTTTTAATGACTTCCAAAGATTGTTAGGAGACATTTCCAGTCTACGACCAGCTGTTGGGATAACACCTGATCTAATAGTTCATTTAAACAAAACCTTAGATGGTGATAAAGATTTGAATAGTCCAAGAAAACTGACAGCTGAAGCAGAAATGGAACTGACAATGATTGAGGAAAAATTACAGGAGGGACATGTGGATAGGGTGAACCCAAATCTTAGCTGCATCCTAGTCATATTGCCTTCCAGAATTTCTCCTACAGGGATTCTAATGCAGAGGGAAGATATTATTTTAGAGTGGATATTTATACCCAATAAACCAAGTAAAAAATTAAAAACTTATGTGGAAAAAGTCTCTGAATTAATTATAAAAGGTAAGCTGAGACTTCGTCAACTAGCAGGTATAGACCCAGCAGAAATTATAGTGCCTTTTACTACTGAAGAAATAAAAAAAGTTATGGGAAGACAATGAACCGTGGCAAAGAGCTTGTGCTAATTTTTTGGGAGAAATTAATAGCAACTATCCCAAAAGTGGTAGACTTAACCTCATAAAAAGAACTTCTTGGATTCTTCCTAGAATTGTACGTGATGCTCCAATAACTGGAGGCCGTACGTTCTATACTGATGCAAATAAATCAGGGAAAGCAGGTTACAAGTCAGATGAATTGAATAAGGTGGAACAAAGCCCTTATAATTCTGTCCAGAAGGCAGAATTATATGCCATTCTTATGGTGCTAAGGGATTTTAAAGAACCTCTTAATATAGTTACAGATTCACAATATGCAGAAAGAGTTATCTTGCATATTGAAACCGCTGAATTTATACCAGATGACACAGAGTTGACTTCATTGTTTATCCAGGTACAAGACATAATCAGGAACAGGCTTTGTCTGATGTAAATAACCGGTCCCATACAGGTCTGCCTGGTCCTCTAGCCCAAGGCAACGCTGAGATTGATCAATTATTGATTGGAAGTGTGTTGCAGGCCTCAGAATTTCATAAGAAGCATCATGTCAATAGTAAAGGCCTAAAGAAAGAATTTTCCATTACTTGGCAACAAGCTAAGGACATTATAAAGAGATGTCCTACTTGTTCTTTCTATAATCCAGCACCGTCGCCTGCAGGGAGTACCCCAAAGGGTACTAAGAGAAATGAAATCTGGCAGATGGATGTGTTCCACTTTATGGAATTTGGTAAATTAAAATATGTACACCACACCATAGACACGTATTCAGGTTTTCAATGGGCTACTGCCCTGAGCTCAGAAAAGGCTGATTCAGTAATCACACATTTATTGGAAGTTATGGCCATCATGGGTATACCTGCACAAGTAAAGACAGATAATGGTCCAGCATATGTATCTAAGAAAATGAAACGCTTTTTTGATTATTATAATATAAAACACATTACAGGTATACCAAATAATCCTACAGGTCAGGCAGTAATAGAAAGATCAAATCGTACTATAAAGGATATGCTGAACAAACAGAAAGGGACCGAAAATACCCCCAGAAATAGATTACATAATGCTTTATTAACCTTGAATTTTCTTAACGCTAATGAGAAAGGAACGACAGCAGCAGAAAGACATTGGATAATGGAAAAGTCTGCTGAACTAAATCAACCGATTTATTTCAAAGATGTGCTGACCTCTCAATAGAAGCCAGGAGATGTGCTACTTTGGGGAAGGCGTTTTGCTCTTGTTTCCACAGGAGAAGAAAAATTGTGGATACCATCAAAATTAATAAAGTTTCGATTTGAAGAGGAGAAACCTCTTGGAAAGGAGAAATGACAACTCATCCACAATGATGATATTCATACAGGTGGTAAGAAAAACATATAGAATGGGGGCAGGGTTCTGTTCTTATCTCCACAGGAAAACACGCATCTTTGAAAAATTCAAGGGACCCTGGATATTTGGATACTGACAGATGGAAAAATACCTGCCCAATAGGAAATATCAAGAAAACTGAATGGGTTGTGTAAGTAAAATATATTAAACCATATTTCTAAATTTATAAAGCTGGTTTTGAAGTTGGACTCTGGCTCAGTCCCTCTCCAATTCCAAGCCTGTTAGTAAGAGAAAAACCCAGAGTTTCTGGAGTTTCTGTCTCATGTCAAGAGCCATGATATGGGACAGAAAGAAATATGAGTTTAGAAAACATCTTTGCTTTTCTTCATATCTATCATACTTTTCATTGAATATGTCTATCATGCCTTTCATTGAATATATATATATGTATGTCTATATATGTCTATATGATTAATGTTTAAGTTTTTCACAATGAACAATGAGTTTTTCCTGAAGTGACATTTGAAGTTTCCAGGAAGAAGATGGGGCCCCATAACAACAACTCCACCTGGTTGATATGACGTCATGATACTGATAGCACTACTACAAGACCTGCTTTGGGTACCAGCTGCACAAGACGATCCCAACTTGCTTAGCTGAAATGGTGCACATCTTATACAACATTTTGGCCAGACCTGCACAAAATACTCTGAGACTATTTGCAATTTCAAAAGACATTGACCTTGAAATTTAACCATCATTTTATTTTACAGGATCCCCCAGAAAGAACGTTGCCCCATTGACAGCTGGAAGTAATTCTAGAGGACGACGTCCCCTTTCCCAGTAAAGTTTTCCCTTGGGTTTAGGGACATCATTTAGGGGTTGATTATAATTAGTATATGATTGAGGGTTGGGGGAGGAATTTTATAAGCTCAGGGATCATTTTGAAAAAAAAAGAGGGATGATGGGATAATAGATTTATAATTGTGAGTTACTGTTTTTAGACAAATATATTGGTATCGATTCTTGTATATTGATACAAAGTTAAATTATATTGACTATTGTATGCATGCATGTTTCTACCTCTGTTTGAAACATTTTTTATGTATTGACATATATTGTATTGATATATATAGTATATATTTACCATATTGCAGTGTACATTTCTACCTCTGATTAAGATACTTATATATTGTTTGTGTATTGATATATATTTACCATATTGCAATGTATATTTGTACAGTGTTTATATTTGGAGGTCATTATCCTCATTTGTTACACAGTTGTTTATTGTCTTAGTCTTTAAGTTAGATAGATATTGAGAATTATATAGATTAATAGTCATCTAAGTTTGTCATTTATAATTAGACTAATCAGGTTCTTAGATATATAGAGATTATATTCAGTATAGATAGATAATCTTCAACCTCTTCAAAGAGCTGTAGAAAATGGCCTTTAATCTAACTCAGAGTTTCACGATAGTGAGACACAATTGCTCCTGGCAATACCGCTCTATTCCCGAGAGAAGGTTGAGCACCAAAGACACTCCACCTGGAGCCTTTCTTTTTGGCAGAACTGGCCTTTGGGCAAAGAAATTCCCATACCTCAACCACTGACAGAGATACAGAGCATGCATCAATGGATAAAACAGGACTGTCATATCCTGCCAAGACAGGGTAAGATAGTTTTGAAAAGTTGCTTGCCTTTGAAAATGGTATGTCAGTTATGTTAGGCCTTAGCCAAAGTTGGTTGCTTCAACGCTGCTAACGTGACTTTGGGTGATTGCCCAGGTAGCTAGTTGTCTCTGTGGTTTGTTGCATGTTTTGGAAGTTGTTTTACTGAACTTCCTAATTACTCAGGTAACATTATTTCCCTTCTCAGATCTTCGATGGGGTTGAAGACTATATAAATGTAGTTACTTTTCTCTCATGATTTGGCCAAGCTATTTATTTTACAAGACCTAAGCTAGTTAGAATAGGATATTTGTACTTATTGTATATAATTTCGTAGTAGGTTTAGAACTCTCTTACTTAAACAAAACGGGGAGCTGTTGCGGGAGGTACTTCCACTCCTCCAGCCTATAGCCACTGAGATACCAGCCCATTGGGGCGTGGTCTCTCTCCCTTTAAAAAAGCGGCCACCTCCCTCTCCTCTCTCTCTTCACTTCCTGCTCGGCTGCCGACTAGACTCCCTTCCTGGTTGTGCAGAGGGCTGTTGTCTGGGATGGTGATCTGTAAGTTTTTTCCCCTTTAAATAAATACCACCCTATTAATCATAATCCCATACTGGTGTGGCATTGTTTGTGACTTACGCCTTCAATCTATGAGCTAAAATAATGACCAACCTGACAAGATATGCCCACCAGTACAGTAGTGGCATGAATGTCATGGGAGTATCCAACCCCTTTCTAGGGTTTTAGGCCACTTCCCAAGATAGAACCCATACCTGGTACCATTATTGAGACCAAAAACATATGGCTAGAAAGATCATATGCCGCCAGGTGGTGGTGGCTCATACCTTTAATCCCAGCACTCAGGAGGCAGAGGCAAGTGGATCTCTGTGAGTTTGAGGCCAGCCTGGTCTACAAGAGCTAGTTCCAGGACAGGCTCCAAAGCTACAGAGAAACCCTGTCTTAAAAAACCAAAAATAAAAAAATAAGTAAATAAAAGAAAGAAAGAAAAAATGAAAGGTCATATACCATAGGGTACAACCTATTGCCATTAATTAACAAAAGGAACATAGTATTAAACCTACTCCTAATGACATTGCTATACCCATAAATTACTGCATCTTTCAAAAGTCATTAGAAAGACTTCTTTTTTTTGGATGAGATGGCAATTAACATGAGGCCCATAGTAGATAAACTGCAAAGAATAAGTGTGAAATATTCTTTTACACTGTGGGAATATATGTTTTCTGTGATTGGTTTAATAAAGAACCTGACTGGCCAACATCTGGACAGGATAAGGTTACGGGAAGAGCCAAACAGAAAATGCTGGGAAGAATAAGAGTAGAATCAGAAGAGTAGGGAGCAGACGCAGAGAGAAGCAAGATGGACATGCTGTACTGAGAAAAGGTGCCATGTCACATGGCAAGCGTAAATAAAAACATGGGTTAATTGAAAATGTAAGAGTTAGCTAGTAATAAGCCTGAGCATTTATATAATATTAAGCCTCTGTGTAGTTACTTAGGAGCAGCTTGCAGGACAGAAACTTCAGCCTACATTGCCAAGTGTTCCAACCTAAATGGGACCTCTATAACACAGAAAATGGAAAGGAAAGACTGTAAGAGCCAGAGGCATTAGATGACAACAGCAAAACTGTTTTCCAGATATAAAATGGTAGTTACACAAAAGAATTCACAGTAGTTGTAAAAGCATATACAAGACCTATACAAGCTCAAGCTTGACAAAAATTCAGCATATAAAGAGTAGTAGTCATGAAATCCTACCTATAGCTTCCAGGAGAGAGAGAGTTAGTTTTCCTTAATGGTGTGGCATCTCATAGATGGAACACACTCCAGCTGGTGGCCACACATACAAGCATATATAGAGGGGCTAGAGAAATGGCTCAGCAGTTAAGAGCACTGATTACTCTTCCAAAGGACATAGGTTCAATTCCCAGTACCCACATGATTGATCACAGCTGTCTGTATCTTCAGTTCCAGGGGATCTGACTCCTTCTTCACTGTGGGAATCAGGCACACATGTATACACATACATGCAGGCAAACATTCATACAGTAAAATAAAATAGTAAATAAATTTTTAACTAAAATATATGAAATTCTCAAAGAATTATCAAAAATATGTATTAAAACTGGGCATGGTGGCTCACATTTTTAATCTCAGCACTTGGAAGGCAGGCAATTTCTGTGAACCATCTCAAAAAAATAATAAACATATTTTTTAAAAACTTAAGTTTGATCTCTAGCGCATACACACAAGTGCACACACGCACACATACAAATGATATGCACATACACACTAACTGAATACACGCACTGTTCTTTTACTAACCTTAAAAATAGCAAAGGTTTCTTTGATTGAGACAGGATCTTATGTAGCCAATGCCAGCCTCAAACTCACTATGTAGCCCAAGATGACCTTGAATTTCTGACCTCTTGACTCTGTCTCCCTGGGATTAACTACTTGAACTACCACACATGCTGTTAATGGATGTTGGAGATCAAACCCAGTCCTCCTCAGAAGAAAGTTAAAGAGTTATGAATTTCAATCTGCAAATAACAAACAAAATATAACATTTGAAACATAAAGCATGAAGTTTTAGTGTCTTGAAGTTGTTTCACTTAGGAAAGTTAACATTTTACATTCATCAAGACATGTTTTTATAAAGATTACTTTATAAATTACTTTGCAGGATTTCTTCTTTAAACACATTTTTGTTACACTAATAGATAACTTTTATATAAATCTTTATATAAGATATTACACTAATAGGTAACTTAAATAGCATGAAATTTATAATAGTAAATTTCAATAATTTAAAACTTAGAACAAAGTTTATAATGTTTCAGCTTTTTTTCTCACTTGTAGCTTATTTTCAGAACAGGAGTGTTGGTTCACTTGTCTAGAAGATGAGATTTTGCAAATGTTAAAAGAAATACTAGCTAGGTGGTGGTGGCGCACACCTTTAATCCCAGCATTCAGAAGGCAGAGGCAGATGGATCTCTGTGAGTTTGAGGCTACCCTGGTCTACAAAACAAGTTCCAGGACAGCATGGACACAGAGAAACCCTGACTCAAAACACAAAACAAACAAACAAAATACTTATTGGGGGCTGGAGATGTGACTCAGTAGTTAAGAGCACCTGCTCTTCCAAAGGCCCTGAGTTCAATTCCCAGCAACTACACAGTGGATCGTGACCATTTATAATGGGATATGATGCCCTCTTCTGACATAAAAGCATACATGCAGACAGAGTACTTATATATATAAAATAAATAAATCTTTAAAAAATTGGTAAGTTTTAAAATTAAAAAAAAAAAGAAAAGAAATACTAACAACAAAGTACCTAAGAGAGTGACTGGTCGATAATGAACATTAGATGAGAACAAAAACAAACCGAAACAAAGCCAAGCAAATAAAACCAGATTACTACTACAGTGGCTTTTGTTCATTTCCTCTTTCCAGAAGCAGCTGCAATCTATCCTACAATAGAGTTAACAATACAGTTTCAGACTTAGATCAGCACAATCCCAGAAGAGAATGCTTTTGAAGTTTTGCATTATAAAGCTATCTTGCTGTCTTAGGGTTTCTATTGCTATAATAAAAACACTGTCTTAGTTAGGGTTAATATTGCTGTGATAAAACTCCACGACTGAAGAAGGATGCTTAAAAGAAATCCCATACTAGCTCAGAACTGAGTATATTAGAAGGTTATTTTTTTAGGTGTAGACTCACAGATCACAATACTCTGCTGGAAAGGGAACAGCAACCAAATCCCACAGCAGGAAAAGAGGCTAGACACATGCTTTTAATCAGCATAAAAGGCCATGCCCAAGTGGGCGGGTAACATAAAGACTACTGGTGGCAGGAATTCCTACAGCACACGACCAAAAGCAACTTGGGTAGGAAAGGGTTTGTTGCACTTATATTTCCATATAACAGTTCATCGTTGAAGACAAGGAACTTAAATATGGCAGATATATGGAGGCAGAAGCAGACACAGAGGCTGTGAACATACGTTGCTTTCTGGCTTGCTTTCATGGCTTGCTCAGTCTGTTTTCTTATAGAACCCAGGGTCACCAGTCCAGGGATGGCACCACTCACAATAGGCTGGGCCTTCCTACATCGATCACTAATTAAGAAAATGTCCTACAGACTTGTCTACAGCTGGATCTTATGAAAGCATTTTCTCAATTGAGGTTCCGTCTTTTCAGATGACTCTAGCTTGTGTCAATCTGACATAAAATTAGCCAGCACAAATACCATGACCAAAAGCAGCTTGAGGAAAGAGTTTATTAAATTTTCTAGGTTTTAGTCCAGGGAAATCCAGACAGGACATGATGGCAGGAACCTGGAAGCAGGAACTAAGGCAGAGGCGAGGAAGGACAGCTGCTTATTGGCTTGCTCTCTCTAGCTTGCTCAAATTCTCATACCATCCTGAACTATCTACCCAGGGGTGGCACCCTGGGTAAATGGACCCTCCCAAATCTATCAAAACAATGCCCTACAGACCTACCTACAGTCCAGTCTCAATTAAGATGCCTTATTCTCGGCCTCAGCGGTGTCAAGGGAACAGAAAAACTATCCAACATACCTGATAAAGCCTGTACATTTTACAAATACTAGCCACACATACCTTCTGAGCTGAGTTTGATTCCCCAGAACCCAAGTAGAAGAGGAAGAAGAGAACCAACTCCACAAAGCTATATTTTTTCTTTATAAATAGGAGGTTGTTTGGGAGTCTTGAAAGGAAAAAGAAACTGGAAAAATCAAAGCTTTCTATTTAAAACCTTAAGAGGGGCTCACCCTTCTCATGCGCAGCTCTTCCACTGCTTCAAGTAAATTTGTTCTGAAATCCAGGAGCTGAATAGAAGCCATTGTCTCTAAAGAACTCTGAAGCGTGAAGGTAGATGATGAGGATTTGGTGCTATCCTCCATGTTAATATTTATTTCATTTCCTGCAATTCAAAAAGATTACTTATGTTTTTCTAGAAAACCACAGCTACCATAAAAAGACATTACCCCAAAATCCTCCAAGTTCAACACTAAATAATAATGCTGCTATCCCTCATACTCCAATATTTATAGAAAGACACTTGGCAGCAATGGCTTTATTCTACTTCTCATGCTTGAGGGTTTTTCTTGTACCTGTGTACCCTTTAAGACTACACTTTCTAACCCTACACACCAAACTTGTGAAGGTTCCTAATATTGACCCTTCACCAGAGGCTTGATGCCATTCATTCTCTTTCTGAACTTTGCTTTCACATGAAGCTACTTTGCAAGAATAGTGTTCCCAGTCTGAGATTATAAGCTCAAAACAGTTGCACAGATAAGCACAGGGGAGTCCTATGAACCAGACATCTCCAGTATCATTGAGACATCTTCAGTATTACCATCCTGTATAACAATGATGCAATATTTAAAATGTATGTCTGATATTAGTACAATCCATACAGTTGTACAGTGATACATGGATTTATTTGTATATATATATATATTTGTTGCCACATTCCCTTCTCCCAGTCTTAACTTCTATTAACAGTTAATTTTAATTTCAGATACATTTGTTAAGTGAAAAAAACTTCAAACTATTAACACAGTTTTAAATGCTTCCACACTGGTGATGTCCTGAAGAAACTTGAAGAAGCAAATAAAGTTCCTCCTATTATCCTGAGAAGTCAAACAATTTTCACACAGAGATTTTCCAGGACCATAAACAGCACACAAAGTTAACGAGGAGAAGAAAGATGTATGGCATTATAGGAACCAGCAAAGAGAGGCGAGTGACAAGAGAAGCAGATACGCACTTCATTAGCATATAATTACTATGTTTAAAGAAATAAGGCCAGTCTTGAAATTTCAAACAGCATGGTGTTGTTAAGACAGGGTCTCCCTAGGTTAACCTCCCTCTTCCAATACTCCTAACTCAGCCTCTCATCGATTATAAGTATGTGCCACTGGCAGACTTTTTTAATTCATTGAAATCTCTATTATCTAAGATACATAATTTAAAAAAAAAACAGACAACTGTTATGTTTGAAGTAGACTGGCCACAATTAGTAAATAAAAAAATCAACACAGTTATCACAGCGAAGTGACCCAAAATAATGTGAAAAAAATCTTAAAATCAACCACAGGAAAAAAGATTGATACTCTCAGAGTATTAGCAGTGATAATAAGTGTTCTAGTTTGCTTTCTGTTGCTGTGATAAAGACCACGACCAAAAGTAATTTGGTATTCCTTTTATGACGCTACAGTCACTCTGATACCAAAACCAAAGACTCAACCAAGAAAGAGAATTACAGGCCAATCTCACTCATGAACATCGACTCAAAAATCCTCAACAAAATACTGGCAAACCGTATCCAAGAACACATTAGAAAAATTATCCACATATACACAAACAGAATATTGTATACATAATAAGTAAATAAATAAATTTTTAAAAAAAGAAAGAAAAATTATCCATTATGATCAAGTAGGCTTCATCCCAGAGATGCAGGGCTGGTTCAACATACGAAAATCTATCAATGTAATCCATCATATAAATAAACTGAAAGAAAAAAACCATATGATCATTTCATTAGATGCTGAAAAAGCTTCTGACAAAATTCAACATCCCTCTATGATAAAAGTCTTGGAGAGATTAGGGATACAAGGGTCATACCTAAATACAATAAAAGCTATTTACAGCAAACCGACAGCCAACATCAAACTAAACAGAGAGAAACTCAAAGCCATCCTACTAAAATCAGGAACACAGCAAGGCTGTCCACTCTCGCCATACCTCTTCAATATAGTGCTTGAAGTTTTAGCAATAGCAATAAGACAACATAAGGGGATCAAGGGGATTCGAATTGGGAAGGAAGAGGTTAAACTTTCATTATTTGCAGATGATATGATAGTGTACATAAGCGACCCCCAAAACTCCACCAAAGAACTCCTACACCTGATAAACACCTTTAGTAAGGTGGCAGGATACAAGATCAACTCCAAAAAATCAGTCACCTTCCTATACACAAAGGATATGGAAGCAGAGAGGGAAATCAGAGAAGCATCACCTTTCACGATAGCCACAAACAGGATAAAATATCTTGGGGTAACTCTAACCAAGGAAGTGAAAGATCTATTTGACAAGAACTTTAAGGCATTGAAGAAAGAAATTGAAGAGGATACCAGAAAATGGAAGGATCTCCCTTGCTCTTGGATTGGGAGGATCAACATAGTAAAAATGGCAATTCTACCAAAGGCAATTTACAGATTCAATGCAATCCCCATCAAGGTCCCATCAAAATTCTTCACAGATCTTGAGAGGACAATAATCAACTTTATATGGAAAAACAAAAAGCCCAGGATAGCCAAAAAAATCTTATATAATAAAGGAACTTCTGGAGGCATTACCATCCCTGACTACAAACTCTATTACAGAGCCACAATAATGAAAACAGTGTGGTATTGGCATAAAAACAGAGAAGTCGACCAATGGAATCGTATAGAAGACCCGGATTTTAACCCACAAACCTATGAACACCTCATTTTCAATAAAGGAGCTAAAAGTATACAATGGAAGAAAGAAAGCATCTTCAACAAATGGTGCTGGCACAACTGGATGTCAACCTGTAGAAGAATGAAAATAGACCCATATCTATCACCATGCACAAAACTCAAGTCCAAATGGATCAAAGACCTCAATATCAATCTGAACACACTGAACCTGATACAAGAGAAAGTGGGAAGTACCCTACAATATATGGGCACAGGAAATCGCTTCCTAGGTATAACCCCAGCAGCATAGACATTAAGGGCAACATTGAATAAATGGGACCTACTGAAACTGAGAAGCTTCTGTAAAGCAAAGGCCACTGTCACTAAGACAAAAAGGCAACCCACTGACTGGGAGAAGATCTTCACCAACCCCGCAACTGACAAAGGTCTGATCTCCAAAATATATAAGAAACTCAAGAAACTAGACTTTAAAATGCTAATTAACCCAGTTAAAAAATGGGGCACTGATCTAAACAGAGAATTCTCAACAGAAGAACTTCAAATAGCCAAAAGACACTTAAGGTCATGCTCAACCTCCTTAGCGATCAGGGAAATGCAAATCAAAACAACTTTGAGATATCATCTTACACCTGTCAGAATGGCTAAAATCAAAAACACCAATAATAGCCTTTGCTGGAGAGGTTGTGAAGGAAGGGGTACCCTCATCCATTGCTGGTGGGAATGCAAACTTGTGCAACCACTTTGGAAAGCAGTGTGGCGGTTTCTCAGGAAATTTGGGATCAACCTACCCCTGGACCCAGCAATGCCACTCTTGGGAATATACCCAAGAGATGCCCGATCATATGACAAAAGCATTTGTTCAACTATGTTCATAGCAGCATTATTTGTAATAGCCAGAACCTGGAAACAACCTAGATGTCCTTCAATAGAAGAATGGATGAAGAAAGTGTGGAATATATACACATTAGAGTACTACTCAGCGGTAAAAAACAATGACTTCTCGAATTTTGCATGCAAATGGATGGAAATAGAAAATACTATTCTGAGTGAGGTAACCCAGACCCAAAAAGATGAACATGGGATGTACTCACTCATAATTGGGTTCTAGCCATAAATAAAGGTCAGTGAGTCTATAATTTGATATCCTAAAGAAGCTAAATAAGAAGGTGAACCCAAAGAAAAACATATAGCTATCCTCCTCGTTATGGGAAGTAGACAAGATTGCCGGGCAAAAAATTGGGATCTTGGGGGTGGGGTGGGATGGGGGTAAGGGGAGATGGGGAGAGAAAAGTGAGAAGGGTAGGATGGGGAGAACTTGGGGAAACGGGATGATTGGGATAAAGGAAGGTTGGATAGGGGAGCAGGGAAGCACATATCTTAATTAAGGGAGCCACCTTAGGGTTGGCAAGAGACTTGGACCTAGAGGGGCTCCCAGGTGCCCAAGGCAAGATCCCCAGTTAGTTCCTGGGGCAGCTGAGGATAGGGAACCTGAAATGACCCTATCCTATAGCCATACTGATGAAGATCTTGCATATCACCATAGAACCTTCATCTGGCGATGGATGGAGATAGAGACAGAGACCCACACTGGAGCACCGGACTGAGCTCCCAATGTCCCAATGAGGAGCAGAAGGAGGGAGAACATGAGCAAAGAAGTCGGGACCACGAGGGGTACACCCATCCACGGAGACAGTGGGGCTGATCTATTGGGAGCTCACCAAGGCCAGCTGGACTGGGACTGAAAAAGCATGGGATAAAACCGGACTCTCTGAATATGGCGGACAATGAGGGCTGCTGAGAAGCCAAGGACAATGGCACTGGGTTTTGATCCTACTTCATGTTCTGGCTTTGTGGAAGCCTAGCCAGTTTGGATGTTCACCTTCCTAGACCTGGATGGAGGGGGGAGGACTTTGGACTTTCCACAGGGCAGGGAACCTGACTGCTCTTCAGACTGGAGAGGGAGGGTGAGAGGAGTGGGGGGAGGGGGAGAGGAGTAGGGGGAGGGGGAGAGGAGTAGGGGGAGGGGAAGAGGAATGGGAGGCTGGGAGGAGGCGGAAATTTTTTTTTTCAAAAAAAATAAATAAATAATTTTTTTTTAAAAAGTAATTTGGTGAGAAAAGAATTTATCTCAGTTTACACGATACAGTCCATCATGGAGAGAAGTCAAAGCAGGAACTCAAGGCAGGAGACTGGAGGTGGGAACTAAAGCAGAGACCATGGAGTAATCCTGCAAACTGACTTGCTCATCTACCTTCCCTATACAACTTGCCCAGGGCAAGTAAGCTATGCTCTCCCCAACCCCATCAGCAATCAAGAGAATTCCCCACAGATATGTTCACAGGCCTATCTGATAAAGGCAATTCCTCAGTTGAGGTTTCCTCTTCCCAGGTATGTCAAGTTGACAACCATGTTCTGAGAAATCAAAAGTAAAATTACAAAGAGAGAACAGAAATAAATTAACCAGATACTAGAAAGAGACAAATGTTAATGATGCAAAAAATTTAAATATTTTTAAAACTGACAAACATTTAGGTAGACTTATCAAGATTCAGATGGCAAAAACTCAAGGATGAACGAGGGAATGTTGCTGACGCCGTCTGCTGCCTGCACGAACAAAGCTGTGGAGATGTGAAGAGGTGAAGAGGCTCTTCTAGTTTGGCAGCCCTAGACCCCTGAGGACCCATGACCCAGAAGCTAGACCAGCATTCTTGAGGTTTACTTCAGGTCTGAGAGTCAGAGACCTAAACTCCTGGTTTAGAAGCCAGTGAGTTACTGCTCTAGACCCTCAGCTAGACGCTTACTGCCCTGGCCTTTAACCACAGTATCCCTGACATTTGCCAGCTGTTGTCATTACCAACTTCCAATAGCAGATAGTGACTGCAGTGTTACAATCCCTGGGAAAGCCTGGATGTTGGGACTCTCAGCTACTACAGTGGCAACAGTTACAGCTCTCTTGTCCACAGTGTCAGAACTATTGCCTTTGACTGCAACTAATGCTATAGCTCTCAAGTCTTGGGTTTCAGGACCTTTGGCCCTTAAAGCTTGGCACATCTCTGAAATTCTTCTAGCAACTGGAACCCTCAATCTGCCCCGGCATCTCTGTTCCTCACTGTTTCTTCCCCTACTGATCTATGCTCTAACCACTACTGCTACTGCTGCCACCACCACCCTCCTGCTGCCACCACTACTCCTACAGCCACAACTACCACCACAGCTACTGATCTGCTGCCACCACCACCCTCCTGCTGCCACCACTACTCCTACCGCCACAACTACCACCACAGCTACTGATCTGCTGCCACCACCACCCTCCTGCCACCACTACTCCTACAGCCACAGCTACCACCACAGCTACTGATCTGCTGCCACCACTACTCCTACAGCCACAGCTACCACCACAGCTACTGATCTGCTGCCACCACCACCCTCCTGCTGCCACCACTACTCCTACCGCCACAACTACCACCACAGCTACTGATCTGCTGCCACTGTTTCCAAGTTACAACTCAGCCTGCTCTACTAATGATAAAGATCAAAAGGAGACAAACCCACTTAAGAAAATCTTTTTAATAAAGCTAATATACACCACCAGAAGGCCACATAAGACAGTAGTACCAGAATGCCTTGAAAAGAAAGTCAAAGAGTCTGCTTATGTAGCCAAAGGGGGGTGAGTGGCAGGGAAGTTTTGCACCAGTCATTCCATGCCCCTTCATGCAAATCGAGGATCGTGTTTGCCCCCACTATAGATTTTCTACTGGGTCACCATGGAAAGAACTCCCACATTGGCCTGGATGAAAATGACTTCGAATTAGGAGTGCACTGAGGCTGGCAATGGCAAAAAGACTGACCCAAGCTGTTTGAACAGTTGTAGTGCCTTCGGGAGTCACATACTGCACAGCTTACTGAATACATCCAGAGAGTGTTCAAAGCAGCTGCCATGAGGGAGGTCTGAACAGCGGGTAAAAAGGAGCTGCTTTGTTGCACATCCTGCAATCAAGGCAGAGAGGCACCATGCCAAACTATGGTCCATCAACTGTTCCTAGGTAGCCAAATCAGCCCTCAACATCTGAAAATAAAATTAAAATGGATGTTGATTAACACTAATGCTACCTAAACAGTATTGAAACTGCTCTTCTCTGCTCTGAGTCAAATGGGGAGAAATGAATCATTTCATCACATTACTATGGAAAAGAATGTTAGCCACAAATGAGGTATTATGAATAAATGGGACAATTCCTCAAAGCAGATAAACTTCCCAACTGACTCAAGGCAAAAATCAACATAAACCTTTCATGAGTAGGGAGACAGAATCAGTGTTGGAAAATTTCTCACAAAATAAAAGCTCAGGACCAGATTGTTTGCTGGTAAATTTTACCAAAACTTTAAAGAATAAATACACAAAACTTTCTGAATAACAATATAAAAGAAAACACACTACTAATCCATTTTACAAAGCCAGTATTATCTTCATACTGAAACAAGACAAATATTTCACAGGGAAGTAAAACCATAAACCAAAAGTCCTTAGGAATAAGAACATGTAAATGCTCAATAAAATTTTACCACATACACAAAAGGAATTACACATCATAACCAAGTAGGGCTTATCCTATGAATACAAGGTTATTTTGATATGCTAAAAAAAAAATCTTTCAGTGTAATAAACCATATTGATGGGATAAGGAAAAGAACAATAGGATCATCTTAATAAATGCAAGAAAAGTATCCAATACTTCATCTTAATAAATGCAAGAAAAGTATTTAACAAAGTCCAATACCTTCTCATGATAAAATTCTCAACAAAGTAAGGACAGACGGGAATGTCAGCCTAATAGAGGGAATCTATGAAAAACTCACACAGACAGCAAGTGTTTGTGATCTAAATGTGAAATGCTGCCCACAGACTCTTGTGTTGGAATGCTTAGTTCCAAGCTGTGATACTGCTGTGATGAATCTGTGGAACCTTTGGGAGGTAGAACCTAGCTGCAGGATGAGGGTCACTGTAGATGGACATCACAGGCCAACCTTGCTTTCCGGTTAACGACATGTAAAAATGAATACCTGCTACAAGTTCCTGCCACCACAAACGGAGCCTAGCTGTCTCCACCTGAGAAACCATTCCCACCATGATGGACAGGATCTTCTCACACCAAAAGTTGAAATAAATCCTTCCTTCTGTAAAATTATTTCTTGTCAGCTATTTTGGTCACAGCAATAATAAATGCAGTTAAAAAATTGCTAAAGACTTAGAATTTTCCTTTTAAGAAATGAACAAGAACACCATAAAGGTATTTGGTTTTGCAGACTGGATTTATCAAAATTTTAAATGTTTGTACTTTGAAGAATATAATAAAGATAATCTATGAAGTAAAAAAAATATTTGCAAAGCATATATTTGACAAAGAAATTTTTACACTGAATATATAATAGCTTACTATGATTAAACAGTAAAAAGACAAAACAGCCATGAGATTAGAATAAGTGCATAAGTGTACATGTGGCCATATCATGAAATATATTTACTATCATTACTTATTAAGATGATAAAAATCAAAACCACAAAGAGATACATTTCAGAAGTATTAAGAGAATACAGCTGAATAAATTTTAAAAAAAGAGAGAGAGAGAGATGTGTAGCTCAGTAGCAGAGTACTTACCTAGCATGTGTAAAGCTCTGGATTCACCCCCAAACCCCTCTTCCCAAGGCATCCCCAATGCATGAACATGTGAGCAAGCAAGCACACACACACACACACACACACACAAAACAGACATTAACAAGTACTGGCAAGGCAAGGAAAACTTATCACTTACATTGCTGGTGGGATTATAAAATCATTAAGCTACTCTGAAAAACAGTTTGGCAGTTCCTCAAAAGGTTAAACATGGAGCTACAAGATGACCAGCATTCTACTCCTAGGTGTAAATCCAGTAAAAACAGAAATTCCCATGAAAACATCTGTGCATGAGTGTTCATCACAGCATCAGTCACAGTAAGTAAAAAGTAGAGACAACTCAAATGTCCATCAACTGATGAATGGGTAAATGAAGTGACAAAATGCAGCATGTCTATATAGTAGACCAGTATGGGCCATAAAAAAAAATAAAATACTGGTACATGCTATAGGATGTATGAGCCTAAACAACATTATGCTCAGTAAAAGAAACCAAACACAAAAGGCCACATGTTATTTGATTGCATTTACATTAAGCATCTGGAGTTGGCAAATCTATACAGACATGAATAGATAAGTGGTTGCCAGGTATGAGGGAAGACAGGAAATAAGTAATAAGAGCATGGTTTCTCTTTGAGATAATAGAACGCTCTGGAATGTAATAGTGGTGGTGGTAGTTGCACAACTTTCAGAATTTATAACAAAACTACTGATCTGTATGTTTTAAAGTGTGAATTTCATGGAATTACAACTCTGTTTTAGGAAAGTATGTTTAAGGATTAAAAAAAGAGAAAGAGGCAAAAGAGAAGACTCAGAGGCTAAGAGCATCTGCTGTTCTCGCAGAGGACCGGGGTTCAGATTTCAGCACACACATCCTGGTTCACAACCATCTGTAACTCCAGTCCCAGAGGATCCAACACTCTCCTGACTTGTGCCAGCACCAGGCACACTCACTATGCACAGACATACATGAAGGCAAAACACTTATATGCACAAAATAAGATATTTTTAAGTGAACGAAAAAAGAAAGAAAATTGTAAAAGACCTTTTTTAAAACAGGGTCTCACTATGTGGCCCCGGTCAGCTTGAAATTACTAGAGATATACTTGCCTCTGCCTCCCAAGTGCTGGGATTAAAGACATTCACCACCACATATCTAGCTAAATAAGACATTTTCATGAGGAAAGAATGCACATTTTTTTTCAGAGAAAATGAAACAGAAAATTTGACAAAACTTCACAAAAGAATTTTAAAATAATGAACCCTATCTGAGATGAAAGTTTGAAACATTATATAAGAAGAATAAAAATGAGCTGGATGGTGTGGTGCACATCTTTAACCCCAGCACTCATGACGCTGAGGCAGATGGAAGCTAGCCTAGTCCACAAAGCAAGTTCCAGGACAGCCAAGACTGTTACACAGAGAAACCCTGTCTCAAAAAAAACCAAAAACAAAAAGAAGAGGAGAAGGAGGAAGAAGAATGATGGCAAATATGTCAGAAAACTTACCTCTGATTTATAAAATGACAACAGAGCTGTGTGAAGGTGAAATAAACAGTATGAAGAGTGTGACAGAAGCTTATAAAAACCCAAAGAGAAATAAAAGAACTATAACTACAACATTATACAAAAATAATAATGTTTTGATTAACTTCAGTCAGTATATACATAGTAGGAATATAATCAATAGAGACACATTTTGTTCTAGTTATATGAAATGTCCAGAATAGGCAAACTCATAGACACAGAATGCAGATCAATGGTTGCTTAGGGCAAGCAAGGTGGGAGGGGTATTATGGGGGATTCAGGACTGACTACCAATGGGTGTAAGGTTTCTTTGAAGGAAATGTTCTAGAACTGATTGTGATGATCGTTGTACAACTCTGAACAGACTAAAAATAACCAACTTACACACTCTGAATGAACTATGCAGCACAGAAAATCTACCTCAATAAAGCTGGGGCCATTTTTTTTTTCTTTTTTAATGGAAGCATGCAGTGAAAAAATATCAACAGAAACACTGAGAAAAGGCTAATTGACTGGCAGGCTTCACTACTGGCTGATCGGGTAACAAAACGAGAACTCACGAGGGGTTTCTCCCTCCAACGTTTTCTCTCAGGTCTTTCATCTTCTCCAGAGAATTCCCATTTTCTTGAAGTGAAAGAGAGGGAAAAGGGCAGTGTACACTCCAACAGATGCATGAAAGCTCGGATGTAAGGTTTCCAAAGTTCAGTGAGATTTCCACTCAGTTTTCATTTTCATCCCCAAGAGATGTCATCTGTCATAATCAGTATGTGTTTGTCACTGTTACCACAATTAATTTTTTTTTTTTTTGCAGAGCACCAACTTCCATCTCCTTGGCTCAGGAAAACTGGAAAGATTCACATAATATACATAGATTTTCAATAAAATTGCCTTATTATGAGCAAATCTTATCCATGCCTTTCAGAAGACTCGGTGTTTCCAAGAGTCAAGCCTACTTCCAAACTTGAAGACAATCATACTACTCTTCTACCTACTTTCTGGAAATTACTTTTTTGCATACAAACACATCCATGGGTTTTGTTTTGTTCTGTTCTGTTTCTTTTTTTGCCTTCATTTTTATTCTGTGCATTGGTAGAATGCCTACTTGTATGTTTGTGAACCACACCGTACGCAGTGCTGGTGGAGGTCAGAGAGAGCACTGGATCCTTCGTACTGAAGTTACAGGCTGCTCTTCCAGAGGACCTGGGTTCAATTCCCAGCACCCACATGGAAGTTCACAACTGTGACTCCGGTTCCAAAAGACCCAATAACCTCACACAGACATAGTTGCAGGCAAAACATCACTGTACATACAATAAAAATAATAAAAAAATGTTTTATGGGGGCCTAGAGAGATGGCCCAACAATTATAAGTACTTGTTGCTCTTGCAAAATACCTGTGTTCAATTCCCAACATCTACATAGTGATTCACAGTCATCCATCACCCCAGTTCTAGCTGATCCAACATGTAGGCACATGGTGCATATATACACATACAAGCAAAATATTCCAAGTAAAGTGAATAAATCTGAATTTTTTAGAATGTTTTATAATGTTACAGGTAGCATTATACAGTAAGAAATATACCAGTTTTGAAATTTGTGATACAAATTTCTTTTAAGTTTTTTGTTTTTGTTTGTTTTGTTTTTCAAGACAGGGTTTCTCTGTATAGCCCTGGCTGTCCTGAAACTTGATCTGTAGACTGAGATCCTTGAACTCAGAACTCAAAGATCCAGCTGCCTCTACCTCCTGAGAGCTGGGATTAAAGGTATACATCACTACCACTCGGCTAAGTATTTAAAACATGCCTCTTTTAGATTCCTCTAACAATATCCACAACATATATGGCTGTTGTCTTCTTACTGGCTGTGTCAGCTCTGTGTGTTTCAGCATACTCATCTACATAAAATCTATGTAATAACGATAGTGCTTTCACCATGTGAGGATTAAGCAGGGTAATATATGTAAAGTCCTAGTTTATAGTAGATGTTCAAAAGCCACTGAAGAAACAACCAGAGCTGTGATGTAGCTCAATGGTAGAGCACTTGATCAGACTGTATTATGCCCTGGGTTTACTCTTCAGGACTGAAAAAAAAAAGATGAGAATGCTTATGAGTACAAGATACATCACTTTTTGCTCTTCACAGATCAAGATAGTCTCATGTTTCAAATACAGAATTTATAACAGGAATTTCTGAAAATATATATGCTTTTCCTTATACAAAACAATAATACAAAAGTAACCATTAAAAACTGATGATTATTTTAACATCTGATTCAAACTGTTACTAATTTACTCTTATAAGTAGTCCATTTGTTTATAGGAATTTACTTTAACAAATGTATTATCCATAATGATAATAAATAATTGTTTAGTATAGTAACACATACATATATTCTTCATAGCCATTATAAATACTTTCTTATTAAAATTATTGTGAGTCAGGTATGGTGGTGCACACTTCTACTCCCATTAAATTAAGTGAAGCACGTAGGAGGCAGAGGCAGACAGATTCCTGTGAGTTTGAGTCCAGTTTGGTCTAAATAGAGTTCCAAGAGACCTAAGAGAAATATTACCTAAATAGAGTTCCAAGCCAACCAGTGTGATATAGAAATACCTTGCCTCGAAAAACATAAAAATTTATTTAAAAAATTACCTTTGTAAAGTAAAACCAATTTATGATAAAACTCTTCGAGTACTACTGCAGTGCTCACTATTTCACTGATCTTATAGATGAAGAGCACCTCGTGTTTTAAGAAGGTTTTCAAAAGCCCATAATATAAATCTATATTTTGCTTCAATTTAAGAGCTATAAAGGCTTTTCTATCTTTGAAGGTATTTATTAAAAATTACATCTTAAATACTCTACAGTGAAAGTAAGTTAGCCTAGAATCCTGATAGGGGTCAGAGTAATAACACAAAATGGACAAATGACACTGTCATTCTACTTAAATTATTTAAGTTATTTAATTTGACCTGTAGATAGTCTCTTGTCTTCTCATCATGCCTGACTTTTAAGTGGGAGGTCTTCATTCATGATGATCCTTTAATGGAAGCAAAGCTTTCTCCATTTAACCCATGCTGTTATCAATCATGTACAGGGATAAATGAGCCTGTAAGATTTTGCCAGTATCACAAATGACACTGTGACCTGAGGCCAACATCTTTATTTGCTTCTCCAGTGATTCACTTCAACAGATATTAACCAATTTTATAATCCATGAAAGGCAAAATTAAAGGACACCATCCATAAAACAGAATAATTCCTATCAGCAACAAAGCGATGTGTGTATTATCTTATAAATTATATGGCCACACAGTGTGGAAATGTAATGAAGTCAAGATGGTAATAACCAAATGCCTAGGGCAAGCGCTAATATGCATTTAATCACACAGCATGAAACCGTTTGTCACAACAGTTGAAAGCGTGTGTACATAAAATACATGAGTCACGTCCTTATTGTTATACTCTAACGGCATCAATTTCACACTATCGTTTCACATAATAACAATCAGTAAGCTTTGACATTAACTAAAACTTTCAAAAATAAAACAAAATTGTCAATAATTTCTTCATAAATGTAAGAATCAACTCGATTCTTCAATAACTAAAACGTTTTTTCCCAAAAATTCTTTGCTAAACAACGATCACGTCCAGATTTCTAATGTGTGTCCAAAGCTGGTTGCATCACACTTCCTTTAGTTGTTAGGAACAACACATTTAGGACTTAAATTTATTATCAATTCCATCTGATAAATATACCTCCTTTACAAGTAATTGCTAAAGTTGTATTTAACTACAAAATATAGATCATATTTGTCACAAAATGTGAATCCTGGTGCAAAACTATCCACTTGTCACACATAAATTGGTGTGATGTGTACACTGAAAAGGATTAATAAAAATTATAAACTGATTTGAAAAGACATAAACACTAATTATCTAATATTGGCAACAAGACTCACTGGGAGTCTCCTGTCTACCAAGCCCTCTGTAATCTTATAGTATTGTAAATACCACATTTCTAAAGGGTCCCTCTACAAGCAAAGAGCTGAGAGGTCCTTTATGGAACTGGCTGTATTCACACTTAACACGTTCTCTCCTATATTTTATTTTCAATAGTTGCCTTAGCCATTATTCTATAATTTTTTTAATCAGTGACCAGATCTTACTCACTTTTGTATTCTCACTTCATCAAATACAATAATTTACAAAAGGCAGACATTTAATTAATACCTGGAAAGCTGAATGATACACTGGCAAGAAAAGATCATTCATATCCTTTGGAAAAGCTAGTAAAGGACATTAGGAAGCCATGATTCAAAGAAAGGCAGCATACACAATCAGAGTGATTCTAAGATAAGTGGTTTTTCAACAGACAGGTTGGGTTGTTTTTGTTTTGTTGTTTGTTTGGTTGGTTTTTCAAGACAGGATTTCTTTGTGTAACAGCCCTGGCTTTCCTGGACCTAAAACTCAATCTGTAGACCAGGATGGCCTCATACAGATCTGCCTGCCTCTGCCTCCCTAGCACTGGGATTAAAGGCATGTGCTAATACCACCCAGCTGGGGTTTTTTGTTTTGTTTTGTTTTGTTGGCTGTTTTTGTTTGTTTGTTTGTTTGTTTGATTGGTTGGTTGGTTGGTTGGTTGGTTTGGCTTTGTTTTAGTGTGTGTGGGAGTTAGTTTTTAATGTATTTTATTTTATGTGTGAGTGTGTGAGTGACTACATACATGTTTGTGCTCCACATGCATGCCTGGTGCCAGCAGAGGCATCAGACTCCCTGGAGCTGTGATTCCAGGCAGTTTTGAAACGACTGTTTTGGATAGTGAGAACTGAGCCCAGGTCCTTTGCAAAGCTATAATAAGTGCTCTTATCCACTAAGCCATCTCTCCAGCCCCCAAATAATTGTTTTTAAAGGTATTAAAAAGCTTTTTTTAAAAATCTATAAAGGACGTTACAAAACAAATAATTATACAATAAAAGATATGGAAGAATATCTGTAGAGAGACTTTTATTTTATTTTGTGAAGATGGGCCCGTTCTGTACTGCCGAGGCTGGTCCTGAAGTCCAGGCTCAAGTGACAGTCCTGTCTCTACTTCTCAAGTAGTTAGAACTACAGGCAGCATGCTACCATGCCTGGCTAGATTTGTTTTTCTGGTGATGATGGTGGCAGTGGTAGTGTTAGAGACTGAGCCCAAAGCCTCATTCATGCTAGGCTAGATATTCTACAAGTAAACTACACTTCTAGCTTTGTATTTTTTAAAAAAAGTCACATTTCATATATATAGATAATAGAGGAAAAATAGCATAATTCACTACATCTTTCTGCTTTAGAAATAAGTAACACAAATTTAAGTTGATGGCCTTTCCAGAAAGGTATTTACAATATGGATAATGAATATATTCCACTAAGTATAGCCTAAGATATGACAGGCATAAAACATCAGATGTGATATAAAAGACAGAGTGGGTGGGGCTTGGGGGCATACGCCTTTAATCCTAGCACTTGGAAGGCAGAGACGGGTGAGTTTCAGAGTTTCAGGGCAGCCAGGGCTATATCGAAAGACTCTGTCTAAAAAAAAACCACCAATCAAACAAAAAGAGAGTAGGTAAACAAGTAAACAGAAGAAAGGTAAACACCCAAAGTCCCAGTGCCCACCTCAACCACCTCATCTGTAAAGATGGCTCACTAAGTTTGTGTGTCTGTGAATCGTGCATATACTGTCTTGTAAAAACTAATTACAAATACAACAGCAAATTAGATCAGATGGAAACTGTCACTCAAGATAGAAAGCTCTGGTTTTACAAACCTATGGAAAAAGAGACTTTAGACTACTGAGGATCTCAAGAAATAGTTCTTGGAGAAAGATTTTCATACAGACATTAAACAGGAGGTACCAAATTTATCTGGAGAACAGAAATGCAGTGTTAACTCACACAGATTTATCTGAAGAAGTCAAGGTCATTGATAATTATTTTTACAAAATGAGACTGAAGTGAGATACAAGGAGGAAGTTTAAGGTCGTAAGCAATCAAGAAAAGATAGAGCATAAAACCGAAAACTATTTCCATCTTGTAGAAAGAAACACAATTAAAAAACAGAAAGGAGAATAGTCAAAGAAGTAAGATACAGCAAATGTCCAGAGGACTTTCAGTGAATGCTGAGCTTTGTGGACAAAGGGAAATCTACTTTCCCTTCCTTAAGCGAGTAGGCAGGTAATAGTGAAATTCCAAAATGAATAGATTATAAGATTCAGGGTGACCGTAGTCAGACTCAGTGCCGTGCATCTACGGTCGCAGCTGCTTGGGGAGTTGGAAGACTATGAGCTTGAGGTCAGCCATGACAATGCAGGGGAAAAGTATAAACCTGATTGTAAAATTTCAAAAACATGAACCTTAAAGCCTAAAGAAATAATACAAGCAGATAATGGAAACAAAGAAAATATAATTCATTCAGGGACCAGATATGGCTCAGAGCTGCTCTTTCAGAAGAACCAGGTTCAGTTCCCAGCACCAGCACAGGTAACTCCTGGTGTTCCAGGGATACAACAACCTCTTCTGGTCTCTGAGGACACCAGATATACACATGGTACACATATATACAGGCAAACAACCTTTCACATAAAAAAAACACTAAAAACAAGAACATATTTAAAAGAATAGAAGTTGAGTCTAAAAGTTCCATCTTCCCAGAACCTGCCACTCAGGAGACTGAGGCAGGGGGATTCTGAGTTCAAGGCTAGCTACAAGGAGAATTTAATTCAGGCCTGCCTGAACTAAATAACAAAACTTGATCTTAAAATAAGAAAGCAGACAGACAGGCACGCAGACTTACTTTTTCCTCAAGGAATTCTAAAACAGAAACATAAGTACATATAAGATAAAATTGTAACAATTTGATCATGTATGACAGCATACATGCTGCACGGAATATTACAGCAACACAAGGAAGGAACATCAAAGCCAGCACTGGAAAATCAAGGATATCTTGGGAAGGTGAGACTTACAGAAGCAAGTGACTTCTAGGTTGAGGCTTCAAATCTAAAATGTCAGAACATTAGTAAAATGAAAAATTAGGCAAGGTTATTTCAGAAGAGAAAAGAGAATAATTAAAGGCATAAATGGAAGAAATATTTTAAATAAGAAAATAAACAAGGTTGCCACAAAAAACAAAAATAAAACAAATAAAATTTTACATTTTTATGTATTTGCTAAGATTTATCTTCATTTCTAATTATGTGTATATATGTAGACGTCATGATTGTGTGGGTGCCTTTAGAGGCCAGAAGAGTCACTGGACCCTCTGGAACTGGAGTTATAGGAAATTTTGAGCCTCCTGACATGGGTGCTAGGAACAAGACCCTGGTCCCCTGGAAGAGCAGCAAGTGCTCTTAACAGCTGAACTGCCCCTCCAGTCTTCCTAAGTGAACCTTTTCTAATGAATGCCTCACTTCTTGTTTTTCTAAGCTATACCTATGGTTCAGACCATGTTATTAGCATCTTACATATAAATCCATTTTCTTAGGACCTATTCTATATAATTCTGTCTTGAGGGATAGAGAGATGGCCCAGTAGTTAAGACCACTAGCTGCTCTTCCAAAGAACCTGGGTTTAATTCCCAGCATCCACATGGCAGCTCACAACTGTCTATAACTCCAGTTCAGGACTTCTGACACCATCACACAGACATAGATGTAGGCAAAACACCAATGATCATAAAAAAAATTTAAAAAAATATCTTCTGTTCTTTATTAATTTATAATTTTTTCATAATGTTGTCTTTCATTAGCTATTTGTAAAATATTCATTTAGCTCTAAAATCTCGAAAACAGTAAGTATTTGATAAATATTTAAATTACTGTATTAGAAAAATCATAAAAGGACATTTTGAGTTTCTTGAAAGATTACTCTTTTCAGCAAGTTTTATGAGGGATAGAAAACCTGACAGAAACTTTAAAATGAACTAAATATAAGTCTGAAGTGTGCAAAGATGTGAAGGAACTGAAAGCATTCTCCATATGAGGATCATATGAACCGTGATAACATGAGCTAACTACTACAGGTACTGCCACATTCCTAGAACGATATTGTGGGAATTCTAGTCTACAAACCTGTTCAAGTTCTTCATTTCACTATAGGCCTAAGTTGATTATACAGATTAAATTTCCAATAAATAATATAATTCTCATTTATCTGTTACCACAACTAACAGAAAATAATTTAGCAATCACAACATCATTCACTTCCTTCAACTATAGTCCTCTGCACATGTCCCAGTGTGCGTTCCATTAATAAATTCTTCACAAAATAAAATAGGGCCCTACAGTGGAGTAGAACTACAGAGAATGATCCGTTCATGAGTCAAGAAATCAGTGTAGGGGGCTGGAGAGAGGGCTCAGCGTTTACAAGCACTTGCTGCTCTTCCAGAGGACCTGGATTCAATTTCCAGCTCTGGCATGGTTGTTTACAGTCTGTAACTCCAGCTTCAAGGGGGATCTGACACCCTCTTCTGGCCTCTGTGGGTACTGCATGAACATGGTAGACATACATGCAGGCAAAACACACACACAAAATAGAAATAAATAAATGTAAAAAAAATTAATAAAAATAAATCAATGTTTTAGACCTTGACCAGGACTTCTTTTAATAAAGCAGTTGCCTATACAAAAATAAAATAAAAATAAAATAGAAAAGTACTATCCTGAGTGAGGTAACCCAGACCCAAAAAGATGAACATGGGATGTACTCACTCATAATTGGGTTCTAGCCATAAATAAAGGTCAGTGAGTCTATAATTTGATATCCTAAAGAAGCTAAATAAGAAGGTGAACCCAAAGAAAAACATATAGCTATCCTCCTCGTTATGGGAAGTAGACAAGATTGCCGGGCAAAAAATTGGGATCTTGGGGGTGGGGTGGGATGGGGGTAAGGGGAGATGGGGAGAGAAAAGTGAGAAGGGTAGGATGGGGAGAACTTGGGGAAACGGGATGATTGGGATAAAGGAAGGTTGGATAGGGGAGCAGGGAAGCACATATCTTAATTAAGGGAGCCATCTTAGGGTTGGCAAGAGACTTGGACCTAGAGGGGCTCCCAGGTGCCCAAGGCAAGATCCCCAGTTAGTTCCTGGGGCAGCTGAGGATAGGGAACCTGAAATGACCCTATCCTATAGCCATACTGATGAATATCTTGCATATCACCATAGAACCTTCATCTGGCAATGGATGGAGATAGAGACAGAGACCCACACTGGAGCACCGGACTGAGCTCCCAATGTCCCAATGAGGAGCAGAAGGAGGGAGAACATGAGCAAAGAAGTCGGGACCACGAGGGGTACACCCATCCACGGAGACAGTGGGGCTGATCTATTGGGAGCTCACCAAGGCCAGCTGGACTGGGACTGAAAAAGCATGGGATAAAACCGGACTCTCTGAATATGGCGGACAATGAGGGCTGCTGAGAAGCCAAGGACAATGGCACTGGGTTTTGATCCTACTTCATGTTCTGGCTTTGTGGAAGCCTAGCCAGTTTGGATGTTCACCTTCCTAGACCTGGATGGAGGGGGGGAGGACTTTGGACTTTCCACAGGGCAGGGAACCTGACTGCTCTTCAGACTGGAGAGGGAGGGGGAGAAGAGGGGGGGGAGGGGGAGAGGAGTGGGGGGAGGGGGAGAGGAGTGGGGGACTGGGAGGAGGTGGAAATTTTTTTCAATAAAAAAATAAATAAATTTAAAAAAATAAAAAAATAAATAAAATAAAATTATAGAAGAAAAAATAAAATAGAAAAGTATCTATTGTTCGTGCATTTTGGATGTGGTATAAAGAAAATAAAAAAACAAACAGCAATGTCCTAGAACACTTTATGGTTGCAGTATCTGCATGAATCATTTGGTCAGGTCATGGCACGGGAGAAGCTGTCAGCATATGAAATTCACTACTGTCAGATCAACAGCATCAGTGGGTTTAGGATAGGCAGTCGACACTGGAAACACTATGCTGCCGCCTAGTGGGCACTATGATTTAAAAGCGACTCAGCCATTAAACATTCTCAAGTCACGTAAACTCACTTCATATGTTATCAAAGTATAAATCTGATTTTTTTTCCCATAACCCATTAACCACCTTAGGCCAACCCATTAACTGACGAGTGTTGTCAGTACACAAGCTGGCCAAAGAACTGAAAAAGACTAGAGAGCGTGTTCCACCACACAGAGTTTGCTGATTTTGAGGCTCGTGTTTCTTTTGCCTCTTGAGGTACAAAACAAAGATAGTCATAGACATTTGTCACAACTAAGGCAAAACTTCAACGTGAGGTAGAAGAGCAAGACAATGCAGGAATAATTTAGACCCATAATTCAATTCGGCATTTTAGGGATTAAGAAGACAGCAATTTTATTCCCAGAAAATTTTCATTTAAATCTGTCTGTAAAAAGCACACCTAAAGAATATTGTCAAGTCCCTGCATGCCGGGGCTAAGGCAGGAGGATAAAGAGACGTCATCCTGCACTACGAATCAAGACCTTGACTCAAAACCCAAATTTTAGAAAATTACTAGAAGAATAAAGAAAAAAAACCTAACAATTTCCTTGGATATTTCCAAGGCAATCATACTTACATAATTTGGAGAGTTAGAATTTTTGCCCTATGCTTGGACTATTCCGTAAATCCCGCCAATTCACTGACTTATTAAAATGTGACAAAACTCTGAGCAGCCGACTTCTTTAAAACTTTTTCACATGAATGGCCAACATTCAATGTTGTATTTAAAAGGTAAGTAGTAAAAAGTAAAACCCTAAAGCACACAGCACACGCGTCTCTCACTACACACAAGGCGTCAGCGCCGCCGACCAGAAGACCCCCGGGCGGCGGCTGGCGGTGGAAGGTTCTAGACACACCTGACAGAGACTCGAGGCTGACGACCGGAAAGTCGGCGCGAGGATTCGGCGGAACGCCCGATGTCCAGGGCAACCTTTCTAAGAACCCAGGGTGAAAATATCAGCGTCGCCTCCTAAATGGCCCAACAGCAACCTGGTGATCCCGTTACCTCAGCGGAGACCGCGGGCTCCGGGTCGCCGCCCAGCATTTCCGGTTCATCTTTGCCCACGCAAAGGCGCTTCCGGTTTACAAGCCGCAACTGAGAATAGTGGGCGTTCCCGAGGGCCTGGGAAAAACTGTGTTAAACGTTTAGTTTATTTCATTATTTTGGTACAAGCGCCTAGGAAAAACATTAATAGCATGGTCTATGCTTCTCTTTAAACGTCCATTGCCTTTTGTATCTTTATTTAGGGGGTGAGGGCGAAGAAGGTGTTGAGATTGTCTCACTATGGCGTCTAGGCTGGCCTGGAACTCACGGAGATCCACCTGCCTCTGCAGCCAAAGTGCTGGAATTAAAGGCGTGTGCCACCATGCCCCGATAGTATCCGTTTTAAACAGTCTTTGAAACGAGTAGAGAGAAAGGAAAACAAACAAACAAACAAACACTTTAATCCCAGCACTCGGGAGGCAGAGACAGGCGGATCTCTTGCGTTTGCTGCGGGCCTGGTCTACAGAGTGAGTTCCAGAGTAGCTAGGGATACACTGAGAAACCCCGTCTTGAAACAACAAAAACAAACAAACAAAAAAAGGTGTTGCTCATTGGGAACAATGAAAAGCGTGAGAGTAGGAGTGCAGGCACCTTTCCATTTAAGACCTTACAATTTGGGGTCTTTGAATCTCATGAATGTGTTTTCCATTCAAGACGACAATGTCACTTCGTGTGTGTGTGTGTGTGTGTGTGTGTGTGTGTGTGTGTGTGTGTGTGTGTGTGAAATATTAAATAGAAAAGGAAATGTAGGGACTGGCAAGATGGTTCTGCAGACTGAGAAAACATGGAGGTGAAGGGGGTGGAGAAAAGAAGGGGAGAAAGAGACAAGAGTTTTGTTTTGCTTTTTTAAAAAGATACATATATATATACATATATATATATATTAGATATGTTAAAGCAAATGTCAAATGTCATTTTTTATAAGATGGAGAAAGTGTTGGGAGATGGGGTTGGAGAGATGGAAAGTGAATCTAGAAAGATCTGGAGCGGGGTGGATATAATCAAAACATAGAATAGCCTCAAAGATTTTATAAAAGTATATATATTTAAATCGCAGTTAGAGAAAAAATCCGGTTTATAGCACTCATCTATAAAATTTCTATCTATTTGTTCAAATGCTTTATTTTTAATTTTAAAGAAAAAAAATTTTATTCACACTGATGATTGCACCTGAAGGGGCCTTGGAGTCAATGCAGAACACACCCAGACACCAAATTCTCAGCAAAAAGGAGATTCATTACCCTGGCATGATGGAGAGGGAGCGCGGTGTCCTCTGGACGGTAGCGGCTGTCTCTGCAGGAGTGGGTGTAAGGAGAAAGGGGAAGCGTAGAAAGCACAGGCTAGGGTGAGTCGCTAAGTCCTCATTGGATGCATGAGTCAGTGTAGCCAAGTAACCAGTTCTGATTGCTGGGCCTTGGAGTTTAAGTCAGGCAGAAAGAAGTGGAATAGACTTGGTGCTAGCTTTAGGTACCTAATCCAACCATTTAGCAAGGGAGAGGGAAGGGATGAAGGCAAAATCTGCTGAAGTCACGTTTGACATTCTCAGGCCTGTTAGAGAGTCCTTAAGCACCGAGTCTCTATTCTGAAACCTAACAATATTGCACTATTGAGAACTCATTCAACCTAAGTATTAATATAATATGTTCTAGGCCTACAGAGTTTGTCCATGCTACCAATATCTGAATGACAAGGTCTCTGAACTTAAATCTCTAACCATGCTATCAATAAAAACATATTTAGGAGTTGGAGAGATGACTCTGTGGTTAAGAAGGTCTGAGTTCAATTCCTAGCATCCGCATCCAGTGGCTCACAACCAGATATAATTTCAGTGCCAAGGAGATTCCATGCTTCAGACCTTCTCAGGTACCTGCACTCATACACACATGTAATTTTACAAAAATAAAATTGGACTGAAGAGTTGGCTCAGTGGCTAAGAGTACTTGTTGCTCTTTCAAAGGACCGGAGTTCAATTCCCAGCACCCACATGGCTGCTCAAAGTTGTTAATTCTTCCAATCCCAGGAGACTCACTCTTCTGGCCTCAGTGGACATCAGACATGCATACAGTCCACCAACACACATGCAAACACTCGTAACCACAAAATAATAAAATAAATCTAAAATAAAATTCAAATAACCTGGAGCTGGAGTTACAGGTGGTTTAAGTCACCCAGCATGGGTACTAGGAGATGAACTTGAATCGCCTGGCAGAGCAAGCAGTGTATGCTCTTTTTTTTTACAAAATTATATATATATATATATATATACTTATATATATAATAACATGACATATCTATGTACAACATGGCTGGGACATTGAAGAAACTATACAGTGAGGTTCAGCATTGTCCCCTTCCCACATGGACTTTAGATTAAGTATGACAGCATGAGAAAATGGAGCAAAAAACACAAAAATTATATACAATTACAATGGGAGCCAAGGAGTTTGGGGGCCAGGGAGATGTTTAGACCCTTTCCCGACACACACAGCGACAAACTCGTCAGACCTTCTACGGGCACACCGGAATCTGTGAAGGGAGACAGACTGCATCATCCTGCTCTTTTGAGCAGTTCTCACTCAGGTCCTCTCTGCTGTTACCGAGCAGGGGGCACTCAGTAAGATCCAGGCCAAACTAGTGACGACACAGCAAGGCTGGCTGCTGTCGTCCTCCCCACTCTCCGCCTCCACCAGTGAATCATCTGCTAAGGCCCAGATGCTCCAACTGGCAGGAGCCTTGACTCCTCGGGGCCAGCTCCGTTCATCCCGTCTTCCTCCATGCCTAACATACAGCTAGCATCAGATTCCACCTGAAGCACGAATGTTTCCTCAGGCCCATCCAGTCTGCTGCCAGAGCGGTTTGCAGCAGCTAGGGTCAACTGTAGACCAGGAAAATGGGAGAGTCAAAACACTTCCAGGGCTGGCTTCTTCAGACTTACTCTCCCTCCCCTCCTCCCTCAAGAAGGCCTTGTCTGAAGGTGTGGCCCTTAAATCTCAAACTTTCTCTCTTCCCATATAGCGCCCCTCCTGTTCCCCTGGACTTCTAGCTTTACAGAGCTGAGGCTTAGCAAGGGCCTGCCTCGGTTGGTTTTAAGATGAACGGCAGTTAGGGCAGGTGTAGGATTTTAGTCAGAATTAGCCTTCACGGTTCCTGCTCTGCAGAGATGAGGAACAGACTCAGAGGTCACATGACCCAGCCAAGCTCATAGTGCTGCTGGGCCCGAGCAGCACTGGAGCCAAGCCTGGTGTTCCGACCCTACGCTCTTCCCACTCTCCCAGCATACGCTCCGAAGCTACATGCTGAAAGAGAAAAGATCAAGCTTTCCACTCCTTGAGAAGCAGGGCAATTGTTGGAGGGACACAACAGAGAGGTTAGGTGGGCACTGTGGTTTTAGGCAAGCAAATCCCTTCTCCTCTTTGAAGGTTCCCTAAACACCCACAATGGGAACACAAAGCACAGAGGCCTAAGGGACGACTTAGAAGCACAGAGAGCGTCTCCTTTCCCAATACGTCAGTGCAGCCTTGGGACACTGAACCTGCCACACTGCTCCCAGACTCAGCCTGCCCGAGGGCTTGCTCCTCCAAAAGGAGAACTCCCATCTTCCATGCTTCTCAGCACAGGAACAGCTGCAGTGCTATCCGGTCCTAGTCTTTCCTACTTCTGGGTCTCTACTGGGCTACAGTAGAGTAGAAGTTTCAATTTACCCAAAGAAATGAACTCAGAATCCCTCTTCAACCTAAGCCTCCAGCAGAATGTCTTCCCTGGATGGCAAGCTGAGCTCTGACTAGGTGTCCATTCCCTGCCTATAATATATAGAAGTCCAGTAGGTGAGGAAGGGGAAGAGAGGGGCCCAGGTTACCCCGCAAGCTTGCTGATGACGAGCGAGGACTTTCTCTGGGGCAGGTCCTGTGGGGTGGGGATGTGGTCGCCGGTCACCAGGTTCTTGTCTGGCCATGCGTTCGGCAGCTGTTTGTTCTTCATCTTCGCTTTGGCCATGTTGCAGTCTCCTGAGTCAAAGTACTTTTGCCCTTTCTGGAGTCTCTTCATGAGGAAGTCGGAGCCCCCAGGCTTTTGTCCTAGGCTTGGGTATTTGGCCTTTAGCTTGGCCTCCTCAGCTCTCTCGGGGAGAACACCTTCTTTCTCCTGTGTGTCCTGCTTCTCCTCGCCAGTCTCCTCCTCAGGGTTCTCTTCTTGTTTCTGGGACATGGCAGGACCGGGACTGTGAAATGCAGGGCCCGGAAAGTCAGCCGGAAAAGGGAAGTGGGAGGGGAAACGGGGACAACCTGAGCTGCTGCTTCCGCTCCTGTCTCTATGGTTGCTCGGTCCGCAGTGTATGCTCTTAAAGCTGAGGCATCTCTCCGGCTCATGAGCTTGGCTGTGGCTCCCTGTTGGTGTCTGGGATTGGCTCCTCCAGTAGCCTGGCAACACCCCCGACTGAGACAATCTCTGGGATAAACTGAATTCTCTCCTGCTTTTTAAGATCTGCTGTATATGGCTATCAATTCTAGGAATGTCCAGCTGTTACCAACCTCTTCTAGTAGCTTCTATGCATATGCCTCCAGATTATTTCCAGGACGCAAGACAGACCATGCCTGGGTGTTATGAGCTTTCTTCCTGCTCTCCACGCTTTAAATTTTCAAGTTATGATGACATGCACTTGCTTTAAACCCATTGAATCTTTTTCCTTTTACATCCAGTGAGAGAACACAGAAAACAACTATCCTTGTAGCTCCTCAAAGTGTAATAAATCAAACCAAACGGCTTAAAGCATGGGTAAGCTGTATTTTTTCAGTCATTCAGAACTGATAAATAAGTATAATTATTCTTGCTGCAGAGAATACTTTAATAGCTTGATGTTAACTGGTGACACCAACAAGGAAGCTTGCTAATCATTGCTATAACAGTTTTCTGCCTTATTTTTATTTGTATCTCATAAATTATCAAAGCTGAGAGGCCAGCTGGAGCTTCAAGAAAATAATTTGGGGCTGGGGAGATGGCTCAGTGGTCAAGAGCACCTTACTACTCTTCCAGGTGACCAGGGTTCAATTCCCATCAATCACCCACCTGGTGGCTCACAACCATCCATAACTCTAGTTCCAAGGATCCAACCCCTTTGTCTTACTTAGGGTTACTGTTGCTGTCGTGAAACACCATGGCCAAAAGCAAGCTGGGGAAAAAAGGGTTTGTTTGACTTGCAGTTCATCACTGAGGGAAGTCCGGGCAGGAGCCATCCAGATGAAAGCCTCGTCAGGCACATCAGCACAATCCAAGCACAAAGAAGACTGGATTAGAAGGACCACACATTAAGTCCATCCTGGTCTTTATAGCAAGACCTTATTTCATAAAAGAGTCTGAGGAGCTGGTGAATTGGCTCAGTGGGTAAAGGCACTTGCTACCAAGTGATGACCTGAGTTCAATCCCCAATCTAAACGTGGAAGGAGATAACTTACTCCAAAAAGCTGTTGTGACCTCCATACATGTGGGACTCATTATGTAAAATAGGCTGGCCTCAAACTCACAGAGAATCCACCTCCCTTTATCTCCTGAGCGTTGGAACTAAAGTTATATGCCACTATGCCCAGATAATAAGTACAAAAGATTTTTAACTTCACCTGAGCCCATGTCCAGCTGATAGGAAGTTCTCTTTCTTCCCTCTTTGTTTCCTATCCTGTTTTACCTAACCAATCAACTTAATGTGGTCTTACATATATGCAATTAAGAGCTTTCCCGACTACAAAATCTATAGATTTCTTTACAAATACATAGTGAATCTTGGTTACAATGCAGAATTATTTTTGGACTTGGTATAAATTAAAGCCTCACACTGCCTTGATCTAGTTCTAACAGTAATTGTCTAAGGGTTAAAGAATGTTGTTTTTATTTGGTGTAATTAAGGGAGTGATCATATTTACATATCTCCCAAACTAGTCTTTCTCGGATCACAGTTTTCACATCCTACATAGCTAAAATGTGTTATAAATAAACACAACGACTCCCTAAGAGAATAACAAGAGATAATATCTATGCTAAGTAAATGAACAGGTTTCTTCGCCTACCTACACAGGCAGTGAAAACCTGTACTGATTCTCGTTACAGTTACACAATTATTAACACCCTTCAGTATAGTTACTTGTGTCTCTGCTTGTAAACAAAGTTCAATTCTTTTTCTTTTTTCCTTTTTTATTTTTATTTTTGGGTGGAATCCTTGTTATGTTGTTGATAAGACTGAAGAACAGACACAATTAACCATTGCACCTCAGCCCCCCAAACTGCTGCAACTATAGGCACATACCACCAAGCCTGGCGATCAGAGACTGAATCTTAGACATTTTGTACCTATAACCTCAGTCTGGTGCTTGACACATATTTATAGATAAATAACGGAAGCAAAAGTTACTTACAACTCAAACCTTTCACATAACAATTGGTAGTACCAACTGGGGCTGAGATCTCTCTAAAAATCACTGGATTTGTTGACTTTTACCTCTGCTGTGTTGAGCATGGCAATCACCTATAGAATTTAAGACACCACAGAGGAATCTATTAGAAAAAATTATCTAAATTATGTGCTATATATGGAAGACATTCGACTGTGAATTTATGGTTTATTGAATTTATTTACATATATGTTTACATATATATAAAAAACACATGGAAAAAATTAAAAGTGGTGCTGCAGAGATGTTTCAGCAGGTAAGATCACCGCAATCAGGTGGCTCACTACCACCTGAAACTCCAACATGCCTCTGGCCTCCTCAAACACCTGCACTGTGTGTACATGCAGTCATATGAACATACACACAAAGTTTTTCTCTTTTTACTTTTTTTTCCCAGTTTTTCAAGACAGGGTTTGTGTCCCTGGCTGTCCTGGAACTAGCTTTGTAGACCAGGCAGGGTTCAGACTCACAAAGATGCACCTGCTTCTGCCTCCTGCATCTGAGTCTCAATTAAAGGCATGCACCACCATTGCCAGACTAAAATTTTTGAAACTCTTTTAAGTTTTAAGAATATCAAAATGGAGTGGTTGGATAAGAATGGCCACCATATGCTTATATAGTTGAATGCTTAGTCACCAAGGAGTGGAACTATTTGAAAGGATTGGAAGGATTAAGAGATAAAGCCTCGTTGGAGTAGGTATAGCCCTGTTGTATGTCACTGGCTTTAAGGTTTCAACAGCTCATGCTGGTCTCAGGCTCACTCTCTCTCTTTTTCTCTTCTCTCTCTCTCTCTCTCTCTCTCTCTCTCTCTCTCTCTCTCTCTCTCTCTCTCTCTCTCTTGTCTCAGGCTCGCTCGCTCTCTTTTTCCTCTACGCTCCTCTCTCTCTCTCTCTCTCTCTCTCTCTCTCTCTCTCTCTCTCTCTCTCTCTCTCTCTCTCGTCTCTCTCTGCTTGTTGATCAAGATATAACCCTCAGCTGCTTCTCCAGTACCATCTCTGCTACCATCTTGCTTTCTTCTATGTTGACAATGAACCAAGCCTCTAAAATTATAAGCAAACCCCAGTTAAATGCTTTCTCATAGAAGAATTGCCTTGGTCATAGTGTCTCTTTATAGGAGTTGAACAATGACAAAGATACAATTGTTCCTCATATTACTTTACTCATCTATATCCCTCCCCAGACTTTGGCTTTTCCCCTAACAGAATGATTCATCTTTTCTGGTGTTCTGCTTGCTTGAACTTCTAAGTCAAAACTTAATGAAGGGCCAAAGGTGAAAGTGCCAGCCACCAGGACTGACAACATTAGTTTTACCCCAGGGCCCCACATGGTAAAAGGAAGGGACTGACTCCTGCATGTTGCATGTACACACACACACACACACACATGCATATGCTCATATGTGCTTACATACACACACAAAAATAAAATTTAATGAAAAATTAATAAAGATATAGAAGAGTAACTTGACAATTTTATAAAATGTGCCTTCTTGGCACTCTGCACCCTGAGCTAAAGCTTCATTCTGACTTCCTTGCTGGTGTTTTAATATCATCATCATCCTCCCAGCTAATCAGAAAATCTCAACAGCGATAGGATCAGATTCTCTCTTAGTCATCTCTCCAAGTTGAAGGTCTTCCTCATAGATTTTGATAAAGAAAGTGAAATAATGGGTCCTAAAGATAGGTGGATGGGGTTGTCATTTAATGAAATAATTTTCTTAACATTTTGGGATGAAATTTTTAATTACTATCAGGATGCTTTTTTACTACAAATAACAGAAAAATTCCATTTAAGTTGAGTTAATCAATTAGGAAATATGTTGTTTCAGATCATGGGGAAGCCAACAGTTGGCTCTAGGTGTTGTTGCTGATCTTCTCAATGATCCACTTTGTTTTGTCCTCTGAGGTGGGCACCATCTCTGGCTAGCACAAGAGCTTTCGGATCTGAAGATTGGGCTATACATCCAGGTCCATAATGCAAAGATGAAGAGAAGCCCTCACTATCTAGTGACTACTTAGAAGTGGGGAAAGTCTTTCCCAGGAACCTCCCAGCAGACAACCTGTCACATCTCATTAACTCAAACTCATTCGTGTATGGACCTTAGCAATTGCACTGATCTTGCTTGTCTGGGGTTCGTTGGGGTCCACCTCCATCATAAACATGGTGACGCCCACCAGTAATCTCAGCACTAGAAGCTGAGACAAGAGGATCAGGAGTTTAAGACCGGATAAGGCTGGTGAGATGGCTTAGCAACTAAGAGCACACACTGCTCTTTCAGAGAATCTGAGTTCTGTTCTCAGAATATATCAGGCAGCTCACAACTGCCTATAACTCCAGTTCAGGGACTTCCAAAGCCTCTGACCACCACCGGCACTGGCATTCAAGTATAAACAGACCACACACACTTTAAAATAATAAAATAATTTTTAAAAATAATGATCACCAAATTGTAACTATCATTTGTTGCCATGTCTGAAGCAATATGCATGAATTAATTAGCCTATATATTGAGGTATATAATGAGGCATGATGCCATAGATCTTTATATTTAAAAGTTAGACTACTAATCAGGACTGGTTCTATTTAATTCTAATATGTGTACATAATTCACTGAAACTGGTGGTCTTGCCAGACTAAAGGCTGTCATTTCCAGTTACTTTTTTCTTCATAGTCAGAAATTTTCTTTACTAACTAGAACTGACTAAAATACCAAGGAGAGGCTGGATCCGTGGTTAAGAGCACTGACTGCTCTTCCAGATGACCCAAGTTCTATTCCCAGCACCCACATGGCAGCTTTCACCCAACTGTAACTCCAGTTCCGGGGGATCCAACCTCTTATGGTCTCCAAGGTTACCCAGCACACACATGGCCCACAGACATACATTCAAACAAAATATTCATATATATAAATAATAATAATAATAATAGAAAGTATCAGAAAGGGGGTTAGAATTAACTCCATCAGCATTAACAGCCTGTTGGTCCTACTTTTTGCCTTGGTGTTCAAATACTGAATTATCATTCTGTTCAATAAGTTAGGGGACTTCCCAGAAAGTACACAGGCTGTGCTGAGCCTCCCACATTCCCTTTCTTCTTCTCTCTGCCATATCTCAATAGACCGCACCCTCAAAACACAGGTTTACTTAAGCCCTGTCTGCATACCTTTGATGTTTGGAGTAGGGATAGTCATTCCGCATTACACATTTGCTTTGAGATTACAACGAGGCCTCACTTAGGCTAAATTATGCAATAAATGTTCATCTCTTTTAACCAATAACCCTTCTTCCTTGAATATTAGTTACATAATGAAGTTAAAGCATGTGATTGATTGAGGAGGCTTCCCCATTACTCTAACGGCGGAACAGAGAAGTGGCTACTATGGCAAAGCATCAAAGAACAAAATTCCCAGGAAAGAGGCAGTTCTATCATTGACATCAATGATACGGTAATGTTCTATCATTGGAATCAATGCCACAGCAATGCAAATGCACAGGACCTTTTTGTATATGGATGGATGTTTTGCCTACATGGATGTATACGCACCACAAGTGTATCTGGTGCCCAGGAAGGCCAGAGGAGGATGTCAGATTTCTTGGGAATGGAGTTACAGGTGGTGGTGAGTTGCCATGTGGGTGTTAGGAGTTGAACCCAGATCCTCAGGAATAGCAGTCAGTGCTCTTAGCATCTCTCCAGTCTCACACAGAGCCTTTTATGCAAAAGAAAGGTGATTTCCTTCCTTGGTCTGAGTAGTGAGTCTCAACCTTACAGTGAACACTGAGGCAGCTACCCAGATAATTCATTCACCTGCCCTTCCAATTCTGTCCAGTCGCTTAACTAGATAGAACCTCAACCTCTAATTTGTCTGTCTTCAAACGTTTTTGAACTTCTATATGATGTTCATAAGCATGTGGTCCCATTTTTATGCCTGAGCATTGCCCTCCAACTTTTCAAGGACACACACTCTCTTCTTTCAATCCCAGTAAATCTCTGCAACAGTAATAGGAATCGCACATGAGAGGGAAAAGGATGGAAGAGCTCTTAAAACTCGTACTCATAAAGTACCCAGGATATTTGCTGGACTCCTTTGTTCACAGGGTTCAGAAGGTCAAGTCAAGTGTAAGGAACCGTATCCAATGTGTGGATCCAACTTAAGCAAGACACGTAAACACAAAGCCAAGGTGAGGTAGTCTACCAAAAAAAGTCTTTACACTGGAATTATCTAGCATGCAAATTCAAATTCTAGCTGAATGAAATGTTGCTTAAAACATCCAATGGGGACCAGCAAGAGCTTGGTTCAGGGGGTAAAGGCACTTGCTATTACAAGCCTGGACACCTAAATTCAATCCTCAGAAGACACAGAAAGGTGGAAAGAGAGAACCAACTCCACAGAGTTGGCCTCCAACCACCTCATGCACTGTGCGGCACACACACTCACCCATCATGAACCTGACCGGTGTCAGGCTCAAGATCTGCATTCAACTGTAATCATCGAAGATTGTAGAGTCAGAAGAAAACAAAAGTCTCAGTTCAAACTCCTGTGCCACAGCTTTAAATAAATAAAGTCGTAGTCCAGAGAATTCAAACACTGTTCCCAAAGTCAAGTAAGCTACAATTAATTCCAAATTCATTTGTGCCTCCTCGGGGCCAAAGACTCATTTCCTTAGTATGAAATAGTAAATCAACTGACCTACCATAATAAATGTTGTTTAAATCATCTTGTCATATAGAAATTTCCTATTATGTATACTATTTACACTGTGAGCTGAAGGCGTAAGTCACAAACAATGCCACACCAATTTGGGATTATGATAAATAGGGTGATATTTATTTAAAGGGGAAAAAACTTACAGATCACTGTCCCAGGCAACAGCCCTCTACGCAATCAGGAGTCTAGTCGCCGGCGGAGCAGGAAGTGAAGAGAGCGAGGAGAGGGAAGTGGCCGCTTTTTTAAAGGGAGAGAGACCACGTCCCAATGGGCTGGTATCTCAGCAGCTATAGGTTGGAGAAGCGGGAGGACCTCCCGCAACAGTGAGCAGGTCAGAAAAACTTTGAAAATGTTAGCTCATTTCCAATTCTAATTGTAGTTATTTCTATCAATTCAAGACCTCTTAAAATAACGTTTTGGTTCTTATTAGTTTGTTAGCATAGAGAAGAAACAGCATTATGTAAAAAGAAAACCTCGAGTCTTCTAAGTAAACTTTCCCAAAATAGTTAACTTCCCAAAGTCCAAATCACAGAACAGCCCATCCAATGAGTGAGTTTTCTGGAGATCATGGATAGGACAACCAGAGCCTCGATGAAGAAAGGTGGCAGGTTGGGAATTCTCACTTGGCAAGTCTACCATGGACCCAGACAAGGCAAAATTCTAAAAAGCCACCATTCAGCTCTGGTACTAACTCCTGTTGATAAAAATGATAGGCAAAGGAAAGTCTCTGTGGAGCTGAAGAGATGACTCCGTCATTAAGAGCACATCCCACTCTTACAGAGGACCCTAGTTTGGTTCCCAACACCCCCCCCCCATTGGTCAGCGCACAATTGCCTGTAACTGTAGCAGGCTTTTTCTTTGAGCACCAACCAGTTCCCAAATCATTACACAGAGACTTATTGTTAGTTACGAATGCTCGGCCATATCTTATGCTTGCCCCCACTAGCTCTTATAACTTAAATTAGCCTGTTTCTCTTCATCTATGTTTTGCCTTAGGGCTTTTTACTTTTTTTCATTCTGTATGTCCATGTATCTCTGTATGGCAGCTGCCTGGCTGGCCCTGAGCATCCCCCTTTCTTTCTCCCTCATTCTCACTTCCCTCTCCTCCCTAGCCTAGATTTCTTATCCTATTTATTTTCTCTATCATCCAGCCTCACCTACCCCTCTTCTGCCTAGCTATTGGCCTTTCAGCTTTTTACCAGGCCAATCAGATGCCTTAGGCAGGCAAGGTGAAACAAATACAACACATCTTTATATAATTAAACACACATCCTTGCATCGTTAAACAAATGCGGCACATCTTCACATAGTTAAAGTAATATTCCACAGCATAAACAAATGTAATACATCTTTACGTAATTAAAGTTACATGTATCCCCTTGTAACTACAGCTACAGGGGATCTGATGCCCTCTTCTGGTATCTGCAGGAAGCTGCACTCACATGCACATAACCACAGACACACACATAATGTAAAATAAAAATGAAGGATTTTAAAAGAAAATTTTCTCAGGTTGAAGATGCAGCTCAGGTGGCAGAATTCTTGTATAGTATGAACAAGTCCTGAGTTCACGTCCAGCACTTCGTAAAAACAGGCATGATGGTGCCCGCCTACAATCCTAACACTTAGGAGGGAAGCAGGACCGTCAGGAGTAAAGGTCACCCAGAGCTACAAATGGAGTTTTAGGCTAACATCTGAAGACATTCTGAAATTTGAGAATGAGAAAACGATGAGGGCAGGAGATAGAAAATGGGTTTGAGAGTTTAAGAGCAGTTTGGGGGCTGGAGAGATGGCTCAGAGGTTAAGAATATTGGCTGTTCTTCCAGATATCCTGAATTCAATTCCCAGCAACCACATGGTGGCTCAAACCATCTATAATGAGATATGATAACCTCTTCTGGCATGCAGACAAACATGCTGACACACTATATGCATAATTAACAAATAAACAAACAAATACATAACTAGAGCAATCTTTGGCCAAAAGCAGGAAATGTTCTCGTCCTCTGTTGGGGAATTTCTTTCCTCCTCCTAGATGAGTCTTCCTACCTGGAGACTGTAAGTGGGGGTGGGATTGACTCGCCAGTCCAGACGCTAATCTCATCTGGTAAACAGCACTGCAATTATACCACTGGATTCTCATGATGGAAATGCATTACATCTATTCCCTATTTTCAACCTGTCTTTCAAACAATTTTAGGGTCTCCATTCCTGAGGGGAAAATATTACAGCAGCCTTACAGGGCATTGAGGTTATCAGGGCTCTGCTGAGGCTCATAGAAGGAAAGTTACTTCGTCTTAGTCAACAGAATGGAATCTACTCTGGCCTTAGGTGGAGGCATGACATTCTGATCTGCCCTAAAGATTAGAACATTTCATACTGTTTTCTACTCCCTGAAGAGTTCATCCAGTTGGGCCTGTCAATCACCTGTCCAAGAGACCACCTTTTAGGAAGGCTGATTCATCTTAAGCCATACTAAAGAATAGGATAAATAATTGTCCCCTTTATGAGATAATATACTTTTCCTTCTCAGAAACCCCAGCTACTAAGAGAGTTTGAGGCCAGCCTGTGCTTCATGAGATCCTGCCTTAAAAGTAACTGTAGCTGGGCCATGATGGCACACACCTTTAATTCCAGCGCTTGGGAGACCGAGGTGGGCAGATCTCCGAGTTCAAGGCCAATCTGGTCTACTGAGTTCCAGGACAGCTAGAGCTACACAGAGAAATCCTGTCTCAAAAAACAAACAAACAAACAAAAAACCCAAATAAATAAATAATTAAGTAAGTAAATGGAGCCAACCTGGAACTCACTGTGTATCCCAGGCTGGCCTCCAACTCACAGAGATCTGTCTGCCTCTGCCTCCCGAGTGCTGGTACTAAAGGAATGTGTCCCCACCACCTGACTACATATGCATCCCTTGTTCTCACACTTTTCTTTCTTTTCTCTTGGATTTCATTGTTTTGATTTATGAATTCACCTCCTGATTAATTCCATTTCCAACTTGCATACTGCTTTCAAGGCAATTTTATTTTATTATTTTTTTAAAGATTTGTTTATTATGTACAGTGTTCAGCTTCCATGTATGCCTACAGGCCAGAAGAGGGCACCAGATCTCATTACAGATGGTTGTGAGCCACCATGTGGTTGCTGGGAATTGAACTCAGGACCTCTGGAAGAGCAGCCAGTGCTCTTAACCTCTGAGCCATCTCTCCAGCCCCTCAAGGCAATTTTAATTTGTGTATGTCTGCGATTGGAGTATTTGTGCTGTAAAGTATTCAAATGCCAGTGTGTCATGTTTGCACCTGAGCAGAGGCCAGAAGAGGACACTGGGTGGCCTACTGGACCACTTTATTCCCTTGAGTGGGGGTCTCTCACTGAACCTGGAGGTAAGCTGGTGCTTAGTGAGTCCCAGAGATCCCCCGGTCTTCAATCCTACAGTGCTGGAATTATAGACACTTGTGTGACTACACCTGGCTTTTTATCTTACCAATGCTGGGATATGAAAGGTCCTCATGGTCACACAATAAATACCTAGACACTGAGCCATATTTCTAACTTGCAATTTTAATTTTGACAACTATCTTAAAAACCAGCCTTTTCTGTTCTCAAATTATTTTGTTTTTATGAATGTTTATTCTGTTCTCATAAATTCAGTTTATTCCTGGGTCTTACTGAGAAAAAAAATCAGAAATGTACTAAATGTTTCTCATGTGTTTGTAGAGAATTTATTTTAGAAAGTGCATTCCTCTGAATATTCCAGGTTTTTGTGGACAAGCTAATGCTGCTACCTTTTCTTTTCTTCTTATTGTGAGGCGGGAGTGTTGGCGGAGGCTGTTAGTTTGTTCCCGGCCACCCAGACCCAAAAATAATCACACAGAAACTACATTAATAGTAATACTGTTTGGCCAATAGCTTAAGCATATTTCTAGCTTGCTCTTACACATTAAATTAACCCATTTATATTATTTTATAATTTTTCCATGAGGCTCGTGGTTTACCGGTAAGGTTCCAGCTGGTGGCTGGTGTCTTTCTCCTTCAGCGGCTACATGGCATCTCTTTGACTCTGCCTACTCTCTCTCTACATCTGTTTGTATTTTCTGCCTGGCTTTACTCTGTTAAGCTATTGGCTGAAAGCAACGTCTTTATTAACCATTTGCAATTCATTAACTAAATGAAAAACATATTCACAGCATACAGAGGGGAATCCCACATTACAGGCGCTCCCAGTGTTGTCCTTTTCCTGTCCCACCCTCCTGAGTGTTGAGACTGCAGAATCAAGACACCACACCAACAATCTTCAAGTTTTGTATTACAGCTTTGTCATCAGAGCCATACCCATGACTGTGGCTCTTTTCCCCCCTCACTCTGTTTTAGTTACTCACTGTTCTGTTGCTGTGAAGAGATGCCATGACCAAGGCAACTTATAGAAGAAAGAGTTTATTTGGGGATCACAGTTTTAGTGGGTAAGCCCATGGCAGTCAAGGTGGGAAGCATGGCAGTAGGCATGATGTTGGAGAAGTAACTAAGAGCTTACACCTTGCTCTGCATACATGAGGCAGATGGAGACCAACTGGGAGACCTGTTGTGGCAGAGGCTCTGTAAGCACCTCCCAAGTGCTAGGAATACAGGTAGAACAACTAACTACACCTGGTTTTTGTGGTGTTGGGGATTAAACCCAAGGCTTCACTCATACAAGGCAAGATCTCTACCAACTGAGCTACAATCTCATCCCAATTCTTTGGTGTTGGGAACAGGGCTGGGTTGTACATGCTCATGTGTGTGCATCAGTGTAGAAACCAGAGTTCAACACTTCCTCAATCTTCTCTCCCTTATTTTTTGAGGAAGAATCTCTCACTAAACCTGAAGTTTGACAATTTCACTAGGTTGACTGGTCACAGAATCTGGAGAAGGTACCTGTTTCGGTCTTTCCAGTGCCGGGACTACAGGCCTGGCTTTTTATGTTTGTGCCAGGGATCTAAACTCAGGTCCTCGTGTTTTCATGGCAAGAACTTTACTACTAAGCCGCCTCCCCATTCTTCCTAAATTTAAACCTTCTAAATAGTGAGAATCACACCAACTTTGCTAAGTTATTGTCAAGATAATATCTTGTCGATATGTCAAGATTTACTATCTGTAAATTACACCTTTGAAAAAGAAAGCGTGATGGGTCCAAGTCGCAGTGACTGGGCAGATCCTGATTACCAAATACACAACAGTTGATGCACTTCAGTCAGAAAACCAGGACATCTTACTAAGACAACGTTCTGAAAGCTACAGATATTTTGTCCCAAGTAAGTTACTATGCAGGATGCTTGAATTTTAAAATTACATTACTTCTCAGTTAACTTTTCAAACTTTTTTTATGCAGCAGAAAAGCTCAGAGCCATAGATGGGAGAGAGGAAGAAACATGCAGACAGTACGGCTGCTTGGCTCTGTTACATTAATTTCTCGCACCGTGAAGGAGTGGGTTGCTCCTTGAATGGTAATGGGAGATTAGTTTCTTATTTCTTCATTAAGGCCGTGGGAGGAAAATTAATACTCTCTTCAGCTTTTCCAAATTAATAGAATATATCTTTATTAAAATGATGAATGCACATGCCTACTTTTTTTTTTTTGGCTGAGAGGTTTTTTAGCACAACAGATGACTCAACGTAAAGCTGAGCCTTTGCAAGCGTCTTGTCAGGAAACTCAAGTTCAGTGAGGCTCGGTTATTGACTCAAGGTCACACAAATAATTCAGGACGCAGTCAAACTGGAAGGCTGGGTCTCTCTTTTTTCCTAATTGTTTCCTTTTTGCTGTGTTCTCTTTCTGTGTGTGTGTGTGTGTGTGTGTGTGTGTGTGTGTGTGTGTGTGTGTGTGCTATTTGCACGTGTTTGCTTCTGAGTACACAGGTAAGAAGAGACCAGAGAAGAACACTAAGTGACTGCTCACCGTTCTCCGCCATTCTCTGGAGAAAGGGTCTCTCGTGAACCTGGAGCTAGGCTGGCAGCCAGAAAACCCGGCAGTCCTGTCTCTGCCTCCCACGGCCCTGGGGTTACAGGCATACGCAGCCTTATCCAGCATTTTACACGGATGCTAGGGACTCAGAGGCAGATCCTCCCCTTGTGCAGCAGGCGCTCTTATTCACTCCTTCTCCTCCTGCACCCACCCAAAGTTTAGGGTTTCGATTCTTTTTTTTTCTCTTATGTAAATGAGAATTTTGCCTGCATATATGTATGTACACTATGAGTGTGCAATGCCCACAAAGACAAGAAAAAATAATGAAAAGTCCTATGGAACTGAAGGTGGCTATGAGCCATTCTGTGGCTGGGAACTAAACCAAGCCCTCCACAAAAGCTGCCAGGGCTCTAACCACTGAGCCACCTCTCCACCCCATGTCTCACATTATCAATCTAGTACTTTTTCACCAAGCTGCCTAAAAGGAATGAAAAGGAAACTCGTTTCTCATTGGTGTATTAATGTTTTTGGTTCCAGTTCCCTGAGAGGTAGTAATTCCTTATGCATAATTGTAAAAGAAAATATGTCACTTCCTTCAATTTTCTTTTTTTTTTTCCTGAGATTTCAGTATCTTCGAAAAAGCCAGTCAACCTATGCATGAGACCATGAGGTGAAGTCTTTCTTTAGACCTGAACAGATAGCTAGCTCAGCAGTTAAAAATGCTGCTCCTGAAGAGGACCTGGGTTTAGTTCCCAGCACCCACAGTGGGCAGCTCACAGAGCTTCAATTCCAGTTTCAGTTCTCTCAATAGCCTCTGCTGGACTGGGGGGGGGGGGGCCTGTACTCACACTGGTCTCTCTCTCTCTCTCTCTCTCTCTCTCTCTCTCTCTCTCTCTCTGTCCCCCCCCCCCCGTCTCACACACACACACACACACACACACACACACACACACACACGTGCACGCGCGCGCACAATGTTTTAAAAATAGGACTTTGTTTAGTTCCCCCTTTCTCTATCCTATACTCTTACATTGTCCTGGTATGACATCTGAAACAGCCCTCTAGTCCTTGTGATGTCAATGCCACATCTATTCAAATATGGCTTAAAATCACGAATGCTCCGTGTGTCTGTCGCCAGCCCTGTGTTCAGTTCCAGCGATTACGTCAGTCTGATATCACACTGTCTTACTCCCTGTAGCTCTGGAAGTCATGGTATTAGCTGATCAGACAATTCTCCTTCCACCATAGTCTCCTCTAATGGAGCCTTGGTTATTTTTAATCTTCTGTTTTTCCAGATCAATTTTAGAATTGCTAATGTCAGCTTTTCACAAATGGTCCTATTGGGATATTCGTTATATTATATTGAATTGGAGTATATTAGGAAAAATCCAACTTTTCTATGCTTGGACATGTTATATTTTTCTTTATGTATGTGTTTTTTTATTCCTTTCAATAAAGTTTTCTAATTTTCCTCATAGAGTTTACATTATATCTAGCTCTGGTTAAATTTATGTCTTGGCAAATTCAATATTTCTCCATCAAGTTATGCCAAAAGACTTTAATCTGCAGCTCTCAGTTCAATTC